>NC_056731.1:1341704828-1342034828 GCF_019279795.1 Protopterus annectens
TGATATTGCATGAATGGTATTGCAATACACAAAACTAAAATTGCCTGTCTTAAGATGTAGGGGCTTTTATAATGTCACACATTCTTAACAGGTATCTTAAACATCAGTACTCATCTTTGTGGTTGGTGGATAACTATAGATGCAAAGCATTTAACACTGTTTTGTTTGACAAATGTTCTGAATTCTTTTCTTTAATTTTTTTTTCCTTTGCCATCCATGGGAACTACCCAATGTCTTCTGTGCTTGTGTCACATTGACTCACCAACTCTTCCAGGGTCAAGAGCCGGGCATGTCCAAATTGGCTAAAAGCCTTCTACACAGCTGTTCCTATTTGGGGGGCTTGATTAGCCCATTCCTTTCCTAGAGTTGAGAGTTGACCATTAGGGAACAGACTAGTTTACTAGTTCCATAAATGTCCCTGCCCCATCTCCCCTAACCTTTCTTTGTAGGTAGCCAGCATACTGACAGCGGTTGCACTGGCAGAGAATGATGTGTTGCTTCCACCCACATTATACCCATCTCAGTGACACGTGCTGCATAACAGCATGAGCATGCATTGGCATCATCCCTAAGTAATTGACTGACCACCTGCAGGTATGGCTAATGTGGTTGGTCAGGCCTCCTACCTTCACCCAGAATAAATGAGCTGGCATTAACTGTTCAAGACCATCTTCTCCTATCACGTCCCTGCAGCATCTGTGCTGCTAACCAAACATGGTTCACCTAGGTAATTGAGAGGATTTCACCTCTCTTTCCCATGGGGCCAGAACATCTCTTGAATTTTCATTTGACATGAACTATACTGACAATTTGTTTGTGCAAGAAGTTTCTTGCAAACGTTGTCCTTAATGCTAATACTGTCGTTTTAGTCTGTTTGGCTGTATGCAAATTAATTCTGGTAATGTTGATAGTGCATCCACTGGAATTGGAAACATTATTTCTCTTCAGGGAACCACAAAGTCAGTATGAAAGCACTGTCATTGTGCAGAGGGCTATTCCCAAGGATGCCAAGTTCCTAGTGGATTTTTAACCATTTAAATAGTAACACGGTTTTTGCTAAGTCCTTCATTTCTATATCACTGCCAGACAACAACACTTTGGCACATTGCCTGGCCAGAATTACTTATTTATTTACTTATTCCTTCAACTTGGTAACTGGGATAGCGCACTGATTCAAATGGACCTATTTCAGTCTCAACCCAGATAAATATAAATGACAGTAGACAAGCAAGTTAACAGTATTATGAATACAAGCAAAATGTTCGTGAAGATAGCAATGAATCGAGAACAGCATTAATAATAAAGTGCACAGTATAAGGGACAATAGGAAAGGATAGTCAGAGGAAAGAGGGAGGAAGAAGAAAAGAGTAAAGCAGTGAAAACCAAAATCGAGCTGAAAGTGTGAAAAATAATGAAAGTAAAGTAAGGGCCCACAGAAATTAACTATGTGCATTATATACAATGCGGAAGAGACGTCACATATTAGTGTAGGGAGACAATGTGAGGAAAACAAAGGTGCCTGACTGCTGAAGGGGGGATTGGGGAATTAAGTGATGTGTCCAGAGGGAAAGCATTTACAAACTGAATCAAACAGATCTTTTAACTGAGCACAGTATGCGGGGTATGGGGTGAGGTCTTTAAGATTAGTAGCTCAGTAGCACTTAGCAAAATTCCTTGATAAATGAACAAGGGTAAATTAGGGTAAAACAATTATTTACCTTTCTGATATATTTGCATAGATGCTGTGGGAAAACTTGGCCCTTCATGGTTTCTCTTTGCATAGCATTATTTTCCACAGGTAACACTGCAATAAGTGTTGTGTAGTATGTATGCACTGGATTCATAACTGAATACTCCTGCAGCTTTTTATATGGTAGTTGTGATATCACAGCAACATTATGGTGTTATTTTGTTATTACACACTGTGAAGGGAGCATGAACTACTGTTATAACTAGCAGGCCGAAAATGCATGGAAATGACTGGTGACTAATAACCGACAGAAACAGCTGTGCATATCAGTACTGGTTTAATTTCTTTACTCCCCAGGGGACTAAGGGCTTTTCTGCCATTCAGGGTATAATTACATTCACTTTTAATCAGTAACTCTAAAACCAGTGCTGTGGACTTCTTTATCCCATCCTGAAGTTTATATGATATATTCATAAATCCAAAACTCAAAGATGGAGTACCACACAACTTTAATCCTGGTACCTCGGCTTTTCGCCTTCAAGGCATATCTGAATACAAATTTCAACAACATAAATACATTATTCAGTTATTCGGTTTATCATTAAATGTATATACATCCCACCACTTAAACTGCCCAGTGCTCATTTTCCACAAATACATCCCCCTAAATACAAAATTCCTAAGGAATTATTAAATTATTTACATAAAATTAGCAGCAACTTTACAGACACATATGTCAAAACATTGGCATCTTTCAAAAAGTTAAAGTTATTTCCTGATTTAGATGATAGTGAGCCAGAGTACCATAATTAAAAATAAAAGTAGTTTCTAACAAAAATTCAATTTGCTGGCAAATGACATCCCAGTACCACAATTGCCAGTTGGCTGACCCAACACACTAAAAAATAAAGAATCACAGTTTCGAAAATGGACCCTCATGAAATGTTCTGCCTCTGGACTAAAGTTAGTAGATTTAGTCCCTTTTCAGATATTCTAAAACAAGTGGTCACAAGATTATGGCCTATGATAATAACAGATGATAAACTGGCCACCTTATTTCCACAACATGTTACTTTTTTTTTGTTCACTTTTTGAATTTAAAAGAATTGTTGAATCATCCCATTACAAATCGCACACACAATAGTTCCATGGGATCTTTTTCATGTGGCATATGTAGTGTATGTTGTAGAATAAGAAATGTATCTAACACTACAATTAATGGACATAGATTTGTTTCTCAAGCAAGATTTAATTGCCAATTGTGTGGTGTTATATACATTTTGGGATGTGGATGCAATGAGGTAAAATGGTATATAGGGCAGACCAAAAGAAAGGTTAAGGTAAGAATCTTGAAGCACCTGGGAAACATTAGAATGGGTAATACTAACTTTAGCCCAGTGGCAGAACATTTGATGAGGGTCCATTTTTGAAACTGTGATTCTTTATTTTTTAGTGTGTTGGGTCAGCCGACTGGCAATTGCAGTACTGGGCCATGGTTTGCCAGCAAATTGAATTTGTTAGAAACTACTTTTATTTTTAATTATGGCACTCTGGCTCCCTATGGTCTAAATCAGGAAATACCTTTATCTTTTTGAAAGATGCCAAAGCTTTGACATATGTGTCTATAAAGTTGCTGCTAATATTTATGTAAATAATTTAATAGTTCCTTAGGAATTTTGCATTTAGGGGGATGTATTTGTGGAAAATGAGTACTGGGCACTTTAAGTTATGGGATGTATATATATTTAATGATAAATTGAATAACTGAATAATGTATTTAAGCTGTTGAACTTTATATTCAGATATTCCTTGAAGAAGAAAAGCCGAGGTACCAGGATTAAAGTTGTGTGGTACTCCATCTTTGTGTTTTGGATTTATTAATTAATCTTTTTTGGTGTGTTTTTTGTAATTTATATGATATAGCAGTGTCATTTTTCATAACATAACAGTACATATGGATCAAACTAGCTAAACAAGTCATTTCATGTAATCAGTTTAAATCCTTAAAGGTGTATTCACAGTCCAATGACCATTTCCATTAAGACTCTTTTAATGGGAGCAGCTCTAATAGGTGTTGTATAGCCAAGCATTCCCTAGAAACTTAAATTAGTATTTTACCAGGCCTGAGTATCACTTGAAATGCAAGACATTATGAAGCCTAGGTACCTGTTTCACAGTTTTTACTTATCTGACTAATTGTGCAGTCCATTCATATTAATTACATGCCCACAATATGAGCTATTAAGTTAGAAAACTTCACTTATTTTTGCTGTAAGTTCATATGTATATATCCTGTCGAGAACTCATTGTGACATTCAAACATGTCACAAGTTGCTAAGCTACTGTATACACAGCAAAAAACTTCAGTTGCAAATAAATAAAACAAAAAAATAAGTAACTCATGAAAACAAAATAAAAATATGTTTTTACATGTTTTTTTCTGTTTTGTTTTTATAAGTGTTTTATTTATTTGCATCTGAAGTTTTTTGCTGTATATATAGTAGATTAGCAACTTGTGACATGTTTGACTCTCATTGGTGAAAAAGGCACAAATTACTTGGTAGTTAGTATTTAAATGTTAGATCAGCATTTGTAATTGTGGTCTGATGAAGCTTTACAGCGAAAGCGCTAACCCTGTTTTATAATAAACTACACCTTTATTCTTTGATTACTGGTCTGTGATATTTACAACTTGGACTGTTGCTAATATTCTTCCACATCAGGTATTATTTGCTCTTGGCATTTTATGATATACTGAAAGAAAAACATTTATACTGCTTCTGCACCTCTGCTGTGTTTCTGCTTGGATTTTTGGTGACTGCTGAATATTTTCTATGTTATTCCCAAGCAGTTAATTGCCAGGGAGCTTCTCTTTTTTGTTTCTTATTTAAATAGGGAATTTGAGAAGATGGTGTAATTCTACTTATGTAAAAATATTTTAATAACCATATAAAATTATTAAGGACTATTTGTTTATGACTGGTTGTGATATATTTATTATTTACTAATAATATTTATTGATGTAGTTGTTTCCATTTTGAATGATAAGATGAATTTATCCACAATGCTATAATGTTTACAATTGTTTTAGTAGCATAAAATTGAATATCAGGGAATCCTATTCCACCATTATCTCAACCTTTTCTCTGCCAATCAAAGAAACCCCTTGGTTTATTAGGATGCAAAAATACATTTTAAGTAGAGTATTATTTATCTTCTTTATCAATTTTTTTTGGTGGAGGTAGTATTAAAGATTGTAAGACAAACAATATTTTAAGGAGAATTACCAGCTTAATAAGCATTGATTGTTCTTCCATGGTAAAGAAGAATATGTTGCAATCTGTGCCTAAATTAAAAATTTTATTAACAAACTGTTTAAAGTTTGTTTGTCTAATTTCTTTACAATTAGACATAATGGCTATACCAAGGTATTTCATTTTATTGCTATGCCAATTGAAGTTAGAATATTTTTTGTATGAATTTTTTTTTAATTTTTGCTTTATTCATTAATAATGTACTTGTTTAGTATGATTAAATCTTAAGTTCTGGATTTCTTTAAACTGACTCATAGAATTAATTATATGTTCTAATGAATTCTCTATATTTCCTATTTTTAGTAAAATATCATCAGCAAAAAGTTGAATCTTTAGTTCAAAATCTTCTTTTATTTTGATACCATTATTGTTCTTATTGGGTCTAATACTATTAGCAAAGGGTTCTATAGCTAATGCAAAAAAGTAAAGGTGATAATGGACAGCCTTGTTTTTTGCCTTTTGTAATTTAAAGGAATTACAAAGAAAATAACTTATTTTAACATAAGTACAAGAGTTATTGTATAACTTAGAAATTAATGTAATTAGCTCAGGTGTGAAATTATACACTTTAAGTGTTTTAAACAGGTGAAACCAATTAACTGAGTCAAAAGTCTTATTTAAATCAAGAGTAATGATAGAAAAATGTTATTTGCATAGACTATTAATGTATCTATTCTTATTATATTATCTGTATTTGTCTATTTAAAATAAACCCAGTTTGATCATTGTTAATTTGTTTATGTATAAGTAAATTAATTATTTTAGCTAAAATGGACATGAACATTTTATAGTACACATTTAAAAGTGAAATGGGTGTGTATGATGAGCACTTTGTAGGATCCTTATCATGTTTTAAAATAGGTGATATAAGGGAATATTCCATTATGGGGGACTTCAGCAGTTGTTTCCCTTCTCTATAGACTTTATCTAATGTTTTAACTGCATCACCCAGTAGTATTTTATATAGTTCTAGTATAAGACCATCTAAGCCTGGTGCCTTATTATTTTTTTAACTTTTTTATTTGATCTTTTATTTCTGTTAAAGTGAATGGTCTATTTTTTATTTGTTCACTTATTTTACTATTTATATTTTCCCTTAAAAAAGTTTCACCTATATCATCATTAAAAAAGTTATTTGTATTATGATTTATAGTTTCATAAAATATTTTAACACCCTCAAGAATACTTTTAATATCTGTTCTCCTTTTCTTTTTATTATTTGTATGTGTTATAATTTATTTGATATGATTTAGTTTATTAATTTTCTTTCATTTAAGAGCAAGTTTATGGAAGCTTAAACAATTTACTGAATATGTATGAAGTTTAAGTTTTTCTAGGTTTATTGAAACTTTATGGTTTAGAATTTCAACATATTTTGTATTTAAGCTTTTAAGTTCAGACTGACTGATAATGACATTTGGTTTTAGATTTAACTTTAGTGCATCTATTTTGGTCTGTAGTGTATTCAATTCTTTGTCCCATTCTCTTGTTTTACTAATATACCATCTTGCAACTCTTCCATTTAAGTAAGCCTTTAGTGAATCTCACAGGACCATGTCAGATACTTCACCATTCATGTTTATTTCTAGGAAACATACCAATTCTTTTATTCTTTTATTTTAATAATGTACACTGGTAATCTAATCCAATGTGTTAAATTGTCAATTTTTAAAATAATATTAAACATTATAGCATTATGGTCTGCTAATGGACATGAAACTATTGAAACTTCTCTGATATGTGACAACAGATTGAGACAAAAAATTTATCAATAGTTGTTTGTGTTCCATATCTGTGTGGATAATGGGTAAATTGAAATGGGTTTGTTTTCCTTCACTCATATATATCATTTAAATTCATTAGATTGACAACATTTGGTAAGTGTTTGGATGAAGATGTGATTCTCAGTTTTCTGTCTACAGTGGAATCTTTGTCTGAAAAAATACAATTAAAATCACCAGCCATTGTGACTTTACTTTTTATGTAATAGGCTATAGTGTCTAAGTAATTTTTTACATCTTTAGCTCTAACCTCTGGAATACAATAATGGTTTGCCAATGTATATAATTTTCTGTTCCACTCATTTATAACAATGCTTAACATATCATTTTTATCAACACAGGTATTTTTACTTTAGGCATTATTGGTGAGTTCTTCCTGAAAATGAGGGTGGCTCTTCTTTTAAATCAAAAGCCAGAACCTGCTAAAACCAAATAATTATTTAATGAAAGTATATTTACATCTGTATTAAGTAAATGTGTTTTCTGTAGAAATATTATTTCAGCTTTATGTAATTTCAAGTATTTGAACAGACTCCCCCTCTTTACTAGATTATTCAATCCATTAACATTAACAGATATGTATTTAAAATCAGACGTTTATATAAAACAGAAAAACACGGGTATAATAAAATCACATTTATGGACAGAACATGTTATATACTTTATATATAACAATATGAAACCTTCAGCTATGGACAAAACTTTTGAAACAAATAAAAAATTACCTAAGGATATAACCCTAAAACATTCTACTATGGAATAATGTATTCCTGGTTTGTTGAAAAAGGCAAACAAACTACCTCTCAAACTCTCCATTAGACTAACAATGCTTAGCCCATGCTTCTGAATCATATTACTGTGTCTTCTATTTTAGTATGCATCATCTTAAAAAAAATGTCAATGAGTTATTATGAACAAAAAAAAAAACCGTTGGTCAGAATCTTTATTATAAGTTAACCAAACTGAATATCTCTACAATCATCTTTCTCTGTACCTCACGTTATCTCCATGGTCTACTATAGGGAGGAAGTCAGTTGTTATTTTTGTATTTATTAATAAATAGGTCAGGTGATTATATTTTTCTATTTTATTTACTATGTGTAAAGTTGTTCATAGTATCATAAGGTCATACTAGGCTAGCTGCCCTTGTGGGTCATTTTCAGCCCAGCCAATTACCCCATATAAGAATCAAACCCGGGACTGTGTGCCTATATTGTGGCCACCTTAACCACTATGCCACCCTTGTAAACATATTTATATTCTTTAAGTATATACATATTTACTTATTCTGATCTCTTTCTATTTCTGTTTGTATACTATGTCTTGTACTATTACTGTATTCTTAGGTTTTATATTTTAGCTATAATCCTAGTGCAGAATATCATATAACAGAACATTTATATTTACCCTTATATATATTTGATACTCTTTAATCTAGTACTACTGTTAAAATCAGACTTATTTTTCCTTAAATGTTAAGTCTAATAGTAGCTGAACAAACATCTGAAAAATCTTCCCTTTTAAGATTCAAACTTTCCATAATAAATTGTTCTGAGATATTACATTTTGCTATCCTTAAAAAGAGATAATAACAGAGAAACACAATCCTGTTTTTTTATCTGAAATATCTTTGTATAGGTTAGTATATAAATTATCATTTTGGTATACTTGCAAGCATTCAGAACTATTTAATAATGGGCAGTGGTTTAGAATGCAATTCCCTGTCTTTTGCGTATTATATAACTTTTATTCATTGACAACTTAGCATATGATTCAAAATATTATGATTTACTTTTAGACAGGAAAAAGTAACCTGGACAGTTCTTAGAATTTTCAGAACTCCTGCCACATCACAAAGGTGTTCATGACTCTAAGTTGTTTCAAGTTGGTTTTCATGATAAGTGCTTTAAAATGAACAGTCCATCAGTTATAATTCACATAAAAATGTTTGCAAGTGAATCCAAGCCATCTTTACATTACACATCAATCCCTCAAACCCCTCCAAACCACTAAAAAGACAACAAAACCATTTCAAAGTATTTTAACCACTAAAAAGCTATTGTAATTAAAGAAATAACATTCACTGATTCAGTAAGTACTATTTGTATGAGATGTTTAATATAAAGCAGACTGCCATTTTTAAAGGAGACATAACATATAAACTTGCATTAAAAGAATGACAGTTATGTGTGATCCAGGTTTTACTTGTAAAAGTTTGAATATTACTCTAATTATTTTATATTATTCCAATATTAACTTTTATATATGAACAAAGCTATATTTTTATACTTTGTTTATAATATAGCATGTCTTTCCTGAGTGCTATTGCATGTCAAGTATGCCATCAGTAGCACACTACAGGACCATTTTAAGAACCCAGAACATAACTTAACATGCCTCTTTATTGTCATTTGCTGCATCTTGTATTACATTTAATAGTACATTACTCAAATATGCCAAGATATCAGAAAGTGTGCCATCTAACATAAGTCTCATCATAATAATAATGATTAACTTTTAATAAAATAAATAGTTTAACCATTTAAACTCCAAATTAAAATAAGTAGTTTTAATTTCATAAATAGCTAAAAGAATCAAACTCTTAACAGTTAAAAAAAATAAAACTAGCAATCATTTGAAGTACGGATAGAAATAAATAAATGATTTACCTTGTAAATTTAATATTCAGTACCTGTTCATAAATGTTCAAGCACTTCTTTAAATTAATAAGAATCCATAACCATGAAATACATTGATTTTTCACTTGTCCTTCAGTTTTTTACTGTTTTTGTATTTTATTACCCATTTCATTTCTTTTCAAAGAAGTTGATAGATTCAGTCCATTTCTTCTGTCTTTTCTAGGATTTTATTTTTCTGTATAAACTCTATTGCATCTTCCCAAGTGTTACAAATTATCTTTCCTTCTGGAAGGCGAATCCTTATTTTTGCTGAAAACAAGATTTGTGCTTTAATATTGTTTTTTCTTTAAGCTTTTAACAAGTAGCACACATGCTTTTCTCTTTGACATCACTAATGTTGAATAGTCATTGTCAAATCTTGTAGTATTTTAATTTTAGCTGGATAATTAGTCCTTGCAGCTTTTAATACTAAATCTTTATCTTGAGAAAAATCTTATGATCACTGACCTTGGTAAAGTTATTTTTTTTTAAGATGAGTTGGAAAGTGATTATGTGTCCTTTCGATGCCAAAAAAAAAAAGTTTCAGGCAGGTTTAAATTTTTAGGCAGCCAGGTATTAAGGATTTGAATCAGACTGTCTCATCTTCTTTTTTCAGGAAACCCATAAATCCTGATGTTATTTCTTCTAGATCTGTTCTCTAAGTCTTCTGTATTTTCCCAGAATAAGTTGTTTTGTTTCAGAATAAATTCAGTGCTATTCTCATTTTCAAGTAATCTTTCATGAAAATCAGACACTGCCTCTTCTATACTCAAGATACATGATGATTGTAGTTTAAGAGACTCACTCAGCACTTCAAATTGTTTTTTACATTCCTCATTAAAATTTTCCAGTTTGCTTTCTAACTTATCTTTCTTTAGAGATAACTCATTGATGTTACTTAATATAGCATGCATGTCTTTTTTTCATTGTACTGTCCTGTATACTGGGCTTAGAGTAGCTCATTCTGAGACAATTATTTTTTTCTAGTTTTTTTGAAAGGAAAAACCAATTAAAAGAGTTTCAAACATGTTATTTTTTGTAATAAATCTTTCAGCAGATGTTCAACTATAACTTCAAGTTTTGAAACATTCTGTTTTAGGTTTTTTAGTAAAAATCCTGTCAGAGATGTTAAAATGAAGCAGAGCTAAAAACAGTGCTGTTAATTGTTCACCATCTTGGCCATACATACCCAATTCTTCTCAAATCTTGATAACAGCTTGTATTAGGTATCCCATGGAATACTCCGACCATTATGTGCTGCCAAATGACTGATGCAGCTACCATTCTGAAAACTGATTATTTATAATGGATCAAATCTTTTCCTTTACATTTGGACATAAACCTATCTCATAGTAGTTTTTGAAAAATGCACCCTTCCACCCATCAAGCTTACCTAAAGCATTCCTGTTTCTTAAGAAAATAAAAACTAAAAGAAAAAACTAGCAACATTAGAATTTTCACTGTGTGATATCTGTAATAGAGGCCCATGGGATATATGCAAATGACCCCACTAATAGTCTGTTAACAACACACTCAGCCCCATTTTGCTATAATTCTAGGATATATTTCACTACTATATCTGCTGCTACTGCTATGCCTAGTCATATGACAGAGCTGTCTCAGAGCAGTCACAAACTCTGTCATGCAAATTCATCAAAATTGCAGTTTTCAGCTGTCTACACAGCCTTGTCACATAGTCCCAAAATGCTTTTGTAACATATTTGATTTTTTGTGAAAGTAAAATCATTTGCAATTATCAAACATTTGGGATTAAAATGCTTCAGTAAAGTATATGAAATTGCTTTGAAAGATCTTTCAGATGGTTTAATTGGGGCAACAAAACTATTTATTTATTTATTTATTTATTTGTTACTTGTTAAATGAGTCACTAGGCAGATTCTGGGTCCCTTTTCAGCCATGATGTGAACCACAGATGTGTATGAAAGAAATACATATGTCCATTTCCTGAACTGCTTATTGTGGTGAGGGTCATGCTGGTGTCAAGCTGAGCTAGGTAGACCAGCCTCTCCTGTCCTTATTGACAGTGTCCATCTTACTCTGTGGCATTCTCAGGCATTGCTGGGCAATCCAAGAGATATAAATCCACCAGAATATCCTGCTTCTTTGCCATGGCCTCCTTGCAGTAGACTATGCCTGGTATACTTCCTGTGGAAGATACCCAGAGGGCATCAGTCAAGGTGAACAAACCATCTCAGCTGGTTGCTGTCAATAGGGCAGTGGCTGTACTCTGAAAAGATCCAGGACTGCTGACAGTTGCACTCTGTCAAGTTCATGTTTTACTTTCAAGTTTATGACCAAGTAAGTGCTAATATGTAAGCAGTGTACAATAAAATTAAGAAACAATAGTAAGGAAAAGACAAGCAATTAACCACAAGTAAAATAACAAAACACTGAAAGTATTTAAACAATAAATAGAATGACTAAAGATGATCGCTGACAGGGAAGAATTCTCATTTCTGACACTTGTGTCCATGATTACACCCTTTGAGTCACTACTGAAAGCTTATGAACATAAGTGAAGAGAGAGACTTAAATTAACCAATAGGAGAGGGACATAAAGTAACCAATAGCCTGAGACCATTACCCTGTGACTTAATTATTGCTTCACTTCTGCAGTGCATTACAAAGCCTACTGTTTTCCATTAGTCCATCTCTCTGAGACACTCTACCTTCACTTGCAACCAAGATCCCAAGACATTTAAATTCTTACATCTGAGGTTTCTGTCCTTCCCTCACCTACAGAGAGCAATATTTTCTCTTCCAGGAGGAAACCATGATCTCTGATTTGGAGGTGCTGATGTTCATCCCAAATGTCTCACACCCAGCAGTGACTAACTGCTGTGCATGATACAAACCATAGTCCTTTCCGGTTGGAAGAACAATATCATCTTAAAATAGCAAATATGTAACTGTCACATTCCCATACTAAATACTGTCCAGACCATGGTTGTGTCTTGATATGATGTCCATAAAAAAAAAATCAGAAAGAGAAGAGGAGATGAGGCAAACTCTTGGCAAAGTCCTACACCCCCATGAATTTGTTTGACTATCTGACTTAAGATAGGGAATGTGGACAGAACTCCCATTCCTTAAATACAAGGACCAAATAGCATGCAGTAGCAGTCCTGGAACCCCATACTCTTAGAGCTTTTCTCACAACACATTTCAGAGTACACCCTCATATGCCCTTCTAGGTCCACATAATACATGTAGATAGCATTGCTGAACTCCCATGAGCTCCTCCAATATCTATACAAAGGCAACTATTTGATTCACTGTTCTACAGCCAGGACTGTACTATCACTGCTATTCCTGAAACAGAGCTTCAGCTATTAGATACAGTCTCCTTTTCACTGCCTTGGCATCAGCTTTCCCATGGACTCTGATGAGTGTGATAATTTATAACTGAGATACACCCTCATGCCCCCAGTTATGCAAATGGAGACCACTACCCAGTTTGCCAGTCTGGATGTACTGTCCCAGTTATCCACGTAACACTGAAAAAGCATGAATGCACAACATCCAAACAATGCTTAGCATTGCTAGCATTTCCCTCAAGATCTACAGCTTTGCAGTAGCAGAAACAAAAGAAATACAATTAACTGAAATTCAAATCATGAAAAAAGTAGCATGAAAGTGAGATACAAATCACTGCAACTGGTAGGCATTAGCAATACATGATCTATAAATCATATTGCGTAACTTGATGTTAAATATAATACTGTAAATGGAAAACACATTTCCAGGTGTCCCACTGTGAAGCATACATTCCTAGAATACTATTTACATTTATGCATGGGCATGCTCTCCAATATTTTAAACAATGTGTTTGAAGTTTCTTATACCATCTTAGTCTATAGGTTTTGCACCTCTTATATTTAACAACACTTGAACCTTTTTTATCATCTGGAATATAATTGATTAGTTTTCTGCTCTCTCACTGCAAATTATCCAGTTTCTTAATAGCATTAAAATCATTAAATATGACCAGTATGTTTAATCATTTTTTAAACTGTGCCCATATTCGGTAAATCTAGTTTTTAGGCTTTCCTGTTCTACCCAAACCAACATGTAAGCACGTTTTTCACGCAAGCAGCATAAAATAGTTGTGGCTTTAGCATCATTATCATCATCATCAACAACAACAACCCCCTTTTTCCCATTTTCTACATGGGATTTGCGCGTTGTGTCAACTGTTGCCATCTCTCTCTATTCAATGCCACTTGCCTACCTTCTTCAACACTCATACTTCACTGTCATAGGCCTTCTCTCACACAATCCATCCGCCTCTTTGCAGGATGCCCTTGTTTCCACTTGCCTTATTCCTGTCTGTCCCAAATCATCTTTGCCAGACTGTCTTCTGTTTTTCTGCACATGTGCCTGAACCATCATAATATGTTTTTCTTGATCTTCAACTGAAGCTACTTCGGCTTCTGCTCTTATATCCTCATTTCTTCATCTGTCTCACAGTGTGCAGTCTACCACCCTTTTCAGACACTTTATCTCCATCACTTCCAGCTTATTCAACTGCTCTGCCTTTATTGCTTGTTTCCATACCATACAGTAGTACTGTTTTGTACACCTTACTTTTCAGCTTCTTTGGCATTCTCCTGTCATGTACTACACCTGACACTCTGTGCCAGTTGGCTGCAACTCCTCTGATTCCAGCTTTACCTCCTTATTCAGACTTTTCTTCTCCTCACTGCCCCTCCCAGATACTTGAAGCTGTTAACCTGTTCCATTGTTTACCCTTCTATCTCAATTCTCAGCTTCTTCTGAGCTTTAGTATTAACATACACTCCTATAATATCTTGCCTTAATTTGAAACACTAGCTGCAGCATTTTGCTTAATTAAGCAGTTGCAAATTATTTGAAATACTTTCACATAAATATTGTTAAAAAATATGGGACAGTTACATCATTTTGCTTTTGTATGACTAAATAATCATGTGTTTATTTCAGAACAAATGTCCTGTTTTTGCTTAAGCATTCATAATTTACTTGACTACTTTTTAAAAATCTATGCATTAAGACAAAAAATGCTTCATTTTGATTTCACACCTTTCTTTAGTTCAGAGAAATTAATTCATTTCAACATTCAGTTATATAATGACCCTTTTTAGTGCAAAATGCAAAATTACTGTAAACTGCCATTACCTTGTTGACTTATACTCTTCTATGAATATCACTTACTGATGACCTTTTTCCAGTAATCATTACAAAGTTCATTGCAAACTGATTTTTTTTCTTCCAATATTTGAAGTAATTGTATAACTATCACCTTGCAACACTTGATAAACTATATTATCGGGAGATCATGCTACATAATCATTCATGTCAAATGTTTATGCTCAGAATTACATTGTGTGAGTCATTTTATAAATGCTCCTAAAAGACATTTTATATGCACTGTGACAAAGGGAAATGCTGCCAGCCCAGCTAGCTGGAATTTTGTAAATAATTATATGTCATTTGTGAATATTAATAGGATTTATATAGAGGTGTGACAGAAGGAGACACTGCCAGCCCAGCTATCTGGAATTTTGCAAATAATTATATGTCAGTTGTGATTGTCAACATGATTCATATGCTTGTGTTACAAATGTATTAGATCTGTATGTTATGTGTATATCAAACTGCTGGTACAGAAGTGTGTGTGAAAAGGGTTTGTACAATACTGAGCTTAGAGGTGTAACCACAGTGTACCCTGCTGGATTAGAACATAAATGTATTTAAACGTAACTGCGTAAATGTATATACTTTAACAGTGGAAACTGGAACATAGAGGATTAACTTGCAAAACTTCAGAAAAATAGTTAGAATTAAATTATTTTATAACTGCACCATAAACAATGGTTTCAATGCAGCAAAGAGACAAGATGTGTAAAACTAGGGAGCCTTCTGCATTGTCTTGTAAGTGTTCTATTATTTTATGTCTCCCAGCAGCTGCAAACTTCTGAAGGCAATGTATTTTCACAGGGAGATGCTAAATGCTGGCAGTTTCTAGCAATGGGGGTTTAGCCTGCAATAGTCAGATGACAAGAAGTGATGTCATGCTGCAAGTATCCCAGCAACAATATTTGAAATATTAATTTAAGAAGTCTCTCAGAGGGAGACTGTGCATTTTGTATGTTGTCTTTGACCTGACAGCATCAGCTGGAAAACCCACTCACCACATCTGTCTTGCCTTGGTCTGTAAGTAAGCTAACTAGGGTACAGTAATTTCTCTTAGATATAATTAGGAATATAGTGAAGTATAGCTTAGATATTTTCTTTAATTATTTGAGACTATTCTGCAATGTTCTTTTAAATATTTCCTGTGATTTTGAACTCTGGAGTTACTGTGATTATTTACCAAGTATTCCCTTGTTCTTTTATTATTTATTATTAAATGTATTTAAACCTTTCAATTGTGGCTGGTCTGTCTAGAGATATTTAAGCTCTTAGACTACTTGCATATCTATTTGGTGACACTGTGCAGGTCACTCATAATAGTCTTGCTCTTGGTCAAACTACCATTTGGATTAATAGTAACCTTACACAGTAAGATTGGATACCCTTTTCTAAGGTCCTTAAAGTAGCTGATAAGCAGTAGCTGGTGGCAGTGAAAACTACCTTATAGTCTGGGCAGAAGGGGGCATAGCTAGTAAACCTACTCCAGCCTTTCCCATGTGTGTGTGTGTGTGTGTGTGTGTGTGTGTGTGTGTGTGTGTGTGTGTGTATAAATCAAACCTCAAAGTGTGTGTGTGTGTCAGCTACTTGGGCAGGGATACAAAGCACTGTTTTGATAGAAAGGGTGCTGGAGGTCTTGGCTTGGCCACTCAGCTGAAATTTCAACTCTATAGCTGTGCCAGTGGGGAGTCTTATTGGAGATCTGGAGAAAGAGGGAGAAACCAGCCCCAAACTAACTGTGGTTTCTGTGTGCTCCTAAGGGAAATTGCACTTTACTGTGTGTGCACTTGTCATCTTACCAGTGTGTATGCCCCCCACTATTGCCAGTGGTGAGGATTGATGCTTCTTGATTACTGGGCCAGTGCTGGGGCATCACATGCACAATCATATTAGCTCTTTTATGTCTATATCCACCCAGCAGAATGAACATTGGCTGTTAATGATTTTAGCTGTGATTTGTCACCCTAATCCCATGTGTGAAAATGAGAAAAAGGATTTATGTATGTATGTATGTATGTATGTATGGATAGTTGGATGGATTTTACTCATACAACCACACAGTGTATAATTTTAGTCTGTATGAGACAATCTTCCCACTTATCTCACCGCAGTGTCTTTTCCACATTTGCAGGTAATTTCTGTTGCTGTCTGAATACAGATTCCTACATTAACGAGCCATGTTACATTCCTAGAAATTACATTAATAAATATGCTGAGTTTATACTATTATATGTTGTATTCTTTCTACTACAGAATATCATGATAACATCCACCCTTAGCTGGTGTATAAAAGTATTTTATATACATTAAATAATGCTGAGGTAGGGGACATGCTTGTCTGGATCTCTGGCTTAGACAATTTACAGTAGGTCCATGAGTAAGAAAACAATAAATTCCACAAGAAATCTAAACCTATGCATAGCCACCAATAAAAGTAACAACTGAACCACATTGACAGTGTTCCTTACACTTAGGTCAAATATCCCAGCAGGAACTGCATGCCTTTCTGCCCAATATTTTGCCAAAAGTGCTTATCTATTGCCTGTGCAACATTCATTTCCTCAGTAAAACCAGTTTGGTCATGGTAGATGAGCTTGCAAGAGCAAATATATACACAGCCATTACTGTGTCAAAGCTCTTGTAATCTAAATATAGCTCTGAAATAGTTCTACATGTTTCCCTTCTAGAGAAATCACTGTTTGGTCAGAAAACTGGAACCATAGCCAATTATTTCTAAGAGAAGAGATGTAGTCCCACCTATATGAAGTTCATAAGAGGGTGATACCATTATTGGAATGAGGGCATCCTTAAATGTTCTATAAAACAGGGAGAGAACTTTATCCCCTTAGTCATATTTTCTTTAGCCTTTTTATAATTCAAGATCTCCAGTTTGAAAACTAGCACTAAAATTACACTATTGAACTCTGCAAGCACAGGCATGTTTCATCCCTCAATGGACTCAGAGATACCTCCAACATCAGAAGTGTATAACCCCTACAAATTTCAACAATTTCTTCAGACTGGATGTAAATGTTTCCACCAGTCAGTCTTACTGGTTTTGAGAGGTTTCATTCATTCCTGTCCCTTCTTCCCCTACTATGTTTGCCAGCCATTTAGCTGACTTAGTACCAGCTTAACCAATGTAGACAGCAGTTTTAGCCAGAGCATAGAATTATGAGCTGCTGGTTGAGTTATATTAGTGCCAAAGTTCATGTGGCTGTCATGATACTGGGTAGTTATCAACATCAAGTGCTTGAGTGGGATGTGAATTCATGCTTCCTTATGGCTGAACCTACTTCCTACATTGTTCTATGCCACTTCAATTCTCATTAACTTACAAGCATCCCAGTTGCTTAAATTAAGGCAATACTACAACAAGTTTGCTAAATTTGCATCTAATACATCTGTCAACACCCACCCCTGCATAGCCTTGAAGTTCCTCATCTGAATGGTACTATTTAATCATCTTACCTTCTTCTAGCTAAAAACTGCTCACAACTTACAGTATTTCCTTGAAAGGTACCCCTGTCAAAACAGAACCAAGAAGCTATCCTTCAAAAAAAGGAAGCCAATCTGGTGGTCCCCTGCCATAAACAAACTGTACAACAGAAGGAAGAAACTGTTGCAAAAGAGAGTAAAATCCCATGAGTGGAGGAGCTACTTCATCAGCCTCAGTAAGAAGCTGCGATCCCTGATAAAATCCTCCAAAGCTAATTATGAAAACAAAATTGCCACTGATTCTAAATACAACCACAAGCATTCTATAGCTATGTCAAGAATCTCAATGGCAACACTCAGATCTGCTCTGAGTTACAGCACAATGGCACTAAATATACAGACCGAACTGATATTGCCAACATCCTGGCAGATAGGTTCAGTGCTAACTTTACCTCCCCCCTTCACCCCCTAAAGAGCCCATCTCTATACCGGAAGAATGCAAAGTTCCTGTAATCATGGCTGCACAGGTAAAAACCACACTCTCCAAAGCCAAGAACACAGCATCCATGGGACCAGACAACATCCCAGGTTGTGTTCTACATGAACTACAGAACGTACTGGCACCCCACCTAAGTACCATGTTCAATCATAGCCTCACCTCAGGCTTTGTGCCTGCTGAATGGCGCACAGCAACAGCTATCCCATTCCACAAGGGGGGAGCCACCACAGACCCCGGGCAACTACTGCCCCATTAGCCTGATGAGCCTGGTCTGCAAGGCCATGGAATGTGTCATCATGGAACTTATAAACAAAGACATTGGTAATCTCCAAACTCTGGACTCCACTCAGTTCTCCTAAACCTGATAGACTTCTTTGAAGCAGTCACCAAAGCCGTAGATGAGGGTAAGGTGGTTCACATAGCCTATCTAGATCTTGCCAAGACTTTCGACACCATCCCCCACTCTGGAATTCTAGATAAACTCACTAAACTAGGCAAAAATCCCTATGTCACAAGATGGGTTTCCAACTGACTCACTGACAGAACCTACACTGTGAAAGTAGCAGACTCCAAATCCGGCTTCAGACCAGTGACAAGTGGAGTACCACAGGGTTCAGTCCTGGGCCCTCTCCTGTTTGGTATCTACTTCTCTGAAGTACAGGCTAACACAGAAGGTCTTTGGCTAATGAAGTTTGCAGATGACTGCAAACTAGGAGCCATAAGAAACTCCTAACGATGTGGACATCCTGCAAAAGGGCCTCACTGAGACAGATGCCTGGTGTCAAAGCCATGGCCTCAAGCTCAATGCCAAAAAGTGCATTGTCATCCCCTTTGGTAAAAACTCTGTACCCATGAACTACAACATAGCCAGTAGTATACTTAACACCGAAAGTGTGATAAGAGACCTTGGGACACAGGTGGACAGTAGTCTCTCCTTTGATAATCACATCGCCACAGTGGTCAGGAAATCCTTCTACATGGCACACCTCATCACAAAAGGTTTCTCAGCCAGAAAAAAAGAGGTCATTGTTCTCCTCTACTCATCACTCATTAGACCCATTATAGAGTGCAACACCCCTTTTGGTATGTACCTCACAAGGCATCTAAATCAACTGGAAAGGCCGCAGAAATACCTCACAAAGAGGATTACCAGCTTCAAACAGATGCCCTACGCAGACTGTCTCAAAAAACTCCAGCTTTACTCCGTCGCATATCGCCTACTCAGAGGTGATCTCTGCCTGACATACAAAGCTATGTCAAACCCAGAGCTGTTGGACATGCTCCACTTAAAGAAATCCCAATCCTTCTGAGCTACATGCTCTAGGGACCTAAACCTTGTCACCACAATAAACAGAACATACCGGAGAAATAGATTCCTGTCCCGGAGACCTCCCATACTCTGGAATAAACTACCTATCTATAGCAAACAAAGCTCCTCATTAGCACTCTTCAAGAAAAATCTTGATGATTGGATGGGAAATAGGAAATTCACCCCGGGGATCATTTCTGTGGCTCTGCTCGACAATGGCACAGGAAAATAATTTTCTTGGGTGGCAATAGCCAGGGTACCTTTTTGGCTGGACTTGTATAGGCCACAGGGCCGATAGCCTAGTACCTACCTATGAACCTATGAACCTATGAACCTCAATAAAGGATATGCTAAAGTAGTCTTCTTGAAAGGTACCCCCCTCAATAAAGGATTTGCTAAAGTAGTATATCCCAGACAGACACTCTCTAAATAAATGTCCAGTATCTACAACTAAGGTCCATAATGCTGCTACTGGTGATGCTTTGTATCCAAGACTTACAACTGAAGTCTAACATACATCAGACAACAATCTAGTTCACATATATTTAAAAGGTTAAAAACCACACCGGAACTACGGAGATAGATGGGAGATCTTGACCTTAGATCCTGTGGTTAAGGGAATTGTGGGATTGAAACCTTCAATTAGTTATAAGAATAAACCTAACATAAAGAGTATGTTATGTCATAGGACTATACCACCAGTTTCAGGTCATGTTGATGGATTAGTCTGGAACACACACCCATGTGGACGTTGTAACCAGTGTGCATTTATAGATACTAGGGATTCCTTCATCCATCCCGTTACTAACTATGAGTTCAAATTTTCAACAGGTACCAATTGTTTAGATTCTAATGTAGTCTATTTGGCTAGGTGTTCTGCCTGTACTTCTTTTTATATAGGCAAAACCAATAGGACCTTAAGGGAGCGGGTGAGGGAACATATGTATCAGATTAGGATAGCTAGTACTACTAATGCTTTCGCTAGACATGTTATAGCCACTGGTTCACAGCATACGTTTTTGTTTTGTGTTATAGAGGTAGTACGTTTGAACAAGAGAGGGGGGGACATTATTAATTGCACTTTGGAGAGAGAGATGCAATGGATTATTAGATGCAGGGCAGATAAGTTCCCAGGACTTAATGAGAAGGTTAATATAACCCCTGCACTAAAGAATAGGAGATGTTTTAGACCATAATACTTTTAATTATGGTATGTGCAAATGATCTCTATGTGACAGTTTTCTTAAATGTTTTAAATGTTTTAAATGATTTTATTTTTAATGTCTAGCGCTTGTTAGCCTTGTTAAATTTAATGTGTATTGTTTTCTTACCATATACTGAGCAGCTTTTTAAATGCGTAGTAAATAGCACTTGACATGTGTTTGGATTTGACCTATTAACAGCAGTGCTCTAGTATTTAAAATGGGGATGGTATGTTTTTCTTTTGTAACTGTCTGAAGAAGCCTACGGGTGAAAGCGCTAACAGTTTTTATATCATTAAACTGCTTGGTCTTTGTACTGCAGTTGTTGGTCGTTTTTGAACTGTTTTCCTGCATTGTTATATTCGTGGAATTTGGACTTTGTATTTTATCAGCCGTCAGACCCAGCGCATGGTGGTGTGTGTTATTTATATTTAAAAGGTATTCAAAACAATATCTTAACGACTCCTAGATTTGCTCCTGCTCCATTGCCTCAGGATAGAAAGCCATAAACATAAGACTCAAAACTCAATACAGGCATTTACATGCCTAAGTAACCTTACTAAACTCCATATCAGACTAGATAAATGAACCTATTATAATGACCTTCAACACAAATATAAAAAAAAATACATTTTTCTGGTCAACCCTAAATAGGTTACTGCACTCTGACCAGACTAACACTCCTTTCACAACAACCAGTAACTGCACTGAATCAATCTCCTCCCAGTTCAACAGCAATTTTATATAAACCATACTGTCCTTAGTTAACATTGACTCTGCTACTTCTGTCTCTCTCCCATCAACAAATCCAAATCTCTCCCATTACCTCAACATCACCCTCATACATATCACTACTATAAAAAAACTTCTTCTTAAATTGAAACTCACCACCTTGGCTGCTAACAAACTCCCATCAGAATATCTAAAAATAGCTGCTGATGTCATTGTTTTCTCTATTGTATACAGGCAGTCCCCGGATTAAGGACGAGATCCATTTTTTAGTCTTCCCTTAAGTCAAAATTGTATGTAAGTCTTATTAAATATCACTTAAATGCTTGTCTCTGTCTAGTATTTATTTTACTTTTCTTTGCATATAAAACACTTTAGAAACAATTCCAAATAAAAAATCTTAAACATAATACTATATACTGTAGTAATAATAATAATACTGTAAGTACAGTGAAATAGTACAGTAACTATGTTCATACAGTACAGTACAGAAGAATGTTCCATACAAAAAATATGTTAAACTTACCTGTTTTTAAGCTTCACTTCACATTTCTGTACTACAGGCATCACCCACGAATGTTTTCCACTCTTTCCTGAACTTTCAGACCTCTGCCAGACCTCCTGCTGTCCCCCAGACCCTAGTGAGCTGCAATGTCATTTGCCCATTCTACTGTACAGTACAGTAACTGCTTCAATACTGTACTATACAAGACAGCAGTCTTGACCAATCAGATCACCAACACAGTGATCACTTAACCAACTGGATTTCTTATTCTCTGTAAAGATGGAAGCAACTGCTCTAACAAAATGTATGAGCAACTTCACAAACAGGGAAAAGGAAAGTACAACATAATTCTTCATTTTCAAGGTAAGATTTTGGCAACTTTAAGGATTTTTATTTATTTTCACATTATTTCTGACATTGTGTCAGTCTGTTCTTATCTATGGGTTGTCCTTCCTTATGTCAGATGCCCGTAACCCCGGGACTACCTGTACTAGTAAATAGGTCCATATCTGAACAATATGTTCCAGCCATCTGGAAACATTCCTATATTATTCCATTACACAAAGGGGATACATCAACTGACTTTAAAAATTATAGACCCACGTCTATCCTCTCCCCACTTTCAAAAATCCTTTAAAAGTGCATCCACACACACCTCATACAATACCTCAGCTCCAATAACTTACTTCCCAAAACATAGCATGGCTTCAGTCCCCATCACAGTACAACCACTGTCCTATTGCATTTTACTAACACTACAAATCAACTTAGAAATAATGGCATATTTGTATCAACAATATTTTTAGACTTATCTAAAGTATTTGATGCAGTATCACATCAGCATTTACTCTCTGAACTTGCTTACATTAGACTTTCTCAATACTCCCTTAAATAGTCGCTTACCTATCTGCCTGAAAGAAAACAAGCAGTCAAGTATCATCAAGATGATTATTCCCTATTTCAACCTGTCATCACAGGAGTCCTACAAGCTCAATCCTCGGCCACTCATCTTTAACATCTTTGTAAATAAACTGCCATACAAGCATTGTCCAGCACGCTGATGATTCAGCATTAATATGTACAGCCCCAGTCATCTCCAAACTCCAGGAATTTATCCAGACTTATTTTACCTCTGTAGAAACCTGGTTAAAAAACTCATTCCTGCTCCTTAACCCTTACAAAACAAAATGAATCGTCTTCACCCCAAAACAATATAGCAACTATAAGCAATCTTTCCTAATTACATCAGCAGACAATACTAAAATAAAAATAGTCGCACACAGTAAACTCCTAGAAGTTGTCATTGATGAAAACCTCAACTTTGCCTACCGTATCTTACAAACCACAAAAAGACCATTCAGTAACTGGGCCCCCTCTATAGAGTGAAATAATATCTTACAGACACAGCATGGCAAGCATTAGCCTCAATCTACTGACTGCTAGCATTCCTTTATGCACCACCTGTCCTAACTTACCTAAATACCCCTCTTGAATCCAAATTAGCTTCTTTCTTTAATAAAAATAGCTAAATCTGTCACTAACTCAAAAAATAGAATCCACCAGTGTCAGGCCTTGAAACAACTTAAATGGCTCGAAATAAGCAATGTCCCAAAACATTCACAGTTAGTATCTGCATGCAAACTTATTTATTATCCAGATAAATGCCCCACACTAAAAAAATCTTACTGCCTTATCCCCCTTCAAGGGAACTCCACTCCTTTGACAAGTTCTTATTAAAAACAACTAAGTCTAATAATTTAGCTGGAGACTCTCTTTACTCCTGCTGCATCTCAAAAATATGGAACACCACCCTAGAGCATATCAAACTCACTGACAAACTACCACACTTTAAAAGCCTGCCTGAGCTACATCTGAATAAATCTTAATCCTACTCATGCTCAGCACTAGACTGACTCTATAATGTCCCAGCATTTCCTCCATCTTTTTTCTCCATCTTAACCTGCTCGCTTTCCAATTATACATACCTCTTTCTCCCTTTTCTCACTTCAATCAAATATTTTCTAATTTAATATCTCCTCTGCCACACTATGAACTCTAGCTATAGTTTCAAAATATCTGTACCTCCTTGCATTGCTTACCTAGATACACCCTATTCTACAACATTTTCCCTTCTAAAGTATAAATCCAATCCATTTACTTCCTGCAAGAATTTAGAGCTCCCAGAGCTATATACATTTACACATATTGATGTAAATACTTTACTGTATATACCTGTCTTGTAATCATGTTTGTTTTTTTTCTGTGAAATGTAAGTGTTGTTTTCGCAGAACTGGGTAAATTCACTTGTTATTATAAATGTACTGTGATGGAACTTTTCTCTCTGGGCCTCCACTGAAAATGGGCTTGGTCCGGTCAGTCTTTCCCAGTCAATAAAGATAAATGAATAAATAGACCCATATTCACAATGGCTCCTATCATTCTTTTTTTTTTTATTTTTTACTTTTTAGCTGTATAATTGTCTGTAGATATTAGCTGCCACTGATATTTTGACTTTCTAAGATCACAGTACTAAAACTTCTGTTTTTGCTGTATAATTGCGTAATTTTTTACTCCTAACTTCTTTTCACCCTTTATCTCTTACTCCATTTTTCTCTTTCTCCTTTTCCCTTACTTTTTATAACAGCATAATACTTTTTGGAAGTTAAATTTTATAACTTTAAACTAAATATATTTCTTCTTCTTTAATTGTATTATTATATACTGTTTTTTTATTAAATATTCCATTCTACCATTTTTATTCTGTATCTATTGTTTGTAATCAATACTATATTTATTTTTAAAATTGTTAATGTACTTTGGAAATTTTCTCCCAAGACCTCGGCTGAAATGGGTTATTTTTATGCTTAGTCACACCTTCCTGATAAACAAATTCAAATAAATATAAATAAATAAAAAGAAGAACAATGCCACAGTGTAATAAAGCAAACCATTTCTACTACTGCTCATTTTACTGCTGTAGCAGTACGGGGGGGGGGGGGCAGAAGTTTTTTTTTTATTTTTTTTGCAATTATTCAACAGGATTGCCCAAGTGGGCCATGCAAATCACATTTTCACCAGAGGTCCAGGAAGAAAAGCTCCACATTTGCATGTTACGTAATAGAAAACAATCCATGTGTTTATATCATGAAGTACTAACTACAAACATAGCAACACATCTTAATCAGATCTTAGTGTAATGGGGCCTATTCTTCCAACAATTTAAAAGCCAGTCATCACACCTTTTCTGTTCTATTTCCTCTGATGTGGGACATTCTTCAGTGAAAGACTGTAGTCATTTCATGGAATTTAAAATTAATTTAACTTCTCAGCTGAATGATAGCTCAGACTATAAATGCTTCATCCATCCAACTCACTTAATTTCTCCTAAATCATACTCTGAAGTGAGTTATTCACTTTTACAATCTATTTGAGAGAGTTATGTGTGAATTAATTACTACCATAATGACTAATGTGTTTGGTTAAAACCTGTAAAAATATATGAACTACAGATTCTAATTGTTCTTAATTCAGTGCTTGCAAATATCACTGAAGTATTTATTTCTAGTATTTTATATTATGTTTATGTTATTTGTCACTTCTTTCTTTCTTTCTTTCGTTTCTTCATATTCATTCTCTGATTATCCAGTTCAAGGTCATAGCACAATCACGGACTGCCCTGATATTCAATGAGTATAAAGAAGAGAGACAGAAAAACTAATCCTGGATTAAATGCTAGTCTATCATGAGATGTATACAATTTAGACAATTGCCAGTCTACTTGAGTCATGTCTCAGGGATATGGGAGGAAAAAAGAGCACTGATAGAAAGCCCATTCCGATGCAGGTAGGGCGTAAAAACTTCACAAGGACAGCACTTTTGTGTCATTGCTCAAACATCTCCTGGGTTGTATTTGAAATGAGTCAATTTGAATCAGTGCACTGTTACAGTTAATAAACATAAACCAGAATAAAATAATCTCCAATGTATTGCTTAATTTTTTGTTTGACTAAAGTAACACAGCAGTTGAAGCTATAAATATATTAGTATATAATATAAAGAATATTCAGGTAGTTGAGTTATAGTTCCATATCAGGCCAAAGTGCAAATTATAAATAGACTTTAAGATCTGTTCTTTTTAATTTTAGCAATAAAATTAATAAATGTACATAACTATCCTACAAAGGATGTGTCATTAAGAATTAGCTTAGCATATGCAGTTACATAATCAGTATAAAAAGACTTCAGAGATGACTGCTAAACAACAGATTGAAGTATTAATAACTGTGAGCTTAAAATGGTAGACAGTTTTATCACCAGTACTTATGAGCACAGATGAAGACAGTTACTCTCACTGCTTCAACGGAGAATCGACTATGAATAATTCAATACAGAAGTGGTTTGCACCAATGAAACTATCATCAGTCTATTAATTATTTCAGCAAGGTGTATAGCAACATTGCTCAGATAAACACTGCAGTATTATTTTTAGATTAAGAGAAAACAGTTTTATATTAGTAATCTGTCTTTAAAGGGGAAAAATGAACAAGCACAGGAATCTGTCTAGTTCCACCCTCACCAAAGTGAGTGTTCAGGGAAAAATAAAAACCAAAAAAATGCAACCCACATTCCAAAATCAGATACTAAGAAAAGCATATCATATATATAAATGGAGTGACTTTGTACTAAAATCACTTTCGGCTAACTAATGCGATAAAGCCTTCATCAGGTCTGTGGCAAGAACTAAAATCATATACGTAGTTAAATAAATAAAAAGAGCTAACTAGATAGATACAAGAAAA
This sequence comes from Protopterus annectens, assembly GCF_019279795.1. Classification (NCBI taxonomy): domain Eukaryota; kingdom Metazoa; phylum Chordata; order Ceratodontiformes; family Protopteridae; genus Protopterus; species Protopterus annectens. Next base: position 1,341,731,966 of record NC_056731.1, read on the forward strand.
AACACACAAAGTTATCTAACCATAAACACACTAATTAGAACACTATAAATATAAATATATATTTGTGTAGCGCAGCTCAGCTTGAAGGAGACATCAGTGGTGTTTTGGAGAAAAAATAATTACACTTTTCTTAATACCTGATTTTTTAATGTGGGTTGCAAATAGAGAGGTGGTTTCCTTAACTAGGATTTAGTGTGATCTAATCAGTAGTAGTATGTATGTGGGTGGGTACTTGCTGTTCTTAAATGTACTTTTACGGCCCTGTTTATATTGTTTGCCTGGAATAGGCTGGTCTAAAATTAAACAATATGTATATTTTCTACACTTGCTTCTAAGTGTATAACAGCTATTTATTTCTGATTTTTTTATTACTGAGCTTTGCTTGTCTGTGATGAATAAAGGCTTGTTGCTTTGGAACATTACCTGGGTTTCAGGATTTTTGAAAATTACTGTGCCTGAGCTCATCAACAAAGTTTTAAGATTACTAGTTTTCCTGTTTATTTATTTATTTATTTATTTATTTTTATTTCTTCCTTCAAAGGGAGCTACAAACCAGAGTGATGGTGACTGCATTTTGACATTATATGATATTCTGATAAATAAATTCATAATATCAAATATGCTGATACATTAGAATGGGTTGCCAAAAGTCCTGCATTTGTCAGTCACTGGCAAATAGTCCATCCATCACTTTTCTGGAACTGTTAAGAGCTTTATGTCCTATGAACTGATTAAATACAGTTACATCTGCTTTATTTCATATAGCATGTGGCAATGCCCTGAAACTCTTTATACCAGTCTTTTCCCAAATATGGAATAAAAGCAGACAGACTGTAGAAAATATTACAGTTTCATCCTGTTTTCTCAAACTTTGTGCACTTTTGGATAGGGTGTTTTGGCAACTGTGTCAAAATATAATAGGCTATGAAGTTACATCATTTTCAAGGAAAACTCAGTAGGCTGTAAACTCACTTTTCCACTAAAAGATAAGAAGGCTGTAGGTCTGATCATGACACCAGACATTTGAAATGAAGTTCAGATAAACACTACTGTGCAGCATGAGCGTGAAGGAGTTGTGCCTCTCCTGACATCTGCTCCTTTGGATGAACCATTAAAATGACGTTTATCAGTCAAGTCTGTATTACGTTAGCTAGATGTTAAAGACCTCATGGTACTAGTCAACAAAAAACATAGAAGTCTAGTTTGCCCAAATGTTTTTTCCAATTTCCTTCAGCCAATGAAAACAATAGTACTGTCGCCATCGAAAAAAGGTAAATTGAATGGAATCTATCAGGTCAACATTCTAACACAATAAAACTATTTATCCAATTAGGTAAATTAGTGATTGATTTGTCATAACTGAATGATTACTTTTCTTTTGATTTTATGTTTTTTTTGTTTCCTTATTAATTATTTTTTTTTTATTTTGCTCTATATCACATTATAATTTTGTGTTTCATTTATATAATTATTCTTACACTCACATCCACTTCCTGGACTCCATCTATATTTGCTGTGACCTGCTCATATTTCTTCATCAGGTTACTCTAAACAGTTAAATAAATAAATAAATAAACAAATAGTTTCAAAAGACAAGCATCTCATGTTCACAACCTGTAAGAGTGTTCTTCAAGAAGGCATGAGATGAGTTTTCCACTGAAATACTGAGATCTGTAATGGCTCCAGAAAATTTATCTGAAACTAATGTTTTTGCCATATGTAAATATTTCTTTACTGTATCTCTAATGTGCTATTGTAATTATTTATTCCTCGAGCTCATATCCCCAGGCCTCCTCTGAAAATGGGACTGTTAAGGTCAGTCAAACTTTTCCAGAAAAAAAGGCAATCAATAATTAAGATATTTTTCACATCTGTGCAGCTTGAGATTATTTATAATGCCTTATTTTTTTTTCTTTTCAAGTGCACATGTAATAAAAATAAAAATGTAACGTTAGTAAGAGTCAATATGTATTTCATTCGTTCCCCAAAATGTTCTTCACTTAACTTTCTACAGCTGAAAGCATTTGCATGTAAGTATATGTTTTATATTTCACAAACAAATACAACCAAATTTTGCAAGCCAAGCAGCACCACTAGCTGGAGCAATTTTCCATCTGGCAACGTGGAACCCCAGCTTATCTGTATCAAAATGTATGTAACATCCATAATTCTATGCCATTTAGTTATTACCCTCACCCCAGAATGCACATAGACATGCACACACATTTACAAGATTTTGATGGCATGCATGCTTGCATGCATTCAGTTATTGTCTAGATCCATTAAAAGCACTACTTTATTCTTATTGCTTCTGCATCATTGTCTAGAATTCTGAGTCAGTTTTCTACCTCACTTTGGGCTAATCATGTTTTACTGATCACCTTTATGATCCATGATAATAAGTTTGACAATGTACAGCTATTCAGACAAGGGCTAGTGAAAATGTGATGTGTTACTCTTTTTAACAGGAAAACAACAAGAGATGGTGAAATTCACAACCTTCTTAATGATGAAAATTTCCTAGAAGGTGAATACAAGGTGACATTTGGTACCAAATCATTCTGGGAGGGATTAAATCTGAATCCTTTCCATTTAGATCATGATGTAAGTAAATATTGCACTTATTTTCAAATAGTAATTCCTTCCAGTGAGCTATTATATATCTACCTGTAAGACAATATAATAAAAAAAGAGTCAGCAACTTTATAGTCATCAGATGTTATTGGATGAGTGATCTTGTCACAATTAAATGTAGTTTAACAATGGGAGTTTATCAGCAGTTACAGATTCATCATGTTCATTTGTGTCAAGTTTTTCTACATATTTACTTACCAAAAATGTACTTCAAGTCTAATGAAAAGTGGAATATTGTCAGAAAGCTTTGTTTGAGTTTGTTTCATAGATGTTTTTATTGACTACAAAGATGCCAACTGCTTTTATTTTATTCGGTATCCTATTTTTAATGTTGGTACCTGCTGACCATTAGCTGAAGTTTGGACTTTATAGGTTCATATGTAATCACAAGGCTATCAGTTTACAGACTATTACAAGCCTAGAAAATAAACAGATGTCAGAATTAAACTATGTGCCTTGCATCTGTGAGGTAAAGACCTTAGTCATTATGCCAAACCCTCACTCCCTAAACAGATTTCCAAGTTGATATCATAGATAGTTGATAGGCTTGCAGTCCAGGGACTATTAAGTAGCTTATTCTAAATTTCCAGTTGCCCCAAGCACTGTCTGGTTATGTGACTTCCTCAGGGTCATGCTGTGAGCAAACGAGGACTGAAGGATTCAAACCTCCCAGAGGAACTACAGCCCACAGTCTTAACCTTCTGCATCAACTGTTATACTACAGAACACAACAGTAAGATATTTCAAACTATTAATGGTTCATAGGCAGATAATAGGTAACCAGTTTGCAGGCTGTTACAAGCCTTGCCAGTAACCACAGATGAAAATCAAACCATGTACCTTATACCTGTGAGGTGAATAGTTTAATTATTATGCCAGACCCCCCCCCTCCTTTTGTTATATTTTTAGATACAGATTATATCTTTAAGTGCTGTGTAACAAAACAGCTTACATGCACAGCAGAAGGACATTCAGTTGCAATGGAGGTGTACTGGGTTAGGAATAAGCCTAATTAACAGGAAGAGGAAAGACAGTAATAGCTGAGCATGATCAAGGTTTCTCTCTGGGAATTAGAGGACGAGTTGGTGGACACTGGATGATACTTCAGCACGCCACCATTTGCTGGTTAAAACCAAGAATGACATGCAGGTTTGCTGGGAGGTGTTGTATTTAGGTCTGCACAATATAAAATATTAAATAAAAAGAAAAGAAAACTGTCAATATCAGTGTCATAACTTCTGCAGCACTCATTTTTTTACAAAAGTATTGATAGCAAGGACATAAAATCATTAAAACTCTTGAGAACTTCACTTCAGAAATGACTGAAGATAAAATTTGCAAGCTAAATTAACGAATAACTCAGGCTGATAGATTTTGGGAGTGCAACAGTTAGCCCAGATGGACTCTAGATAAAACTGGTTAAACTTCTTCTGGGCGCCCCTTATTTCAACCAAAACTGGAGGATACTCAGAGAACAGACTATGCAGCATATTAACAGAATGGACCAAAACAAAAAACATATGAGAGTAACCACTTCATGCTGCATAATAAATCAGCCTATAAACACATCAGCAGGGCATTCATCTATAATGCATGTGGCTTGGGTTGGGTATAAGTCAGAGAAACAGGAAAGGCTGGGCATGGATAGCAATAAGAACTGAGCATGTGAAAGACTTCAAGGAGCAGGACAGTAGTTTTTACTTCAGCAAGGTACCGCCTGCTGAGAGAGACCCAGAAAGGCATGCAGATCAAGTGGAGAAGTGGTACACTAGGTCTGCCAGCCTGCTATTTGTATGCAGACATATGCATGTACCTCTTGCAGATATTTTATATCTGAGCCTTTAAAGAGAAAGTTACCCCAGTCAAAAGGTTGTATCATCCTGTGGATCTTGAATACATAGTAACTTGGTTATTAATTTACACTATACTGATAACACATCAGTGCAGTGGGAGGAGCATGAATAATTCATAGCTATGGCATATTATATACTCTAGATGCACAGTGTAATGTGATAACATATCCAAATGATTCCTGTAACATCCGAATATTGGATTGTTATCCACAATTAGCCTGTTTGTGGCATCATCTGCAAATTATAACAAAAATATTTTAGCAGGAGTGAGGAAGGAAAATAGAAAAGATGTCAGTAAGTATTGTATATTAAATATAAAGTCTGATCATTTTAAATTACTTTAATTAGATATTTTAAGTAGATACCCAAAACTCAACAGAAATAACAGCAGCAATAAAGTGACTGTGGTTCACAAATTGGAAAAAAAAAACTCGTTTAGATGCAAATTTGGAGATTTTCTGAGGTAAACCTAGATGAGAATGACTGCAGACCAACACATACTTTAACTAGAATGTGTAAGTCTACAGCACACACCAGTAATCACCTAGGTTATTCTTTTAATGTCCTAGATAATATACTACCTCTTCCCCGTTTTATGTCAAGAACTTCTGTAACTGCAATATGTTCTTAAACCAGATAAATCTTTGGTTTACTAGCATACATTTTAAAAACATTATCCATTTTGCACAACCATTTATAGACAACCAAACATTAGTTCATCATTTCGAATATTTCGCTGTCATTTTCTAACTAAGGTGGTCTGAGTAAACTACTACAGCTTCAGTGAAAGCAGTGCATATTCTTGAATTCTTCCCAGGAAAAAGTTTTTTCCATGACTCTCTGACTTAGGCTTTTAATCATATAGGTTGGCACCTTTCAAGGGTAGAATGCTGAGGTAGGGTGATAATAAATAAGAAGGATAACTGTCTTCTGTAATTATGTGTGCAGGTGTGACAGGTCTCTACTATGGACCAGCAATCAAAGAGACTCAGTCCTCACCATTGATTCCAGTGAAGGATGGTCACTAAGAGCAAAGATGGATTCACACAGTATTTTCAGAAGCATTTCCCTGCATCAAGCACAAATTCCCTTAAGAGCACACAGGGAACACACTCCAGACCTGGGGCTAGACTCTATTTCTCTCCCCAGACCCACACAAAACTCCACACTGACCACTTTGGAGCTCTGTGTCCCTGTTCCCAGTAGCTGACACACACATTGGGATATTTTAGTTTTACACACACATTCTCCCTAGGAGAAGCTGGCACAGATTTACTAGCTGTGCCCCTTTCTACCCAGACTCTGAGGTAATCATGCTGCCACAAGTCAGCTACTCTAAGGCTCTTACAAAGGGTACTCAATTATATTGTGTAAAATGAATACTAATACAAATGGTAGGGTGTGACCAAAGCAGCAAGGCCTTCAGGAGAGCCACAGTGTCACTAAAACCAGCATAAGTACTCTCAGATGTTAAAAGTATTCTCTAAAGGACCAGCCACAATGAAAGGTATTAAAATATTTAATGATAAATAATAAAACAGAAAACAGGAGAATGCAGAATACAATAAGCAACAGTTTCAACCACAGAAATATAAAAATAATACAGTTGGATAGTTTCTCACAAATGCAGAAACCATACTAAACTATTCTCACTAAATGTTCCTGACTGTTACTGTTCCTTGCCTACTTACTAAAGCAAGGCAAGCTGATGTGTGCTGAGTGTCTTAGCACTGCAAAAGCCAGATGATGTCTCTATTTGTCTGTGAGGATATGCGAGATATATATCCTGTCAGAAATCTTTCCTATCAGATTTTAAAGTGCTACTGTGAGGTTTCCAAAGAAACCAGATGCTGGTTAGAGGATGACATAATCTCTGGTCACCTGATTCTGGTACAACATACACACACACACACACACACACACACACACACACACACACACACACACACACAGTTTTGCTAAGATCTGTGGCAGCATCTGAAAGCTATAACACGATTTCAAACTTTCCACCCTTCCAGGGTTCTCTGATAAACATACACATTTGATCAGTTATAACAATACAACCTAATATACATTCATACATACTTTCTGTACAGCAGAACTTACTGTTGATGTATTTTTAGCACAAGTAACTTGCAAATATATTTTTAACTCAAACATCTGTACAAATCAGTGTGATATTCAAAAAACATAAAATTATTCACAAAACTCCAGCTAACTATGCTGGCTGGCTTATATATACATATACTGCCATATTCTCCCTGATACAGATGCTACTACCTCTTAACATCACAGCAGGTTAGGATTTTTTACTATCTTGTGTTACCACAACAGGCACAGGTACAGGTTTCTCAGCTGCAACCTTCACCAGTTTTGAATGACGCTGTTTCAAACATCTTGCTTTTTTTCTAAAGAAGGGTCCAACATAAACATCAAGTCTATTTTATGGCTTTTCAGGCTACTCCCAAGGGTGAGTTTGGTGGTAATTTACTGCATACTTGACTGTCATTACACACCTTTACTTCTTTTTCCAGATCCTGATCTAAGCCAGGCTACTGTACATCTGATATGGCTAACATGTCATTCTGGATACTCCAGGAGGAGCTCAATAAATTTTTTTTTTAGTATTAATGAAAGACTTTGTGAGGGAATTATAACTCCAGACATTATACTAAGCAGGGAAAGGAAAATGCAATACAGATGGATCAAAATAATACATGGAACATGGGGATCTGTCTAAAGATAGCAGAAGACATTGTACTTAATGCATTAAAGTAAACTGTACAGAAGGGCATTGTGGCTTAAATATATATTTTATAAACAAAATCAGTAAGCAAATACTACAGTGTATGATAGGTTTGTTCCAACAGATGTTACAACCGGGATATGTACCAAAATTATAGAAGAAGGTCATTATACTTACTATCCATAAGAATAATACTATTAATGATCTATCAATTAAGATAAAATAATGTGAGCCAAAGTGATTTGATAAAAATAGAGGAGTTCTGCACAGCTCGGTACTGTGTCTGGCAGTGTTCAACATTTTTTATGTCAAAAATGTAAATCATGGATATATTTTGAACCCAGAGAAAATACTGGTGGAAAAAGAAATAAACATTATACAAAGGTCTATAGGATTGTTTCTTTTCTCCAGAATCAGAAGTATTTTCAAGCATATGTGGAGTGACTTCAGTTATCGTCATAAGTAAATAATACTGGATTTCATTAAAAAATATGTAATTATGTATTTTTGGGAAGAAAAGAAACTATACCAATATACCATAAATAGCAACAATTTGTCAAAGGTTGCTGAATGTAAAGATACTGGTGTGACAGTGACCTGATAATTAAAATCTAATATATATTAAGGATTTTTTAATTAGAAGATATTAAGGCACAGGAACAAAGATAAGAATTTTAATAAAAACAACAGATCATGAATCACAAGTACAAACTGTAAAGCTTTAATGTAAAGGCACTTTATCAATACACCCATTCACTTCTGAAAGCCAGAATTTAATTAATAATCACATGTCCTTTAAGAACTTTTGTTTTGTTGTGGATTATATAACTTGCTATTGAACGTTTATGCTTTGGAACTTGGTTCTTATAGCAATAACCATTATTATAACAAAAAGGAATGAAAAATCTTTCACCCCAGTAATCAACTGTGATTAGGCCAATGCTGGAATATGGCATTGCTTCCTGTGCATGCACAAACATGGATATCGAAAGTTTAGAGAAAGTTTTTTTTCAAGATTAATTGGGAAACATTAGAAAAAGTCTCACATTCAAAGAGCATCAGCATTGGGATTACACTCAATCCATTATAGAGTGTTTTGAGGGGATTTGATATGGGCATACAAGATAAAATACAACTTGATTTTTGGCATGGAGAGGTAGAACATGACAGGGATTCAAGAAACAATAATCTGCTGCTGATGATAGATAAATGCAATGCAAATATAAAAAAAATATTTTTTTCCACGTGGGGTGGCAAAACTATGGAACACGATTCCAATAAATATCAGTCAGAAATTTTGAAAATGTTTTCAACTTGTTAGTCTCAGTAGCTCAACAGGTAGCACACTTACCTTTGATGCAGAAGGCTCTGGGTTCTAATTCCACACCAGGTAGTTGGATTAACTAATGAGGATGGGGTAATAGTTAAGGGGTGTACCTCCCACGTATATTGTTTGATTCTCATCTTTTGTTATTGGCTAGGCGGGTAATATTCTGCAGACTGATTGCCTAGTATTTACCTATGAATCTAATTAAACTTGATCTAGATAACTTTGAAATATACTGCTATATGTTACGCTTAATGAAAACCTTTTGGAATAACATAACATAATCATTCTATTATTTATTTCAGAATACCCTTTTCAAATATATTAATGTGTTTGTGGAAAAATCACATCTCTGGCGTCCCCGTAGTTAATTTTCACAGTATGCATTGGCACAGTATAAGTAACATATAGCATCAATATTCAGCTATATCTAATTCTAGGCATTTCTGAAACATGTAATCTACTTAATGCATCACCACTGACTGGATACTTTTCTAGTCTGCAAAATGTATGCGTAGCATCTGTTAAACCATGAATACTAGCTTTGATTCATTTTAACTTTCCAATTTATTCTCAAAATGCAAGTTCTCTTTTAATGAGCACCTTATGTAAAGCCTCACTTTCAGAATGTACTTCTTCCCAGTGTAAACAAATATCATTTATCCCGTTTCTTCCACTAAGCTTGAACCATTGGATTTCTCTATAATTAAAGGTACCACCTATTTTTGTTCCTTACTAGTAACTTTCTTATCAGCATTTTCTGCTATGTTATAAACTGTACTGTAAATTTTATAGCACAAGGTAAAGACCTGTATTCTCAAAAGGCAGATCTTAAGAAAAATCTGAGAATGCAGTGAGGCAACATTTTTCAAATGATAAAGTACAAAGGGGTTAAACAAGAGATGCTAAATACTTGGAAATTAGTTAATATGCCATCTGCTGCTCATGCATTGCTTACAATGCACCCTTAGGGGAAGCAACAGTTATTCAAGAGTGTGAATGTAAGGTTTTAGGTCAGCTAAATGGAAACAAGCAGGCCCAGAAGCCCCTAGCTTACAAAAGGAAAATGGTCTGAATAAAAGTTTCTCACATCTCCTGTGGCATGGCCCATGGAGAGAAGATTTGGCATGAATTCCAACAGAGTTCCACTAAAAATGTCACTTGAGGGGAAATGACCCCCAGTGTGCATGAATATGGTGAAGCAGTTAAAATGCTATTAAGCAGACCTTGCAACAAAACAATTTAGAATATTATGTGGCAGTTTTCACTTCATTTTTTTCAACAACAAAGTCTGTCTGACTATATGGTATAACCTTTGTAATTCAGCTTGCTGATTCTATAGCTTATTTTCCCTAGGTCCTATTATGACCCCATAATCAAAATCAGTATATAAATATTCATGTTGTGCTCTTAATAAGTTGTCTAACCCTGATTTGTTTCATTTGCAGGTGACATTCAAGGCTCATACCGGTGGCCATCAACATTATACTATTGCAGTTCTTCTTAGTCCCTACTCTATCACAACCACTGCTGTTGTCAGCAGCGTACAAACGTAAAGCAGTAATGATCGTCCAGCAGTAAATCATTCTTACCACACATGAGTAGAATGGTTCTGGAAAATGGAATCTCTTTTCATATATAAGATGTGTTAGCATTCATTAATAAATGAAAGCATTGTTATTAACGTTCATTAATAAATGACAGCATTGTTATTATTGTAAAGTAAACTGTAATAAACTTGTGTTGTGTTTAAAACATGCTGAGCACTTATTACATTGCTGTTTAAAGATAAATGAAGTAAATACTCCATTCAGAGTATAAGAAAGTTTACTTTCAGGCTGCAGTGTATAAAGATATGTTCCAGTTAACAAGTAATTCATGAAAAAGAGAAAGAATTCAGTTTTGATAAGATTATTCTTCAAGTGATTGGTGTAAGATCAAAAGACATGTATATACAAATCCTCAGCTAATTAGGGTATCCCAAAAGAAACTACAGTTGTGCAAGTTGAACTTACCATAACGGTAGATGTTTGAGTGATCACTGCTGCAGTAGCCTTAGCTATATGGGTTATATCCTGCCTAGCATATAACAGTCACCTAGCTTTCGAAGCTTTAGGGTACTTTCCATGCTTCCAAACTGTCAAGCAGCTCAAGCTGAGCTGAGCTGACTAAAAGACAAGGTTGGGTGTGAAGCCCTTCAGAGCTTTTCTGACAGTAGAGAGAAGGAAGCTGAGCCATGAAAAGACAAAGCTAGGAACAACAAAAAATAAATGCTCACACACTGGCATAAAAATACACCAAAACAAGGGGGATGAAGAGGAAGTATGGCTACTGCAGCAGTGATCATTCAAACATCTACAGTTATGGTAAGTTCAACTTACAGAACTGTCCTAGGTTCTTCATATTGATCACTGTTGCAGTAGCCTGTGGATAGATTACAATAGTTGACTATATTTGGGAGGTGGAAGGAGAAGGGTCCAGGAGCCCCTTGAGACTGGTCCTAGCAAACTGTGATCAAGACCTAGCTTTCTAAAAGTATGTACAGAGGACCAAGTGGCAGCTTCTAGAATACTTCTAAAATCCAACCCTTTCCAAAAAGCATAGAAGAAGCCGAGGTCCTCATAGAGAGGGCCTTGACCCTGCCTGGAGCAGTTTTGTCATGGTGAGTATAACAAAAGATATAGCCTTAGTGAACCATTTGGAAATAGCCTGTTTTGACACTTGTTGTCCCTTCTTCTTACCTTCACAAGAAATGAACAATTGATCGAATGATCTGAAAGTTTTAGCTCTGTCAAGGTAGTACCTCAGTTGTCTGTTGACATCTAAGGTATGAAGTATCCGTTCCCCTCAGTTTTTAGGTTCAGGAAAGAAAACAGGGAGATAGATAGTCCTGACTTAAAGGAAACTCAGATCTCACTTTAGACATAAAAGAAGGATTAGTTCTCAAATAAATCCTGTCGTTGTGGAAAATAAGTTAGGGTTGATTCACCATAAGAGCTTGCAACTCAGATACCCTTCTTGCAGAAGTGAGAGTAATCAATAAAACTTTTCCATGTTAAGAACTTCAAGTCAGTCAGATTTACTAGTTCAGATGGAGCAAGTGTTAGTTTCTCTAACACAAAATTAAGATCCCAAGGAGGGGCCACCGGTTTACTTAGATGCCTCTTGTGCAAAATCCCTTTCAAGAACATTTTTACATGTGACTGCCTTGAAAAGGAGGCTCCATGGGCATACATGCTGAAATGGCCAACAAATGAACCTTGACAGAGGAATAAGAAAGGCCATAGGATAGTAATTCACACAAATATTGTAAAACCAGAGAACAACGAGCCCTGAATGGATGGTGGTTATGTTCTTGGAGTCAACTAGAAAACCTTTTCCATTTGCTAATATATGATTTTTTAGCAGCATGCTTTTTTTCCTCCATTAGTACCTGTTGCACATTTTCAGAAAAGAAGTGCCTAAAAGGAATTAAGACCCTATCATCCAGGCAGTCAATTGAAGATGATTGATGTGGAGGTGCATCAAATACCCCTGTTCTTGTCTGTGTAGATCCATTATGTGAGGAAGCTTGTGGTAATTGCCCTTGGCCATTCCCAAAAGAATGAAGAACCATGTTTGCCTGGGCCAGAAGGGAGTCACCACAATGATCTTGGGGGATTCCTACTGAATCTTCAGAGGTACCCTGGATATTTGAGGAGGAGTAGATACATGCTTGGTTTTCTGTCTCTTTTTGACAGAAAAACTAGGGCCAGCTGTGTTACTTATGGCAGGCATTGCTTCCCCAGTGATGGGCATGGCATTCTGACACAGCAGGGAAACTTTGCCTGTTCCCTCCTCAGGACCGCTCACTGAGGGGACCCCAATAGCTGCAGAGGATATGACTAACCCCCAGGCCATAGTGCCCATAGATATTACACCAGAGGCATCTGGGGTAAAAGATGAGTGGTCTGAGTTACAACAAATGCCCACAGCAGAGTTGCCCACCTGCAGCTAAGGCAAATTGCTAGCCTGCTATGGTGGCAAAGGCTGTTTGCTTAGCTTTTCTTTTTGTGGCTGGAAGAAAGACAAACTGTGGAAGTGACATTCTGTTCCATAGTCAAGCTGAAAACGGTGCTTCTATCCTGAGGAAAACAAACAACACTGCCAGTAAAACTACCAGTCCACAAAATTACTTTTTTTAGTACAGAAAAAATACAGTAAAAAGCACTTTCAAACACTATGGCAGCCTGACAATATTAAAATAAACACAATTTCTTCACAGAAAATAGTTTATCAGTTAGATAACGATGCTTTTAAACTGCCAGAAACAACAAGTGCTCCATTTAAAAGTACATTTCAGTCTTGAGACAATCAGTTAAAACACAACACTCCTCAATTTAAAATCATTTTCCTGAAAAGAAAAATAATAAAACATCAGTAAAAAATGTGAAAACTGAAGTTTTTTTCCCCCCAAAGGGAACCTCTCTGCCCAGCTAAGGAAATCACAGTCCGATCTTTGATCCTGAAAAGCCTCAGGGACACGAAATCTTCAGCATCAGTAAAACTCTGAAGGGCTTCACACCCACACGTGTCTTTTAGTCAGCTCATCTCAAGCTGCTTGTAGGTTTGGGTTCATGGAAGGTGCCCTGAAGCTTTGGAAGCTGGCCAGCTGTTATATCCTTGTAACAGATACAGCTAAGGCTACTACATTAGTGATCAATATGAAGAACATCACATTGTATAGAATGCTTTAGTACTACTAAATGATGTGTTTTTTTTTCTGATTCCATATTTCACTATGTAAAAATGAATACTCATCTGGTCTCTATGCTAACAATATTTGTGTACAGTAAGATGCTCAATCTAATCAAAACATAGAACTGACAGTTTGACATGACCGAAAGTATATAATTTAATATATAGAATTATCAATACAACAACAAAGTATTTACAGTAGATTTGAAAGCAAACATAAACTAAAATATGGAAAATAGGTAGAGTCTTACAAACAATGAAAAATAAAAGGCAGCTGTTGCAAGACAAAAGCGACGCTTGGTAGATGATAAATCCTTTATAAGCAGAAAACTCCAAATCCAGAAAAAATACAGACAATGTTCATCCAAGATAAAGCAGTGCAAGCAAACACAGCAGTATTAAGTGCTTTTGTCTGGTAGATGACTTCCTCAGAATACATAAATACTGCAATTAGCACCTGTTTAAATACATTGCTTACCCAATCACAAATAACTGACATCATTTCCCCCATTAACAAGGCTGCAAATACTTAATACAAGCCAAATATAAAACAATAATACATGTAAAAAGTTTAAAACATCCCTAAGTGTATATAACTAAATAAAAAACATAGATTTTAATTTCAACAGAGAAGATAAAGAAATTCTATCATTTAACCCAGGAGCATGATAGGCATCAAGCCTAATTTGCCATTTGAGTTCTACAAACTCCAAATACTCATTCAAGGGCCCCCCACAAGGTCCCAGATCTACCTGTTCCAATATAAAGAACAGGAAGGAATGGGTAGGTTCACTAACCAAATGTTTATATAATGCATTCTTTTCATTTTTGTTTCTGATATCATATAAATGTTGATAAATCCTTAACCTTAGAGCATTCTTAGTTTTACCTACATAGAAACTTGCACAGAATCTACACAAGGCCAAATACACAACCCCTTTAGTGTAACAGTACATCCTTTTTGAACTGGAAATATATCCAAAATTGTTGAGCTTGATTTTTTCTCTGTCCATAACATAAGGGCATTGGGCACACCTCCCACACTTAAAAGTACCACCATTGTGGGTGTCAAATTTTTGCTTTTCAAACAATCCTTTAAGAGAAGTGTCTCTTTTGTAAACCACTTGCGGTTCAATACCAAATTTCCCTGATAATTCAAGGTCAACATCAAATATTTTCCAATATTTGGAAATAATGTTTTTAATGTCATAAAAATTGGATGCATAAGTAAGAGTAAGCACCCATCCAACATTTAAAGGTTTACAGTCATTATGACTTTTGGTGGACACCTGCCCTAGTAGTGCAATAAAATGACCATTCATTCTTTTAGTCTTAACTTCATTAAAAATATCTATGACAAAGGTTTCAGGGAACCCCCTCTTACAAAACATGTTTTTTAATATTTCACATTCACTAAGAAAATCCGCAAAATCAGACACCATTCTGGCCAGTCTTACATATTGGCCTTTAACTAGGGCTTTTTTCTGGTGCAATGGGTGTGCACTTGTATATTGCAATAGTGAATTTGAATAGGTAGGTTTCCTATATAGTTGTGAAACAAAACAATTGTGTTCAAAGTCTTTCTTGATGGTAACATCTAAGTAATTAATCAGTTCTATATTGCTATTCATAGTAAACTTAAGAATACCTGTAGTTCCATTAATATAGGTGAAGAACATCTTCAGGTCGCCCTCACTATCTTTCCAGAACAGGACTATATCATCTAGGTATCGCCCATACAGTACCCATGAAGTTCTAAATTCCGAGTTGGTAACAAACAGGTCCTCCCATTGTGCCAAGACAATGTTGGCAAATAGTGGAGCACAGCACGCACCCATTGCAACACCCTGTTTTTGCTTAAAAAGATGCCCTTCAAAGGTCACAAAATTATTCTCTAATATTATTTCCATACATGTTCGTAAAGTCAGAATGGTGTTATGATTAAGTGTTGAATTGGCACATAAATAGTCATAATACCATTCAAGGCCAATTTGATGTGGAATAACTGAAAAGAGATCACAAACATCAATAGGGACTAATATGTTACTATCAAAAAACATGTCCTGTTTAACTTTAGTAAGAAAGTCCCATGAGTCCCTAATCACAAGACTACGTGAATCTAGAATGTTTTTCATCATATTGTCAATGAACTTAGCAATACTATAAGTTTTTGAGGCTTTTACGTCCACAATTGGTCTTAATGGTGGGTTTTCTAAGGATTTGTGAATTTTTGGTATGCCAAAAATTGTGAGTATTTTTGGATGGCTTAAAAGCATATAATTATAGGTTTCTAAGGTAATTTGACCATTTAATAATAGCTGTTCCAATTCCAGGTCAATATTATGATATGCTATATTAATCTCATTTCTTGACATCTCAAGATAGACATCACTATACAAAAGTTCCATCATCTTGCTATTATAATCAACCACATTCATAATTACCATGCCCCCACCTTTATCAGGTTTCATTATTCTTATGTCACGATGCTCTAAAATTTCACTTAGAAGTTTTCTCTCATCACAGTCCAAGTTAGCTTGACCAGGTTTTTTATATTTGTTCACTAATAAGTTGCTGATATCAGCTTCACATAGATTCTCAAACAGCTGTACTAGGGGGTGTGATGGGGGTAAAAAAATACTAGCCCTACGTGTATCCAAATGGCCAGTACTAGTATTGTTATCGTGAAAATGTAAGGCCAAATTAAGTTTTCTTGTAAATAATTTAAGTTGTAAAATAGAGTCAGTAAGCGTCCCTTCCTTAATATGAACAAAATTAAAGCCCTTTGATAATAACTCGGCCCACCTGGTGTCAACTCTGACCTGGCTGTAATAATAAATGTTAAAATCACATTTATTGTTGCTAATAGCATTAAGTACCAGGCCACTATTATTATCGTTGTCAAAATTGTTGTCGGGGTTTATCTCCTGTATGAACCCCATCTCCCCTTCCAGGAACCCATCCCAGGGTTGTTGCCATTCTTGTAGTAATCCTGCCTCCCCTGTCTCTGGTTCTGTAACCTCTCCGACCTCCGTAAAGGAGGTTGTTCTAAAGGGGAAACATTTCCACTATTGCTTTGTGCATGCTCTTCAATTTCACTATCCTTAGTACAAGAGATGTTATTAACAGAAAATCTTTGTTGTCCCCTCCGTGGATCTGGATATGCTCTACCATTCTCATAATCCACCTTATCCCTTAATAATTTCCTTTCCTTCCTAGTCTTTAATTCAGTTAGTTCAGTGTCAACATGATTAAACACAGCATTAAAGTTATTACGTTTCATTTCAAACAACAAGTCATTTTTAATGCTTAAATCTAAAGTATTAATCTCCCTTAATAACAATGACATTTTACGGTTGTTATCAGATATCAAAATTTGAAGCAATTCACACCCTTGCCTGTTAAAAAATTGTAAGAGTTCTTTATGAAGGTGTGAGTCCTTTTCCAGTCCAGTGGGAAATTTCCATGAATGGAGCCCCTAAGGCACCTGCTCTCTTTTAGTACACTCAGTTAAATATTCATTTTCCAGTTGCAATTTTTTATATTTCAGAAGTAGCCCTCTAAAACTGGAAATTTGTTGATCCAATGTACCTGGGTTAACATGATTATTACTAGAGTTAGAAACTCGATTAAAACCAGTTTCGGTTTTAAGCCATTGCTCAACCGATACATTAAAAGTCACTTCCTGCCTATCGACAGAAACGTTCTGAGCCTGTGTGTTACAGCTAAAACCATTGGTGTTACCACGAACTAAGTCAGCTTCCTGGTTGCTGTGAAAGCCCATTCTTTGGCCTGGTGTAATAAGCAAATCACTAGTCTCAGAGCCCTGTGAATTAGTAATGTCATTCGACACTAAATAAAGAGGGTTAGACATTAATTTGTCCACTTTTTTAGATAAATCTGAAACTGTTGCAGTTAGAGTGGATACAGCTCTAAGTAGAGTCTGCAGTTCTGCATCACCAGTGTCATGCAAATGCTCACCTCCATCCATGACAACAAACAAGGAAAACAGGTAGAGTCTTACAAACAATGAAAAATAAAAGGCAGCTGTTGCAAGACAAAAGCAACGCTTGTTAGATGGTAAATCCTTTATAAGCAGAAAACTCCAAATCCAGAAAAAATACAGACAATGTTCATCCAAGATAAAGCAGTGGAAGCAAACACAGCAGTATTAAGCGCTTTCGTCTGGTAGATGACTTCCTCAGAATACAAAAATACTGCAATTAGCACCATGCTCCCGTGTTTGCCAACATTGTCTTGGCACAATGGGAGGACCTGTTTGTTACCAACTCGGAATTTAGGACTTCATGGGTATTGTATGGGCGATACCTAGATGATATAGTCCTGTTCTGGAAAGATAGTGAGGACGACCTGAAGAGGTTCTTCACCTATATTAATGGAACTACAAGTTTTCTTAAGTTTACTATGAACAGCAATGTAGAACTGATTAATTACTTAGATGTTACCATCAAGAAAGACTTTGAACACAATTGTTTTGTTTCACAACTGTATAGGAAACCTACCTATTCAAATTCACTATTGCATTATACAAGTGCACACCCATTGCACCAGAAAAAAGCCCTAGTTAAGGGCCAATATGTAAGACTGGCCAGAATGGTGTCTGATTTTGCGGATTTTCTTAGTGAATGTGAAATATTAAAAAACATGTTTTGTAAGAGGGGGTACCCTGAAACCTTTGTCATAGATATTTTTAATGAAGTTAAGACGTAAAGAATGAATGGTCATTTTATTGCACTACTAGGGCAGGTGTCCACCAAAAGTCATAATGACTGTAAACCTTTAAATTTTGGACGGTGGCATACTCGGACTCATACATCCAATTTTTATGGCATTAAAACATTATTTCCAAATATTGGAAAATATTTGATGTTGACCCTGAATTATCAGGGAAATTTGGTATTGAACCACAAGTGGTTTACAAAAGAGACACTTCCCTTAAAGGATTGTTTGAAAAGCAAAAATTTGACACCCACAATGGTGGTACTTTTAAGTGTGGGAGGTGTGCCCAATGCCCTTATGTTATGGACAGAGAAAAAATCAAGCTCAAAAATTTTGGATATATTTCCAGTTCAAAAAGGATGTGGTGTTACACTAAAGGGGTTGTGTATTTGGCCTTGTGTAGATTATGTGCAAGTTTCTATGTATGTAAAACTAAGAATGCTCTAAGGTTAAGGATTTATCAACATTTATATGATATCAGAAACAAAAATGAAAAGAATGCACTATATAAACATTTGGTTAGTGAACCTACCCATTCCTTCCTGTTCTTTATATTGGAACAGGTAGATCTGGGACCTCATGGGGGCCCCTTGAATGAGTATTTGGAGTTTGTAGAACTCAAATGGCAAATTAGGCTTGATGCCTATCATACTCCTGGGTTAAATGATAGAATTTCTTTATCTTCCCTATTGAAATTAAAATCTATGTTTTTTATTTAGTTATATACACTTAGGGATGTATTAAACTTTTTACATGTATTATTGTTCAATATTTGGCTTGTATTAAGTATTTGCAGCCTTGTTAATGGGGGAAATGATGTCAATTATTTGTGATTGGGTAAGCAATGTATTTAAACAGGTGCTAATTGCAGTATCTTTGTATTCTGAGGAAGTCATCTACCAGACGAAAGCACTTAATACTGCTGTGTTTGCTTGCACTGCTTTATCTTGGATGAACATTGTCTGTATTTTTTCTGGATTTGGAGTTTTCTGCTTATAAAGGATTTACCATCTACCAAGCGTTGCTTTTGTCTTGCAACAGCTGCCTTTTATTTTTCATAAACTAAAATATATTACTGCATTATGGTAAAATAACTGCATGTCTTGCATGCATTTCAGAATTATAGGATATAGTCAATTACCATTAAATCCATCTGAAAACTGTCCAGACCCCAAGATGATTCATCCTGGACTATCTTTAATTAAACATTTAAATATGTTAGCAGCAATAATAAATAAACATGGGATACAAATTTTGCATATTAAACAAAAATGTTGTGACTTTCAGCTTTTCCCGGTTAGGGGTCGCCACAGCGGAACTCCGGTCTGCTAATGATTGGCAGTTGATTTTTACGTACCGAGTTGCCAGCCCTGATGCACAACCTTCAACGAATGTACGCCCATTCACACATGTCCCCACGCAGAAGACGCTCTAACTGAGAGTCAAACCGGACAGCGTCTTACTGTGAGGCGACAACGCTACCGCAGCACCACCACCGCGTGCGGCATATTAAAAATATGTATCTATAAAAAGGATACATAATTGAAATCAGTGTAAGCACACATTCAGATGTGAACCTAACTAGTTATATTTAGGTTTCATTTAAAAATATTCACATTTTAACTTAAAGTACATGACTTTACACAATTCTAAAATGTACGTTAACAGGAACATCTGAATCTGACACCAGTTGCAACAAATGTTTTAGCAACAAAGGAAATATAGCAAAGGCAATATCCAATGGAGTACTTTTGTGTCAAAGTGTGGAAGAGATGGTTATATCAAAATAAACTGTGGTATTAGTGAATAACTGAGTTTATGGAGTTGCTGATTTCCCAGCATTTCTTTGGCAATGGATAATTGGTATGTTACATAAACAGTCACATTTTCCTATTTTATTTTTCTTTACAAAAAAATGTTTAGTTTTGTTTTTGTCTTAGGATTTTTACTCAGTCTCTCCCAAACTCAAGGTTTAAGAGTTAATCCCTAAGAGATGGTGGGTTTCAAATTCCTTGTCAACTTCAATTACAAAGTATACATTTTCTAACCCAGAGCACATACAGACAAACACACACATACACTTCCACAGCATCAAATTGAATTATCTGGTATAGAAAATTCAAGGAATTGCAATACGAGTGAATTAAAGGATCACTATAGACAGAAACTGGAAAAAAATACTATTTTTCTTAGCTTTATGTTCTATGCAGTACAAACTTCCCTGCAGCACAGACAGCAGTTATTACTATTTCATTTATTCTGCTTCAAACACTAAATGATATAATAAGGAAGACATTGTGATGATTTGTTTAAGCCTTCCCCTACAATGCACTCTTCTCTTCCATATGATGAAATTATATTGCCCTACCCTATCCTGCAGTCATTTTTTTTCTTATACTTAAAACTGATGCTCCAAACTGCTCTGACATTCAGAAACATTAATAAGTTCCTTTTGTCAGTTTTGCAATGTACTAAAATCAAATTGCATTTTAAGAAGTAAGACTTTGATAAACTCAGGTCATCACAAAGGTATCCCTCCTATTTTTGTTCCACTGATTACAATGCATATAGTATTTACTTTACTTTGCATTTATACATTAGAAAACATGGCTGCTATTTTATTATAGTGTATTCTGTATACCATTTGCCACTGAAAGTCAGTCAGTGTAACAGCAAAGTTACACTGTCTGCCTGCATTAGGACTGTAATTAGTGATGTCCTGTTCTCATGTTGCAGTATTCTAAACATGAGGGATCCTCCGCCTGAGGTAACCCAAATGCCCGGCCCATATACAAAAGCTTAGCCTGGCTGCTGTATGGTGCTTGGGGCATCACATATAGGTACCCTAAACTGTAGGCCATAATTGTGACATCTACGTTCACAGACCTCAGAACTTCTTTGCAGCCAGTCGAACTTCAGCTCGCTCATTCTGCACCATGCCAAAGCCATCTAAAAAGATAAGTATCCCATTGGGGAACCTTTATTTATTTATTTTTTTTTGCTAGCTCTGGTTGCTGTCATTTGCTTAATTGTTAGCTGATACCATCCATGTCATCTAGGAAGGGGAAAATGTAAGTGTGGACATCAAATCCCACACAGACAGCCACAACCTCCATTTCTTTTGCTTAGCATCTTCCCAAGACTACGTCCTGCTATATTTGCCAGTCATTTGTTCTAAAGACTTTATGCAGCCATCTAGCGGCCATTAATCTTTTCATTGAGAACCAACATCTTAAAAGACTAGCTTTGGAAATGGAAGCAACTTCCAGTGTTTTGGCCGAACCGCCTAAGAAAAAGGCCAAAGTTTCAAGGCCTGAGAAAGCACCTGTGCCTCCAGATTTGGACATCCTGCTAGCCGCCGATCTAAGGGCTGAGGTACATCCGATGGCTTTGGTGGCTACAGCGGGTACCGTTTCAGACACTGGTCTAGTTTCTCCAACTGGCACATCCACAGAGGTTTTCCTGACATCAGTTTCCAATGTTAGGGGGGAACCAGGTTCACCTGGATACCCTTTGCCAGCTTCCATTTCTGAGGGGTCTTCCTTTATACCTTCTATTTCCTTGGATCCTAGGCCTACACCTCCTCACACCAGACCTAGGATGCCCTCACTCAAAAAGAACAAAAAAACTAAACACTTGTCTGCTCCCTCTTGGGGTATCCTGGATTGGCAACCTTTTTCCCAATCCCTTTTCCAGGTCTTCATAGCTCTTAGGCCTGCTATTTCACAGGCCCAGTCTGCTCTGCCAGCCCTGAGGCCTGCATCCTTAGGGCCCTTACCTCAAACTCCAGAAGAGGAATCTCCCTCATCATCTTCAGATGAGTTCCTTTCTTATACTTCTTAACTAGCCACCCCTTAGGATACTGATCACCAGAAGAGGACTTCCTAGAAGGTGATTCCCCACCAGAAGATAATAGATTTAGGGAAACAATTTCCAAAATGAAGGCGTATTTCAAGTGGGATTTCAACTAAAATGACAGGGGTTCAAAAAAGATATTATGAGCTTCTCCAGTTGGAATCCCCTTCTTCCTCAGCCATCCCTCCAGTCAACCCTGCATACTTGGATGCCTTGGGTCTATATTAGATGATTGATGGTTTACTACTTCGAATCAGTAAACATCGATCACTACTGATTGAAGTAGTAAAACATCGAATCATCATAAAATGTATTTTTAAAACAAAACAAATAAAACAAAAGGGTGTAGGCAGGGGGGCAAGCCCCCTTGCACCCCCTCACACCCCCGCTGCTTAAATATATCAACTCCGAGATCGCACTTTAATGGAGTATGGTGTGATCACGGAGTTGGTATATTTAAGTAGCAGGGGGTGTGGGGGGTGCAGGGGGGCTTGCCCCCCTGCTTTAACCCATCAGGGTAAATTTTTCATGTTTATTTATTTATTTTTATTTCGAAGTTACGGAACTTCTATCATATGGTGTCTACCATATGGTATTCAATGTTTCGTAACTTCAAGATTATAATATAGACCTGGATGCCTTTGCTTCATCCTCAAAAGCTCCTGATTTTCAGCCACCTGCACCAAAGTGACCAGAAAGGTTCTACAAAATACTTGACAGCTGCAAATTTCTCATTAAGACCCCTTGGCAGCCCCTGCTTAATTGCTGTTGCACCAGATAAGCAATCCAGGCAGATCCCTTTCTCTTCCTTGTTTCCATCAGATAAAGACAGCAAAATGATGGACAAGTTAGGAAAGAAGATTTCCACATCTTCTACCCTGACCTTCACAGCCATCAACTGCCAAACTCGTGGTGAAATATGCTGTGGATCTTATTTCTCATGTCTTAGACCAACTTAATGCTGCTCCTGATTCCTCTAACAATGCACAGGTTGCGACTAGTCTTTCTAAATCAGTTGCCTCTGCTTCTCTTCACCTGAGGTACTTCTGGCTTAGGTTATAACCTCTGCCAGATGATTTTGAAGCAAAATCATGGATGCTCCACTTGATAATAATTTTCTTTTTGGTAAACAGTCAGCAGAGCTTTTTAAGACTCTGCAAGAGGAAAGCAATGAGTTGCAGGACCTCAAACATCTCTTTGTATCACCAGTGCTAAAGTTTCATAGAAACTACCCTGCCAAACCCAGTTTTGTCAGGAAGGCCTCCACACTACCCTCTTCAATGCACAGAAAAGGTGCCAGGAAATCATCCTCTGCTAGGCATACCTTCCCCCAAACTAGTCCAAGACAGCCCTTTGACAGGCCCAACAATGCGTGAATGTCAGACCCCTTCCAACTATCTTCCCTTTTCTGCCCGCCTCTCACACTGTGTCCCCCTGTGGCAATACATCACATCAGACAACTGGGTCTTGTCAGTAATGGAAAAAGGGTATTCATGACATGGAAAGAAAAACCCATCCCAAAAAGAATCCCGCATCCCCCAAAGGTCCAAATTCACTTTATTCCACAAGTCAGTCAAGATCTGGTCTGTCAGGGCACAATTCAAAGGGTCCCATCTGGACAGGAAGGCCTAGGATTTTATGCCAGACTCTTCTTAGTCCCAAAAAAGGATGGACCATGGAGACCCATCCTGGTTCTGTCCCTACTAAACCCCTTTCTCCATGTTTGCACCTTTCACATGCTCTCCCTTCAAAGTCTTCTTCCACTTTTGACCCACAATTCATATCTGGCCACTTTAGACCTGAAGGATGTTTTTCTTCACAATCCTATTCACCCATTTTACCACAAATAATTTAGTTTTGCTGTGCAATCCTTGCATTATCAGTTTACTGCCTTGCCTTTTGGTTTGTCCACAGCACCAAGGGTATTCACAAAATGCCTAGCTCCAGTGGTAGCCTTTTGCAGAACAAAAGGTGTTCAGATCTACCCATACCTGGATGATCTCCTTATCTAAGCAGATCATTCAGATACTCTCCAAGGGCATTTACTATTCATCATTTCCCTCCTAGATGCCTTAGGCTTCACCATCAACCAGCTCAAGTCCTCCCTGACCCCCCCTCACAAGATCAGGTGTCCCTCAGATGCAGAATAAGGACATATGTGATGAAGGCCTTCCTCCCTCCAGAAAAGTTCACATTTTTAACCTCATACTTCTAGGACCTACTCCTCAGCCAGGGAGTTTCTATGCCTCTTGGGCTTCATGGCAGCCGCACTTCCAATGCTGCCCCTAGCTAGTATACACATGGCAAAGTTTCAATGGTACCTGAAGAATGCTTGGTCCCAACATGCCCATTCATTTGAATTTCAGATTCCCTTCCTTCCATGTCTCAAAAAAGAGATTTGTTGGTGGATCCAACAAGTTCACCTGAACCCAGGATTGCCTCTACAATCTCTTCTTGCAGATCAGCAGATGTACACAGATGCATCAGGCCTGGGGTGGGAAGCAACTATGAATGGTCAGAAGGTCCAGGAACATTCGGACTACCATCAAAGGAAAAAACACATAAGCATAAGAAAAATGACTGCCCTTATCCTAGCCCAGAAGACATTTCTTCTCTTCTTTCACCCAGGACCTCTAAATATTTTCACAGACAACATCACAGTCTTGTGGTACATCAACAAACAAGGGGGAACAAAATCCTACCTACTTTGCAGGCTGGCTATCCAAACTTGGGAAATGGACACCCTCTCCAAGGTAATGCTGCAGGAATTTTACATTCCATCACAAAACAACATTCAGGCAGATACTCTCAGCAGGTCAATATTGCTGAACCATGAATGGATGCTGTACAGAGATGTGTTTCTACATATAGTCCACCGGTGGGGTATACCTCAAATAGACCTGTTTGCCTCACCTCAGAAGAGGTAACTACAGCTATTCTGCACAATAACTCCCTCTCCTCAGGCATGGAGGCTAGATGCATTCTCAATTTCCTGGAAAGAGTTGTTTATTTATGCATTTCTCCCCATTCCCCCTCATACAGAAAGTCCTGCTGAAGATTCAACAGGACAATCCCAAAATCTTGCTGGTGACTCCCTTTTGGCTAAGAGAGCATTGGTTCCCCCTTCTTTTTTCACTAGCCAAGGGCAATCACCACGTTACCTCACAAGGTGGACCTCATCACACAGCAGAAGGGATCACTTATCCACCCACAACTACAAACCCTCAAACTGACCCTGTGGGTGATAAACTTCTGATTCCTTTTAGACACCTTTGTTCTGAGGAAGTCCTCTCTGTCCTGCAGGAAGCCAGGAAACCCAATACCAGGAGAGCCTACCTTCCTAAATGGAAAAAGTTCTCCAGTTGGTGTCTACACAAACAACTACATTCCTTTCAGGCAGATGTACCTCTAGTTTTGTCTTACTTGTGAGAACTTCTGAAGAAAGAACTTTCATATTCCTCAGTGAAAGTCCATTTAGCAGCTATCTCTGCATGTCTATCCTCTCAATCTGCCTTTGCTATCCAGATTGGAGGTGGAGTTTTTTCTTAAGGGTGTGTTCCATATCAGGCAACCAAGAAAACCCATTCCCCCTCCTTGGGACCTGAACTACATTCTAGAAAAACTCATCACTGCACCTTTTGAGGCAGCAGTGTCAACCTCCCTGAAGAAGTGCACTTGGAAAACAGTGTTTCTAGTAGCACTGACTTTGGCTAAGGGGGTTTCAGAATTACAGGCACTCATGGTTATCCCACCATATCTAATATTTCATAAGGATAGGTTTTCCCTTTGCGCAAACCTATCCTTCATGCCTAAAGTAGTCAATAAACTTTCGCTTAACCAATCCATCCACTTGCCCATCTTTTTTCCTTCTCCACAAAAATGACAATAGGAGAGCACTCCATCTCCTTGATGTTCACAGGCAACTTAGATTTCACCTGGACAACACTAAGAATATAAGGAAGTCTAACCATTTTTTTGTGTCCTTTCACCCCAGGGCTCTGGGGAAAACTGTCTCCAAACAAGCAGTTTCTTCATGCATTTCCAAAACTATTAACTTCTGCTACTCTTTCCATGGCAAACACCTTCCCTGCACTGTGAAGGCCCACTCTACCAGGGCTAAGGCCTCCTCAGGGGCTTTTTTCAAAGGTTTAGATACTGCCACTACCTTGGAGGCAGCCACATGGTCTTCAGTCCACACTTTTACTAAACATTACAAGCTGGACTGTATTTCCAAGGCTAGGGCAGGCTTTGTAAAAGCCATCCTGCATGGTTTCTTAGGAGGTTCTTATTCTTCTGCCACCACCCATAACACAGTCTGAGCTTTGGTACTCTTCCTCATGTTTAGAATACTGCAACATGAGAATAGAAGGACATAGAATAGTTGTATAATGTCTTACCCTAAACATAAATGTCCTTCTCTTCCATGTTGCAGTATTCCTATCCCTCCCTCCTACCCCCACTAAGGTATCTCTGTATATTCAGTCAACTTTCCCTCTCTGGATGACATCCTGATTAGCTTCCCTTAGACTACTGTCTGGCTGGGGCAGTGGCTTCTGAGGTCTGTGCATACGGATGTCACATTTATGGCTTATGATTTATGGTACCTACATGTGACATCCCACGCACCATACAGCAGCCAGGCTAAGCTTTTGTATATGGGCTGGATGTTCGGGTTGGGGTTGGATCACCTCATGTGGAGTATCCCTCATGTTTAGAATACTGCAACATGGAAGAGAAGGACATCTATTGTTATGGAAAGACTTTACACAAATATTCTTTGTTCATTTATTTAGGCAGAGCAGCACATGTATAAATCCATAAAAGAGCACGGGTAAATATCTAAACCTTCAAAAAATAAAGAAAGTCCACAGGAATGTCCAGAAAACACAGTTTATTAAAATAACAAATAAAATGAAGTGCTTTTCATTTAGTAAAATGCCTAAACTTCCTCAGATGAAAGGAGCCTAAACCCACAGCTTGTTAAATAACAGTCTTAATTAATCATGTGACTTAATTAATGATTTTTGATTTATTTTACCTCTTTAGTATTGCAGTTTATACATATACAAATTAAAACATCTTCAGTGTCCAACAACTTAGACACTAACACATTTAATAACACTTACAGCAATTAAATGACTAGTGTGTTTATAAACACTGTGTTGTTACTACACCTGTAATTTAAACTTCATCTCTCCAGGCTTTTTAGTTTCAGGATACAAGCAATAGAACAAATTTCATTTAACCCTGGGGGTAACTAGAGTTTGTCCTTAGCTGCCACATTAACTCTAACTTCTCTAGTAATAAAGATGTAGGACCCCCCCTAATGTCTGTTAAGACCTGGTCAATAACTCGAAATTTAAACTTAAGTGTTGGATGTTCCGCACAATGATGTGCCAGTGCATTTTCTTGCTTGTTCCTGTTTATACAATACATGTGGTCATACACACATTCCCTAAATTTATGGTCCGTTTTACCAATGCAAAACGCTGAACAGTTTTGACATTGGGCTAAGTAAAGTTCTTACAACCAATTTTAAAACGTAGCTCTTTATGTTTTTCCCTCTCCTAAAAATCACTGTAGGGGATGGCCCAACTTTCTGTGAAATGTCCTTGTCTAAAGTAAGGAGAGCCCAATTCTTAGCTAGTATCCTCTTCATTTCTTGGGCATCCAAAGTGAAGGTGGAAACAAAACTTAAATAGTTCTGGGGGCTTATAGTGTCATTCTGGGTGTTATTAATAGTGTCCAAATAAATAGTTGATGAAACATCAAGCCTTGTATTATGATTAGTGGATGTTTCCCCCTTATATAAAATAGGTGTATAGAAGCCTGAACTCTGTTTAACCTGGACTTCTGTAATCACTTGGCTTATAAGGGTTTCTGGGTAACCCCTTTGTAAAAACACCCTTTGGTGTTCTGTTTTTTTCCAATTGTGATTCTATCCCTGGGTTTGGAAAAATTCCGTTGTGCATTACCTTGTTGAATTTCACCCAGAGTCCCATTTCCTGATTGATTCAGTTCGAAAACACCATCCTCGTTAGCCATATTATTCACAAAATGGTTTGTTCATAGGTTCATAGGTTCATAGGTTCATACTAGGCTATCTGCCCTAGGGCATTTATAAGCCTAGCCAGAATGTGTTTGGCTTTCGCCACCCATTTTAAATTTATTTTGCTATGCCCTTTTTCGAGGTTAGTATACTGTGCCTCTGTCTAACAGTGACACAGAAGTGATACCCGGGGTAAACCTATGATCTCCCATCCACTCATCAAGATACCTCTTGAAGAGAGTCAATGAGGGACTCTGCCTAACCTGGACTGGGATTTTATTCCAGAGTGAAGGGAGCCTCTGGGTTATGAATCTGTCCCTCCAGCATGTCCTATTTATTTCAGTGCTGAGGTTCAAGTCTCTCAAGCGCGTAGCTCGATGGGATTTGGATTTTCTGAGGTGCAGCATGTCCATTAATTCCGGGTTGGACATGGCTTTATACGTCAGGCACAGATTGTCTCTGAACAGGTGGTATGCCACTGAGTAGAGCTGGAGTTTCTTTAACCGGACAGCATATGGCATCTGTTTGAGCCCTTTGATCCTCTTGGTGCTGCAGGTGTCTGGTAAGGTACATCCCAAAAGGGGCATTGTACTCAATTATGGGCCTGATGAGGGATGAGTAAAGAGGCATGATGACCTCCCCTGATCTAGATGTGAATCCCTTCATGATTAGGTTGGCTATATAAAATGTTTTTCTAACCACTTTGGCAACGTGGTTGTCAAATGAGAGATTGCTATCAACTTGGGTCCCCAGGTCCCTAATTACTTCTTCTGTACTTAATGGATTACCACCTATGTAGTAATTTGTGGGCACTTTGTTTTTGCCAAAGGGGATGACTATACACTTTTTGGCATTTAGCTTGAGGCCAAGGCTCTGGCACCAGTTGTCTGTTTCTATGAGGCCCTTTTGGAGGATGCTTGTGTCAGCTGGAGAGTCAATTATGGTGCCCAGTTTGCAGTCATCTGTGAACTTGGTCAGTCACAGTCCTTCCGTGTTGGCCTGTACCTCCGAGAAATATATACTGAACAAGAGAGGTCCCAGGACTGAGCCTTGTGGGACACCACTTGTAACTGGTTTGGAGTCTGACATGGCTCCAGCAATTCTAACCATGTGGGTTCTGTCCTTGAGCCAGTTTGCAATCCATCTAGTGACATAGGGGTTTATATTTAAGCTGGTGAGCTTATCTATAATGCCCAAGTGGGGTATTGTATCGAAGGCTTTTGCGAGGTCCAGGTAGGCTGTGTGGACCACCTTCCCCTCGTCAATGGCCTTGGTGACTGTTTCAAAGAAATCAACCAGGTTTAAGAGGCAGGATCTGCCCTTAACAAAGCCGAACTGGGTAGGATCCAGTGACTGTAGGTCCCCAATATCTTTATTTATGAGGTCCATGATGATCCTTTCCATAGCTTTGCAGACCAAGCTAGTCAGGCTTATGGAGTGATAGTTTCCAGGATCCGTTGAGGCACCACCTTTATGGAGAGGGACCACTGTTGCTGTACACCACTCTTTGGGCACATATCCTGTAGTAAGGCTGAGATTGAACAGTAGTTTTATGTTTGGGTTTAGCTCTTCTTGGAGTTCATGTAGGATGCAGCCCGGGACACCGTCTGGTCCCATTGATGCTGTGTTTTTTGCTTTGGAGAGGGTGGCTCTTACCTGAGCATCTGAGATGTCAGGGGGGCAGCACTCTGCTGGGATAGATATTTGCCCTTTTGGTGGGGGGGGGGTTTGCGCTGAACCTGTCAGCTAGGATGTTAGCAATGTCTGTGAGTTCTGTGTATTTTTTGTCATTTTGGACTAATTCTGAGCATATCTGGGAATTACCACCCAGGTTCCTAACATAACTAAAGAAAGCCTTGTGATTATCCTTAGTGTACTGTGCAATTGTGTTACTCAAAAGGCTCATACTCAGCATCTCCACTTCCTGGTTGACGTCAGCTTGATTATTTGCATACCTAGTCACTCCACGAATGGAGTTCCGCATTTGTGAAAGTGGAGGATTTGGATAGGCTACACCATTGTGATAATCTCTGTGATCCCTTTGCAATTTTTTAAGCTTCATTTCTTTAAACGTACACATTTGTTGAGTGATACTATTACAAATTCTGCTGTAATCAAAATAGTAGTGATCAAAGTCAATGTCCTGTTTAATATCCATGTCCAATTCAATACCTTCTTTTTCCAGTTTACTACTAGAAATCCGGTAGTGTTTGGACATTAGTTGAAGGAGCTCCAAGCCATGTTTATTAAATAACTGCAATAAATCTTGGTGAAAAGGTGAACCAGCTTCCAAGCTGGTCAGATATTGCCAGGACCGCAGTCCCTTAGTGACTATCTTTTCTTTAATGCATTCATTGAAGTACAAAACTTCAAACTGCAATTTCTTTATTTTAAGAAGTTTATAATCTTACTCTTAAAACCTGAGCTTTGGCCAGCTAAGATCTAGCTGTATTCAACTGGATGTATAATAGAATTTAAGTACCTTTTTTCTGTACTTTTTTCAAATAATACAGCATTTTAATTGATTTATTTGTGTTGCATTGAATATTAACTGAACTAGAAGTTTTGACTGTTTTTTCAGTTAGTGTTTGATAGATTTTATTGCCTGTTAGAATTTCTGCATAGACAGTAATTGCAGTTGGGGGAAGTCTCATTTATTGATATTCTGTTACTGCCTATTTAAGTGGTACATTTTGGAATATTTTCTGCTTAAACCTGAGCTTTGGCTGGCTAAGATCTATCTGTATTCAACTGGACGTATAAGAGAATTTAAGTACCTTTTATCTGCACTTTTTTTCAAATAATACAGCATTTTAATTGATTTATTTGTGTTGCATTGAATATTAACTGAACTGGAAGTTTTGACTCTGTTTTTTTCAGTTAGTTTTCCACCCACCCTCCCTGGTTTTGTTTTGGTGTTAATCTTGGTGGCTTTGAAACTGCCCACCCCTCTTGTAAATTTGTGTTTGGGTACTCCTCCTGGGTCCATCTCATTTGCTCACTCAACTGAGTGCAGTGAGATCATATTCTGATTTCAGGCACTCCTAATGTGTACAAAGAGAGCATCTGGGAAAGAAAAAAAAATTTAAGCTTGTTTCCTGCCTTTCCTGTAAGTGGTCTAGACCGTAGGCTTCTGAGCCCCCAAGCCTTTTGGTGTTGGAGGGAAGCCTTCTAGCTTAATTTTGTTTCGTAGAACTAGCCAGTTTTCTAGTTTCAGCACTCAAATCTGTTTCTTTGAACTCAGCACGTGTTCAGAACTCATTGTAAACACTAAATAAGCTGCAAATTACTACAGCACTCAACTTTCCTCACTTGTCTAGAGGAAAGCAGTTTTTAGTGCATAATAAATAAGCACCTATCCAGGTATGTCTAAGGGTCAGCTGTCTACCTGATGAATCTGGGCATCTTGGGGCAATGCAGCAATTGCCTCATGTACACAGACAACCCTCTCCTCCTACCACCCAACACTACAACCTGTGAGAGATGCACTTATAGCCAAACTGGAAGCAAAGCTCTCTTTACCCAAGACTGGACTAGACAGTCAAGAGGAGAAGGTAAACACTTGCACCACACCACACTCATCACATAGTCCCTCAAAACCTACACAACCAAAACACACACATAGAAACACAAAACACACACCTACATTCATGGAGGCTCTCAATAAAAACCTGCCCAAGCATCATGGACCTCCAAAGCAGAAACGCAAGCAAAATCCACCCCCCCAACACAACCCAAATGACACATAGCCCACAAACTCAGTGTGCCCCTCAACCACAGCCCTTAAGGCATAACAACGTATCCAACACTCTAGTATTAGGTGACTCTATAGTCAGGCACACTGATGTTCCACTCACCAGGCTAAACAAGGAGAAAGTTATTGTTAGTTGCCTGTCAGGTGCCAGGATCCGTCACATAATGCATGCACTCAGGTCAATCCACAACAAGTACAAATATGACACTGTCATTGTCCATGTTGGTGTGAATGACCTGAGATGTACCTCCCTGGACTACATGAAAAGAGGCATGGAGGAGCTCTCCGATCTTGTAGCCCAGGCAGGTATGACCCTAGCCTGAGTAGCATCCTGCCATCACCCAAAATGATACCACAGTACAAGGACAAAATGATTGACTTCAAAAATTGGCTAAGCTTCTGGTGTCATTCTAAGGGGATCCAGTATTTGTCTGCCTGGGATGACATGATTGACAGACCACGATGCTTTGCCAGAGATGGCCTGCACTTGTCGCCCTTGGGATTCCGGATACTGGCTAAGGCTCTTGCCACCCCTATAGTGCCTTTTTTAGGCAAGGTTCAAATGACAAATTCACCACTGTAACAGGTACAAGCAAGCAAAATCTGAGGGCAATGCTACTCAATGCTAGAAGTCTAAACCTCAAAATGCACTCACTCGAGGCACTCCTTAAAATGGAGAACATCAACATCTGTGCAGTGACAGAGACCTGGTTCAAAGCTCCAGAGAGCGCCTCTGCATTACCAGGCTATAATTCATACCACACCTTTCAGTCACCTAACCCAGAACAAAGAACTTAAGGTGGAGGCGTGTCCATATTCATTAAGGATACCCACACCTCCAGGCTAGTTGCACAGCATCATGCATCCGTGATTATCCAAGTGCAACTAACTCTGGGCAAGACTGCAATCCAAATTATAGCTTGCTACAGACCCCCCCACCATGCCCCAGGATACCCACTCCTCATTTCTTGATACACTGGAAAGTATTAGGGTATAACCCAACACCCTAATGAGGGCGATTTCAACTACCCCACCATCAACTGGGAAAACTACTCATGTACCAACTCTTTTGCTCAACGTTTTCTGGAATTCATAAATTCCAATGCCTTGGATCAACTTATTCACACCCCCACCAGGGGCAGCAATATTCTAGACCTGGTCATTACCAACATGGGCAACCGGTGTTCCACACCAGAGGTCAATTCTTCTTTGGTCAGATCCGACCACAAGCTAATCACCCTAGACATCCACATCCCGCACTCACCCCTAATTAGGGGAAACCACCATAAAAAACTTCTCCAAAGCCAACTTCACACTTCTTAAGACAGAAGTGGCAAACTTCATGACACCCATGCAGATGGACAATAGAGGTACGACGGCTGAATCCTACACAAATGCACTTCATAAGCACTCACACGAGTGCATCGATCAGGCTATCCCTAATAAAATCAAGATGCTATCCTCCAAAAAAAGGAAGCCAATCTGGTGGTCCTCTGCCATAAACAAACTCTACAACAGAAGAAAGAAACTTTTGCAAAAAAGAGTAAAATCTCATGACTGGAGGAACTCCCTGGTCAACCTCAGTAAGAAGCTGAGATCCCCCCATAAAATCCTCCAAAGCTAGTTACGAAAAGAAAATTGCCACTGACTCTAAAGACAACCACAAAGCATTCTATAGCTATGTCAAGAATCTCAATGGCAACACTCAGATCTGCTCTGAGTTACAGCACAATGGCACTAAATATACATAACCAACTGATATTGCCAACATCCTGGCAGATAGGGTCAGTGCTAACTTTACCCCCTCTCACCCCCTAAAGGGCCCATCTCTATACTGGAAGAATGCAAAGTTCCTATAATCACAGCTGCACAGGTAAAAAAACACACTCTCCAAACCAAGAACACAGCATCCATGGGACCTGATAATATCCTAGGCTGCATTCTACATGATCTACAGAATGAACTGGCACCCTACCTAAGTACCATGTTTAATCATAGCCTCACCTCAGGCTTTGTGCCCACTGAATGGCGCACCTTGACGGTTATCCCACTCCACAAAGGGGGAGCCACAATGGACCCCAGGAACTACTGCCCCCATTGGCCTGATGAGCCTGGTCTGCAAGACCATGGAACATATCATCTTGGAACTCATAAACAAAGACAGTGGTAATCTCCAAACTCGGAACCCTATGCAGTTTGGGTTTGTAAAAGGCAGATCATGTCTCCTAAACCTGACTGACATCTTTGAAGCAGTCATCAAAGCCATAGATGAAGGTAAGGTGGTTCACACAACTTATCTAGATCTCACCAAGGCTTTCAACACCATCCCTTACTCTGGAAATATAGATAAGCTCACTAAACTAGGTATAAATCCCTATGTTACAAGATGGGTTGCCAACTGGCTCATGGACAGAACCCACACTTTGAAAGTAGCAGACTCCAAATCCGACTTCAGACCAGTGACAAGTGGAGTACCACAGGGTTCAGTCCTGGGTCCTCTCCTGTTTGGTATCTACTTCTCTGAAGTACAGGCTAACACAGAAGGTCTTTAGCTAACAAAGTTTGCAGATGACTGCAAACTAGGAGCCATAATCAAAACTCCTAATGATGTGGACATACTACAAAAGGGCCTCACCGAGACAGATGCCTGGTGTCAAAGCCATGGCCTGAAGTTCAATGCCAAAAAGTGCATTGTCATGCCCTTTTGTAAAAACTCTGTACCCATGAACTACCACATAAGTGGTAGTCTACTTAAAGTCAAAAGTGTGATAAGAGGCCTTGGGACACAGGTGGACAGTAGTCTCTCCTTTGATAATCACATCACCACAGTGGTCAGGAAATCCTTCTACGTGGCTCACCTCATCACAAAAGGTTTCTCATCCAGACAAAAAGGTCATTGTTCCCCTCTAGTCATAACTCATTAGACCCATTATAGAGTACAACATCTCTTTTAGTATGTACCTCACAAGAAATCTACAACAACTGAAAAGGCCGCAGGAATACCTCACAAAAAGGATTACTGGCCTTAAACAGATGCCCTATGTAGACTGTCTCAAAAAACTCCAGCTTTATTCCATCGCATATTGCCTACTCACAGGCGATATCTGCCTAACATACAAAGCTATGTCAAACCCAGAGCTGTTGGACATGCTCCACTTAAAGAAATCCCAACCTCTTCGAGATACATGCTCTAGGGACCTAAACCTTGTCACCACAATAAACAGACATGCTGGAGGGCTAGATTCCTGTCCCAGAGACTTCCCATACTCTGGAACAGACTACCTATCTATGTCAAACAGAGCTCCTCATTAGCACTCTTCAAGAAAAATCTTAATGATTGGATGGGAAATAGGAAATTCATCCCAGGAATCACTTCTGTGGCTCTGCTTGACAGGGGCACAGGAAAATAATTTTCTTGGGTGGCGAAAGCCAGGGTACCTTTTTGGCTAGGCTTATATAGGCCCTAGGGCTAATAGCCTAGTACCCACCTATAGTCCAAAGACTTCAGTTTTGCAGTGATATTAGCACTGTCCCTAGCCAGTTGCTCCTGTAAAGTGTTTTCATTTCATACTAACAAGTCCGGTTGTTCGTTAAGCCAGATGTTGATATCAGGAACACCGATAAGCTCATGGGCAGGTCTCATTTGGTACAAACTACTCCTTGTAATCTGTCTGTTTGTACCTGCTGCACCAATGTTCGAACACGCCTGGTTATGTAAGTTAGCATTATTGCTGCAGCTTTATCCTGGTTGTCCACTGTTGTTCCCTAGGTGAAGGTTTGGACTGTTGTATTCAACAAGAAGTGGTTGGCTGCTGAGTTGAGTTAATGCATCAATCCGACATGATAAATTATCCAAATGTTGGTTCATAAGATTAATAAGGATAGTGAGGTCACCTT
Organism: Protopterus annectens; assembly: GCF_019279795.1. NCBI lineage: Eukaryota > Metazoa > Chordata > Ceratodontiformes > Protopteridae > Protopterus > Protopterus annectens. Next base: position 1,341,767,558 of record NC_056731.1, read on the forward strand.
CCTTATCCGTAGTTGTAGGTTGAGTAGCACTGGTCCTGGACCCCGAAGGACCTTCTGTAGCCATAAAGAAGATGCACAAAAAACAAAATAACTGAATAAACAACTAAACCTTCAAAAAACAAAGAAAGTCTGCAGGAACATCCAGAAAACACAGTTTATTAAAACAACAAATAAAATGAAGCGTTTTTCGTTTAATAAAATGCCTAATCTTCCTCAGATAAAAGAAGCCTAAACCCACAGCTTATTAAATAACAGTCTTAATTAATCATGTGACTTTATTAATTATTTTTGATTTCTTTTAACTCTTTAGTTTTGCAGTTTATACACATACAGGAATCAAAACATCTTCAGTGTGCAGTACCTTAGACACTAACACAGTTAATAACACTTACAGCAATTAAATGACTAGTGTGTTTATAAACACCGTATTGTTACTACACCTGTAATTTGAACTTCATCTCTCCAGGTTTTTAAGAAATACATTGTGAATGAGTATCAGATTTGTAGAGATTCTTGGTCTTTCTTGTCTAATATTAACAACTTAGACTACAAAGATAACTATATTTTTTAACAGTGGACGTCTGTGATTTATACATGTTTATCCCACATGGCGTGGGTATAGAATGGTAGTAGATTACATGAGAAGTAAAGGGGTCCCCTCAGATGAAATGAGGTTAATAGAAGAGCTATTGGAGATTATTTTGGCAAATAACTACTTGATGTTTGACAAGGAATAATATTTACAGCAAATTGGGTTAGCAATGGGCTCACCATGTGGAGCTAGTTTTTACAACATGGTGATGGCCCATTGGGAACATCAATTCATTTTGAGTAACAAAACTATTAACAAGGATATTTACTTTTACACACATTCCTTGACAACATCTTTAAAGGTGACATTAATAAAGCCAATGACATGGTGAGCTAGTTAAATAATACAACTAATTTTTTAAAATTCATGAGTTAATTCCATGTGAAAACAATAGCCTACATTGACATTGAACTAAAGAAAGATAGTATCAAATAGAGGTACACATCAAGTTTATATAGGAAAAAGATGTCCTGTAACACCTTCTTGCGTTTTACTAGCTCGTACCCACTCCACCAAAAGAAATCCGTTCTAAAGGGTCAATTGGTGTAGGCAGCAAGAATGATTAGTGAAGAGACCCGGTTTGAGGAAGAATGTACAAACTTAATTCAGATGTTTTTACAAAGGGGTTACCCAGAGACCCTTATAACCCAAGTGATTACAGAAATCCAGTTTAAACCTATTTAGACCTATTTTATATAAGGAGGAAACACCCACTAATCATAATACAAGGCTTGATGTTTCAGCAACTATTTATTTGGACACTATTAATAACACCCAGAATGACACTATAAGCCCCCAGAACTCTTTAAGTTTTGTCTCCACCTTCACTTTGGATGCCCAAGAAATGAAGAAGATACTAGCTAAGAAATGGGCTCTCCTTACTTTAGACAAGGACATTTCATAGAACGTTGGGCCATCTCCTACGGTGATTTTTGAAGAGGGAAAAACTTAAAGAATCTGATTGAAACTAAAGTTGCATACACTAGTAGGAATCCTGGTATGTTTAAATGCGACTTTTGTAACCAATGTAAATTTGTGGAAACAGGGCTACGTTTTAAAATTGGCTGTAAGAACTTTTAACACCAGGTACAGAGTCAACTGTAACTCGAGATCAATAATTTACTTAGCCCAATGTCAAAACTGTTCAGCATTTTACATTGGTAAAACGGACTGCAAATTTAGAGAACATGTGTATGAGCACATGTATTCTATAAACAGGAACAAGCAAGAAAATGCACTGGCACGTCATTGTGCAGAACATCCAACACATAAGTTTAAATTTTGAATTATTGACCAGGTCTTAACAGACATTGGGGGGGGGTCCTACATCTTTATTACTAGAGAAGTTAGAGTTAATGTGGCAGCTAAGGACAAACTCTAGTTACCCCCCAGGGTTAAACAAAATTTGTTATATTGCTTGTATCCTGAAACTAAAAAGCCTGGAGAAATTAAGTTTAAATTACAGCTGTAGTGACAATACAGTGTTTATAAACATACTAGTCATTTAATTGCTGTGTTATTAACTGTGTTAGTGTCTAGGTTATTGCACACTGAAGATGTTTTGATTTGTGTATATGTATAAACTGCAACACTAGTCAAAAATCATTAATTAAGTCATGTGATTAATTAAGACTGTTATTTAACAAGCTGTGGGTTTAGGCTCTTGTCTTCTAAGGAAGTTTAGGCATTTTACTAAACGGAAATCCCTTTGTTTTATTTGTTGTTTTAATAAACTGTGTTTTCTGGACGTTCCTGCAGACTTTGTTTTTGAAGGTTTAGTTGTTTATCCAGTTATTTAATTTTTTGTGCATCTGTAAATATCTACTTAGTTTCTTGACGACAGTTCAAAGCAGAAGACAAGAGAAAAGGCGAAAAAATGCAGAAAACTAAATATTCTCTATAGACTTTCCCCCATACAATGTTTGTTCTTACACTTACAGAAATAATGTAACATTCTGGAAGTTAAAATTTCCTAATATTGTCGTAAAATTATTCAGTGGGATTCAATAAACTCCGTGTAGGCTTTGTGAAAAGCCTACATGGAGTTTACGTTTTTGTGCAGTGAGCAGCAGTGCTAATTACATATTCATGCTGTGCACCGTGTTTAAATGTAAACAAGCATGGTTTCATGGCTAGCAATGGTGTTGACAGCCAGGAAACCATGTAAACCAACATAGATAGCAGCAGACATGTAAACTTTTTTAAGTATGGACAAACTAGGTCTGTGGGATTGTGCAGAAACACAATGATTACTAGGGCTAATAATATAGCAATGTGTATGGTCCAAATACATTACAGGACAGTGTATACAGTGCAGAGCATTGTGGAATCCCAATTCAGGCATTCTGAACAAAATTTGTGTAAATGACCCGTAAAGGTACATGGACTGCCATTTAAAATAAACAGTCAGGGGACGTGTGTATATTGACGAGAGACACAGAGATGACTTGTAGGAATGAACACAGGAAAGGAGGCCAGGTGAAACATCGTAATGTACAGCAGATGAGGGCATGTAGATGGAAGACAGTTGTAGCAGGACCACTAATCACATATCAACATGGTACAGTACGGACTGCACAGTGAAAATGTATATAATGTGACTGTCAGACAAAGTAACATAACAATTGAGATGTCTTTGTGATATAAGCATCCTGACTTGAATAACGGAGAGGACATCTATCTGGGATGTTATATACAATTGGGGTTAGGTGCATATTGTGAAGCTGTGCAAACTGATTTGCCTGAATATGACTGTAATGTCAGCAGAGGTCCCCAACAAGTGAGACACAGTTACAGGCTCATGGACAACAGTAAACAGAAGCACATACTATCATGGACAATATCAGAATAATGCCACCAGTAATCTCATGTCTTGTCTCTGACATAACATATGTGATTCTGAGTGACCATAGATGGTTCTGCATGAACACACTTGTACAACTATTATGACATGTCAGCAATCTATGAGGGTAATCAAGCACAACATCCTGACACTGTAACATTTGCTGGATGTGATAGGAGAGACACTGTTATACCTTCTTGTGGCATTATGAAAAATCCAGGCTAGTTGACTAGTGTGTATGACATATATATGGCCCAATCCACACTGTCATGAATGTAACCCATGCCATCAATGTTGACAAGCAGCTATGTATGTACTATGTGCATCACCAGAACAAGTATCACATATGCCTCTGGTATAACATCTTGATGGGGGGGGGGGTTCCACACCATCAGACTATAATGTTTATGCAACAAAAACAATCCCTAGGTATGGCCAATAAGATGTGTGGGAGCTCATTGTGGCAGAGATGGTACATTTCAGTTACACATCACTGGAAGATGTTTAGGGAGGTGCATGAAGAAGGGCACATTGTACTCGGTTACTGGTGTGATGAAGGCTGTGAACTATGGAGGAATTATGGCCTTTGACTGGATGTCCTGCACATACTCAGGAGTTGCGTTACATACAAGGGAGTAGTCAACATTGTGGGCATATACTGGTGGATGTTCCACATACCATCTACCCCAGGACACAGGTCACATACCACTTGGTCTGCTCATAGGGGTGTGATGTCTACATTATCATTGAGTTGTGCTTTTGTTTACATAATGCAGCAAATCACACCATGTTTTTGTTTCATCTCATGTGCTGTCATAGCAGGGGCAGAAATCTTTGGTGTGTGTTGATACTGTCTGTATTATACTAAGTTGAGTCAATGATTGCCCACAATCTGTAGTCCTCCAGACAGCTGTTTGGACACAGGATGTGTATGTCATTCTTGACATCTGTGACTTAAATAATGGACAGAAAAGTGCCTAGCAGACAGCCCTAATGGAAGGATTTGATCACTCACGTCACACATTGCAACATATTTAGATGCCACATATTTGATCCAGTCATCTATTCACTTGGTGGTATAGGTGTTTGTGGCCACTTCTGACAGTGTTGAGTTAATACCTCACTGTGGATTTGTGTCAAATGCCTTGGCCTGGTCAGGTTCCACAGGATGATAGTGTTGTCATCATGCATGCCCTCAATGACCTTCTTGAGGACATCTAACAGATGTAACAGACATGGATGTAGCATTAACAACTCACACATGTATTTTCCACACAGCCAGGATATTACCAGTGTCCATTTAAAAAAAGATATATGATGACATGTTGGTCTACCTAACAGATGAGGATAGTCATGATGTGTCTATACATGCATGCATCAGGTGCTGTCCCCCCACACTTAGATGGATGCATGTTGATGTACACCCTTCTATGGGAACATAATCTGTCTGGAGGGTGTGTTGAAGCATGTATCCAACTGTGTCAGGTAGGTGTACATTCTGAATCACACTATAGGTGATCTGTGATGTTTTCACAGCCCATTGATTCTGTGTGATAGGCCTCAATGAAGGTAAGACAGTACATACTGCCTATCTTCATCTGGCCTAGGGTTTTGACACAATCCCAACTCTGGTATCATTGAAAAACTCTTTCAGATGGAAATTAACCCTTATATTACTAGATGGTTAATCAATTGGCTCACAGTGCACATACTGTGAATGTTGGTGAATCAATCTCTACCAGTACAGTTGTCACCACTTGCGTGCCCCAAGAATCTGTGATGGCCCCTTTACTGTTTTAAATCTATTTCTCAAGAGTCCAGGCTAAAGTATATGGCCTTTGGCTTACCAAGTTTGCTGATTATTGCATATTGGGTGCAATCATTGAGTCCACAAATTATGTTAACATATTCCAGGAGGGGTTAACACAGACAAATGATTGGTGCCAAAGCCACACAGTCTAAAATAAACACAAAAATGTGTCATTATTTTTGTCTTCTGCAAAGTGGAAATCCCTGCAAATTATAGCATTGAAAACAACCCCCATGCTCAAACTCAGTGGTGCAAGACCTGGGAACAAATGTAGATAGCAATCTGAATGTCAACTACCAAGTTTCCACAATGGTAAGGAAAGGCTACTTCTTGCACCTCATAATTCAGGCCATTGTATCCAGATCTGAGGATTTTATAACAGCACTGTACTCAGTCTTCATCAGAATACTAATAGAGTATAATGCTCCCATTTGCATGTACCTCACAAGACACCTGCAGCAGCTGGAGAGACCCAGGGGTTTCTCACCAAGAAAATACAGGTCCTACAAACCATGCCATGACATATGTGGATAGACTGAAAGCTCTGTCACTGTAATCTGTATTGTATAGGATGAGTTGACTTGTGTCTGGCCTACAGGCCAGTCTCTGACTCTGTCCTGATGGAAATACTGCGCATCCACAAATCAATAGTGTCTGGTTAGAAGATGATAGTAATAGCAGTGTCCCGCATGCTGGTGTAAAATATTCTCTCTAATGTCGAGCAAGTGCACAAACACACAGACACACACACACACACACACACACACACACACACACACACACACACACACACACACACACACACACACACCTCAGTTGACTGCAGTGAGAACAGAACTCTTACCTATATAAATACACTGTGTAGAGAACTCTGTATTTAATGCAAATGCCACTGCATAAGTCTGACTTGGAGAGTATCAGACAACACTTTATATGTGATGATGTCAGCAGTGCCTGGTGAGGAGAAGATGGAAATAGCAGTGTCCCACATGCTGGTGCAAAATGCGCTCTCTAAAGTCAAGCAAGTGCGCACACACACACACACACACACACACACACACACAGACACCACACACACACACACACACACATACACACACACACACACACACACACACACACACACACACACACACACACACACACACACACACACACCAGTAGACTGACTGGAGTGAAAACAGAACCTTTATTGATGTACACTAACTAGAAAACTCTGTATTCAATGCAACTGCCACAACATAAGTCTGAGTTGGAGAGTATCAGAAAACACTTTATAAGTGATGACATCAGCAGTGTCTGGTGAGGAGAAGATGGTAATAGCAGTGTCCCACATGCTGCTGTAAAATGCTCTGTCTAAAGTCACACACACACACCAGTAGACTGGAGTGAAAACAGAGCCCTTATCTATCTATATACACTGACTAGAGAACTCTGTATTTAATGCAAATGCCACAGCATAGGTCTGACTTAGAGAATGTCAGACAACACTTTATAGGTGCTGACATCATCAGTGTCTGGAGAGGTGAAGATGGTAATAGCAGTGCCCCACATGCTGGTGGAAAATGCTTTCTCTAGTGTCAAGCAAGTGGGCTCGCGTGGGCACACACACACACACACACACACACACACACACACACACACACACACACACACACACACACACACACACACACACACACACACTCCCCAACTGTCTGCAATGAAAACAGAACCCCTACCTATCTAGGTACACTGATTATAAAAGTCTGTATTTAACGCAAGTAAGCATAAGTCTGACTTGGAGAGTATCACACAACACTTCATAGGTGATAGCAGTGTCTGGTGAGGAGAAGACGGTAATAGCAGTGTCCCACATTCTGGTGTAAAATGCTCTTTCCAATATAAAGCAAGAGCACAAACAAACACACACACCCCAGCTGACTGCAGTGAGATAGAACTCCTACCTAAGTACACAGACTAAAAAACTCAGTATTTTACGCAAGTTCCACAACATAAGTTTGACTTTTACAAGGCTGCAGGACAACTTATTGTGGGTGACATCAGCAGTGGATGTTGGAGAGAAGATGCTGGGAAGCCTGCATGAAATGGATGTGTAGGCATGTGCAAGTATAAAAAATTGGCAATCCATGGGATTGGAGTGTTAGCTGCAGGATACATAATTATACTCTTCTGACTAGACAGACAGACAGACACACACACACACACATACACACCAGTTAACTGCAATGAGAACAGAACCCCTACCTATCTAACTACACCAACTAGAGAACTCAGCACTTTACAAAAGCACCATGGCACAAGTCTGATTTTTACAAGGCTGCAGGACAATTTCTATTGAATGACATCAGCAGTGGATGTTGGAAAGAAGATGTTGGGAGGCCTGGATAAAATGGATAGCTTGCCATGTCCAGCTGTCAAGATATTAAAGTTCTACATGTTAAAAGATTGATCACTGTGCAATTTCTAGTATTTGGTGGCTGTGTTTCCAATGTGCAGGTATACTTTAAGAGACAGCTTTAGAAACAATATGCAAACAGGTTAATAGATTAATAGGTTCATAGGTTGGTACTAGGCTACCGGCCCTAGGGCCTATACAAGCCTAGCCATAACAATTTTCTGGCTATTTCTTCCACACTATCACTACAAGTATTGCAAAATCTGAATATTTGCTGTCATTATAAAGATGTGCATGGTATATAAGACATTTGCTATTTATTTCTGTAGTGTAGTTGATATATTTGTGAACAGGTATTGAGAGACCAAGGTTGCAGTGCATGTGGGGAGGTAACAAATGGCTGCATTGTAAATATGTATTTTCTTAGATAGTGCCGTCTTTTGTTTGTGTTTCCACATGTAATTCCATGGTATGAACACTAATTGGACAATAAACAACAGTTATACAGGCTATTGCCCACTTTGCATAGCACAATGCTGAGCAGTGGGTTTGTGTGATGGGTAGCAAAGTGATTGCATTTGTGAGGGACACATTTCTACTGCTTTCCCTGTTTGTGCATAGTTAAGAAGTGCAGACATGAGCCTCATTGCTAGCATTATAGTTCTCAATATTTAGTGTCAGAAATACACGTGCTGCTTAGCTGACTCTATGGCAGCAAGTGTAAATGCAATGACACATTTCCTTTGGAGCCCATTTTTGAATGCAGGTGTATGTAATACTTCTAAATAAGCAGTGATAATGCAATTAAATAATTATTTATACTACATTCACCATCTGTTAGTGTGTGTTAATGTAGTGCAGCATGTTTCAGTGGCATTGCACGGAGATAACTTCACCATCACTTGGAACTGGTGTGCAATACCAAACAATATGTGCACATAGAGGCCAAAAAGTTAAGGGCTCTGTTGTTTTTGTTATTTATGTGTGTGGTGCATTGTTCTATTTTCTGACCAGATTACATGTGTTAAAATGGGGTTGCTATGAAAGTGGTGACATGGGGGGCAATCAGTGGAAAGAACAAAGGGGAAGCAATATAGGAATGTGCAAGAGGGAGGAAAGAACCATAGTCATCCATTTCTTCAACAGTGTAAAATGAAACTTTGTACAGAATATTAGCTGAATTTGGACTGTCACCTCCACAAAGAGGGGTAACAACAATGCATTCATGTTGTATAACCAATAGGACCAAATCAAGTGTGTCAAGAAGGAACCAGTGCAAAGTGGAAAGCTATATATGGGATGATATTTTTTGTGGGACAGAAGCCCCCTTTTATTTACTTCAGTATGAGAGGAAAGCTGAGTAAGTGATGTTGGTATTTCTGGATCAGGTAAGTTGTGTAGTTGATGGAGCAAATGCAACCAAACAGAACAAACAAGACAAGACACAGGGATTGCAAGGGACACAAAAGTTTGAGTTGAGGAAGGGGACAACACAAGCCCATGCCCATCAAACATGGGGACAGTGAGAATCTAGTCCTCACCCACAAGACTGTCATCACCATCCCCTTACTCCACTGGCTGCTAGAGTGCTTGACATCTCCTTCTCCTATGGACTCTGAGGGAGAGCAGCCTCTCCATCTGCCATAGGCTTACACTAATGATGCTGTGTGTGACCCTACACACCAATCCTGGCATAATGAAATCCCCACCTCTACCAGTACTTCTGGAGGGTACCACAGCACCAGCTGTCATGGTAGTGTTACCTGAGGATGCAGATAGTGCTGGGACAGCAGAGTCTGTACTGTCATGCTACGTCCCAGATGTGCAGGGTGTTGGTGCCAGAGCCAATATAGTGGGGGCAGGCTGAGCCACTGGGGTTGGCCTACCTCCACGTGCTGTGAAGCATTTAATTATTTGGTTGAGATGGATGTCATGGAAACATTTTGATGACACATAATAGAAAATAAAAAAAAATGTAAGAGTTAGGGTGAGAGAAAAAAAATAAAATTAGTACCATTATATGTGACATACAATGCATTATCACAATAATGCAACTATTTTACATTTAAGTATACTTCCTAACAAGTACAAACTATAATTATGGATTGCTCAATGCAATCCTTACAGTGTGCAGATACTGTACATATGTTTGGTCCATTTATACAGATCAAAGTTAACAGCAAGGCATGTATGCCATTTGGAATATTATTAAAGGATTGCACTATTTTATACTTGTTACTCTTGGTATTTGAACCCACAATGTCTGACTACAGTCATACATTTGACTCCTACAGTTAGTTTATGCTATAGACTGATGCATGCATACCTGCTTTTAGAGTTAAGATATGCATGTTTGCTTTGCTACTACTGTCCAGAAAAGAAAACTTTTTTTTTTAAATTTTAAAGCTACAATAATACTTCTCTTGTGCTGTATACATACATACATACATACATACATATATACATACATACATACATGCCACTTGCTTCCCTCAGTCTCTCTAGATGCTCAGCATGGGCTTGCCTATTTGCAATCATTTTCAGAATTAGCTATGAAAAGAAAAGAAAAGTACAGAAGAGCATTATGCATACCAGTCTTGCCTATATTTATATTTCTACATATTATAAATTCGCTTTATAAGAGATGTGGTGGTGCAGCGGTTGCATTGTTGCCTCACAACAAGAGGTTCTCCTGTTCGATTCTCGGCTGGAGTGCCTTCTGTGTGGAGTCTGCATGTCCTCCCCACGGTCGAGTGGCATTCAAAAGACATGCGTGAATGGGCATGCCTTCGCTGAAGGTTGGGCATCAGGCTGGTGACTCGGCACCATAAAAAAAATCTACTGCCAATCATTAGCGGACCGGAGTTCCGCTGTGGCGAACCCTAACTGGGAAAAGCCGAAAAGACAAACAACAAATAAATTCTCTTTACAAGCATACTTACACAACTGTGGAGTGTTGCTAGTTTGGAACTCATCCAACCACTGGTTGAGTGTATCCCTCTTGTGCCTTTTTAGATCATTAAAGTTGTGCCCACACTGTCCTCCAGTGTGTGGGATAACATTCACTCTGGATACAACCTTGGACAGACTATTCCAAGCCTCAGACTTGTACTGTGAGCCAGCATAGTCACCCTGTAAAAGTCTTTGGCTGTGGAGCTTTACCAGGAGTCCATTAAAGATTCTTGACTCCTCAATACTCCATGTCTGTGCCCTAAATTGGGTACCTACCTCTCTTACACCAAACATGTCTAATTCAAAAGCAGTACACTAGAACAATGAGTGAGGAGGTCACTGAAAAAACAATCAGTAAAAACAAAATGAAATCTCCAGCAAAGCTAGAACTTCCACTAAGTGACCTCCCAAACCTCTTGTATCAGAGGCACATGGGATATATGCAAATGATCCTTATGAACATCAAGTGTTTCAGTTAATTGGCAATTCTGAATACCCATGACTTGTTTCATCGTTTTAATGGACAATTTCAGGCCAATAAAGCCAAACCCCACTAGCTGTGTATATAGACCCTAATGATAATGGACATCAGCTGGGTATAACAGCCCTGTGTTGCTAATTCTTAGTCAAACAGTCTGCTTGTGCTGTACTGATGAGGTCATAACAAGGCCGAAATGTGCATATCCACAGTTAGTGGGGTTTGGCTTTATTGCCCTGAAATTGTACATTAAAATGATGAAACAAGTCATGGGCATTCAGAATTTCCAATTAGCTGAAACACCTGATGTTCATAAGGATCATTTGCATATATCCCATGTGCCTCTGATACAAGGGGTTTGGTTGGTCACTCAGTGGAAGTTCTAGCTTTGCTGGAGTTTTCATTTTGTTTTAACTAATTGTTTTTTCAGTGACCTCCTCACTCGTTATTTTAGTTTGTTGTTTGGGATATTTTTGCAGTGACCCTAATGATAATGGACACCAGCTGGGTATAACAGCCCTGTGTTGCTAATTCTTAGTAAAGCACTCTGCTTGTGCTGTGCTGACGAGGTCATAACAAGGCCGAAATATGCATATCCAAAGCTAGTGAGGTTTGGTCTTATTGGCCTGAAATTGTCCATTAAAATGATGAAGCAAGGCATGGGCATTCAGAATTGCCATTTAGCTGAAACACCTGATGTTCATAAGGATCATTTGCATATATCCCATGTGCCTCTGATACAAGAGGTTTAGGAGGTCACTCAGTGAAAGTTCTAGCTTTACTGGAGTTTTCATTTTGTTTTTACAGAAAGCAGTACAATAGCAAATAATGATTTCCCACCAATTCCTGTTATCACATTTACTGGTAGTGTTCAAACCCAAGGAATGATGCCAACCATGTTTGTGTGATGTTAATCAGAGAGCATCAGTGCCAAACAGAGAGGAAAGCAGTTTTGGAAATTGGAAGATTAATCTGCACTTGACATTTGCTTGAGGGATGTGTGCTGCTGTAACTGTTAGTTGATTTAATTTTGCAGACATGCAATGGTGGCATAAATTTCATGACCAGACACCTGTTTGGTTTGGCATTATACACTAATAAAATTGATTTTTACAGTGTGGGATTCAAACGTATGCATTAGGAACAAGTTATTTTCTTCCACAGTGGTAATTTTCCATCTTTTTGTTATGTATTAATACAGATGGCAGAGTGAGGTGTTAACCATGTATGTGTGTGACCTGACAAGTTCCTTGTATATACATTCATTTGTGCATGTGTCTTATTTAAGTGTGAAAACCATCCAAGTCCAGATAGCAGAATTATACTTACAGAAACATAGTACTCAGTATACCCTCAGTCAAACATCTGAACCTTCAAAACACAGTAAGGATGTCTTATCTCTCATACATATAATTCATATCAACTCCACTGCTATGCATAGTTATTGTTATTTATAATTATGTATAAATTGTTATAAGTGACACTTAATATAATGTAAAATGGAACAACAGTAAAAAGGTCTGGAATTTCCTGTATTTGAACCCAGTACTATGTGCATGGCAGCCCTACACTTACAGCTGTTGCCACAGAAATATTGAAATAACACATGGATATTTTTCCTATTTATTACTATAAACTGAACAGTCACAACAGTAAAATATGTTGCATTTCCTGTATTAGAACCCAGGACTGTCTATATTGTAGCCCTACACTTACACCTGCTGCCATGAGAATAGTTAAATAACAGTTGGATATTTCCATATTCATTATTAACTTCTGTGTGTTAACCATCACACAACACCACTCACCATGTTTGCACAGTGCCCAACACACAGTTGATAGCAATTTATCTGTTTTGAAATTGTTGGCTGTCTGCTTCCTCTCTGAGGTGTTCGATGGTTGCAGGTGTTGGGGAAGCTTGCTAACTGCTGCACAATGTCACTTAGCGGTGTTGCACAATGGAAAGCAAAACCTGGAACAATGCATCCTTTTTGACATTTAGCATGTCTAAGCCCTGTCTGCAGGTGTTCTGTCTACTTTCTGTGTGGGACATTAGTCCAGGTTTGCACACTGCTAAGCATCACACAAAAAAGATAAGCAAAGTTAAACATTACATTTATTGTGTTTCTCCATTTCCCTTATTTGTGCTAAGCAGCACACCACACAAATACTAGCATTAAAAAGGAAGATTAGGAGAAAGGAAGAAAAGAAATCTACTAAATAAAAAACACTACCAAATTTCTGTTGGTACACATGAAATATGTTTACACAGGTCTGGATTTGAACTCTCATTCCAATGAACCTTCAAAACACAGTAAGGGTGTCTTATCCCTCTTTGTCACAGAAACAGCTTTGCAGCAGAGAATGAAAAATCATTGCACATGCAAGCAACTGCAATATCATCCACAGTATTAACAAAACATATGACAGTTGTACACTTCTGAGTTGTTTGTACATGTATTAATTTCAGATGTAATGCACTAAGTGATCACATAACCATTTATGACTATTGCTTGCAGAAATGTAGCTCTGTCTTATCTCTCTGTGTTTGTTGCTCATTCTTCTGTTATCTTTCCAGTTATCGGAGACATGCAGTCTGTAAGGCATTCTGTATCATGGTCCTTAAAATGTGTGGGGATATTAAATGGCAATAATATACAATTATCAAGAAATGAAGGGAATATTGAATGTTACTGAACAGAAACTGTGAAATGTGTGCCTCTTACTTACATTTAAAACCTTGATACAATTTCTTCTACACTTTGTAAGTCTAACACCCACTGTAGTCTTACACCCACTGGAGGTAAGGGAGACTAAATTACTGTTGTGTTTTCCTTCTCCCCACCAGTAATCATTCACAGCTGCAATCTATTAGCAACAAACACTGAGGGAGTGCCAGCACTATGTTTCCATTTGCTACATGGAGCCAAAAATTTGGGATACAGCAATTCTGTGTTCACTCCTCATTTGCATCTTCACCATGCTTACATCCCTGAAACTACACTATAAAAACTGAGCCATTTACCTGACGGTGAGGAGACTCGTTTATGTGGATAACACAGAAGAAGATATTTCTTTGGATTTATCTGCACAGAAGACTATTGATCTTGACAAGGCATGATTGCATTTTTTCAGTTGTATACCGGATATGCTCACATGTCACTAAGAAAAAATATATATATATATATATATATATATATATATATATATATATATATATATATATATATAGTTTACTATTGAAACATTGAAACTGCATTCGTCAACCAGCCTCATCGTCAAACTGAAATGCAGAAAACTGCAACAGTGAACAAGCAGCAAACTCAAAATAGAGTACATCACCTCCATAGTTCGATGTATTTGACATAGCAGGAGGCGACATCAGTCACTCAAGTTATGCATCGTAATGTACCGTGACACTCTAGAATCAATGGCACATTGATTTTACTATTTTATACTAACTTCTACAGCTGGAAAAAAACACAAGACATTGGACTGTTATTGAGTGCTTTCCTTCTTATTAGATAAAAATAACTTCTTCAGAATACAAGAAACTGTACTTGTCTTCAGTATCAATGTAATACATAAAACAATGTGAAGATAGTAGCCAGTAAGCTATTTACAAACTTTTCAAACACTCCAATGAAATTACTGAACAGCTTAATATGAAGATCAGATAACAGTAAAATGAATATGTAAAGCATCATGCAATGACAGCAGTAAAAATGCCTTCAAAGTAAGACATCAATAGGGAGTGATCTTAATGATACCAATGAAGAGCACACTTAATATTAATGTTTTCATTAAGGGCTCTGCATTCAGTAGTAATTGCCATTTAAGTTCGTTTAATTCAAGGTATGAGTTACAATCTCCAAAAAAGGAATCAGCTTGTTCTAACACAAAAAAAAATTAAATCTAGCAAAATGTGAGCATTCAACACTATGTTTAATTAGTGCATTATTTAAATTTGAAGCACAAATAGCTCCAAGATGATCTTTAATACAGTCAGACAGTCTGCACATGGTTTTGCCTATGTAAAAAGAATGGCAGGAAACATGCACCAGCATATACTACAAAAGTAAAATGGCAATCATAATGTTTAGAAAAGTTAACAGTGTAGCTACACTGCGAAAAAACACATTTAATACCTGTGAAAATGAATGGACAAACTACACATTTATTGCAACAAAACATACCATTAGACTAAGCAATGTGAGGTACACACCTATTTGCGAAGAGTCAGAAATAATATCCCAATTTTTAGAAATGATTTCCCTTATGTCTGTCATGTCTCTGCTAACAGGAATAGGGACTTAAAGTTCTGCCCATGTTAGAAGCTTCTTTAATAGTAGACTGAAAACCAAACTTCAAAATGGGAAAGTATTTAGAATATCTAGCTGAAGAAACCTCATGAAACAGACTGTCAACTAACTAGTGGATAATTCCTGAGTGCAAATATATTTTAAGTAGAGTGGACTGAGCAAAAAGTTTTTCATCATGACTAATAAGACGAGAGAAATGTATGAATTGCCCTTTAACTAAGTTCTTTTTCATATAAAAAGGATGCTGACTAGAAAAATCAAGAAAGTTAATTCTGTATGCAGACTTTCTATAAACAGTAAAAAATAGAGATCCTGCAGGAAGAGGGGCAGCCACAGTGGTGCAGCAGTTAGTGTTGTCGCCTCACAGCAAGAGGTTCTCCAGTTCGATCCTCGGCTGGGATGCTTTCTGTGTGGAGTCTGCATGTCCTCCCTGTGGTCATGTGGGTTTCCTCCAGGTGCTCTGGTTTCCTCCCACATCCCAAAGACATGCTGTAGGTGGATTGGACACTCTAAATTAGCCCTAGGCATGAATGCGTGCATGTGTGTGCCTTCTGCGGAAGGTTGGGTGGCGGGCTAGCAACTCAGCATTGTAAAACTCCACTGCCAATTATGAGCAGACAGATGATCCGCTGTGGTGACCCCTAACCGGGAAAAATCAAAAGAAGAAGGAAGAGAAACAATTTTAGTGTCCAAAACATTAATAGTTACCACAACCCGAAACAACAAAATTAAGAAAGCCATTACTTTCCTTCATGAAAGCTACAAAAGTGTTGACATCTGTAATACCGCTCAACCTCTTACAGCAAAAAATCTGTACAAAGCCAAAAATGATGGGGGGGCAAGTAGGGACAGATTTTAAATATTGCCCTTACAAACGTGGAAAGTTGATAGAATAATACGTTTTGTGTTAGCATGAATTTTCCGAAGTATGTGGGGTCTTAAACTCAAATGTTTGCCATTATTTCATGACTCCAATTCTCAGCTATTTGCCAGAAAGGGACATAAATTAGGGGGAATACACCGAAAATATGAGGCAGAAATCTGGACATTCTGCAAAAGAGGTACTACCTTTCCCTGCGAAAAATGTCATCAATGTAACGCCGATACATGATGGTGTGTTGAAAATCTGGAAGGAAGGATAAATGTTCAAGCTGCCATGCACAAATAACTAAATTTGAAAGGATGGAGTGAGTTTAGAACCCATAGCCACTCCTTTAATCTGTCTTAAATCTTGTTATTGAAAAAGAAAAAAATGCAAGTAAGAACTAAATGCACTAAAGTACAAATGGTATCTACTTTATTAGAAGGGAGTGATGCAAATTTCAAATGAAATAGTCTAAGTAAGTCAAATCCTTCTTTATCAGGTTTATTAGTATATAATGCCTCCATATCTAACATAACAAAAACACAATTAGAAAGATTTTTTTTTTTTGAAAATGACTCATTAAGAAATGCCCATGAATCTCGCAGATAGAAAACTGTGGGCTGTAGCAAAGGGTTAAAATTGAATCAAAGTACTGGGCTATTTTCTCTGTTTTAGTTTTCTTATTTGAGATAATGTGTCTAAATGGAGAGTTATGCATGTCTTTATGAATTTTAGGTAGTCCAAACAGTTGACCCAAACTAGGATAGTGAACAGACATGAAAACTAGCATTGTTTAGCTGAAGTTGTTCAAGTGTTTTGTCTATAAGTGCAAACTGCCTTTTAACTTCCTTAAGTTCAATTTGTTGGTAAAAAGCATTGTTACACAAAGTGGATTCAATTTTGTTAATATAGCAATCTTGTTCCATTAAGAAAAGGCCAGTGCCTTCGTCTGCATGCATAAATTGTAATGGATTATCATTTGTAAGATCCTGCAAGGCCATTCTTTCAGAAACAGAAAGGTTAAACCATTTGTTAGAAGCATTTTTAGAATGGCATAATATTCTTAAATCTCTTTCACAGACTTTTAGAAAACTTTGCAAAGAATTATAAACACCCCCCCACCCCTCCTGCAAATTATATATACCAACTCTGACATCGCACTACAGTGAGGAAATGGGTTAATCCCCTGTTTCTCACTGTACCACAATCTCCACTCAAAATCCCAAGCTCAAATACTCAAACTACACTACCCATTCGGTGTTGTGTAGTTGATGTACTTTGGTTCACAAAACTGCCTAGCTGCAAACTGCACTTAGACAATCCTATGCTTGACTGACTACTGTTCGCAAACATGATAGTAAACCTATATACATATATATATATATATATATATATATATATATATATATATATATATATATATATAGATAGATAGATAGATATGTATATAGCATTTTTGTCAAAGTATTACTTTCTTAGATGCACAGTCTTATCACAAGTGTTAATGTTCTAACTGTTTTTCTCTTTACACTCTTCTATTGTTATTTCAGTGAAATGTAAATGTCCTACAATGTCAATGACTCATGGGTGTTAGCTTTAAAGGATGGCCCCTAGACATCTCTAGAGTAGTGCTGACCACAGGTAGAGCTGACTGGCAATTGCATAAAATTGAATGTTTTGCGGTAAATGTGTTCACATGTTTATGGGGCAGTTTCTTTGACAGCATTTTCAGCAGTTCACTGATGGTTTGTTAGCAAAATGTGTCATTTGACTGTTGTTTTGGGGGTGGGGAAGCCAAATGCCATTTCTGTGTTGGTACAAACAAAATTGTTTGTACAGAGATTTACTTTGCTGTTGTTACTCTCCTTGTTATGGATCCAACCTTGCTTTGTGTATGACTGTAATATGTTACAACCACATAAATCCTTTTTTATATTTGAATATCTTGACTGTTTTTTGTTTTTCCATTGGATAATATTGAAAAACTACCTTTTATGTGTTATAAGCAGGGCTTTTATTTATGTGATGCTCATGTTTATTAACCTTCTTTTGTGTTTTCTGTCACCTCGGACTGTGACAACCAGGCTTCCCAATCCCCACAAACCCCTTTCAGTGAGCCCGAGAATGAAGTAATTGTTGAAGCATTTCGCAAAATGGTGCCTTTCTGCTTGAAAGAGAATGTGGGAATATGTCTGGAAGAATGTAAATTTGGCAGCAGACAGTGGATGATATAAATGCTATAGGTGGCCAGAGCAGGACATACGAGCAGGTGCGTCATAGGACCACTGACATGATTTCATCATCCTGAAAGAGAGCAGCTGCAGTGACCCATGGATGGATACTGGGGGGGGCCTGCTACAGAGCCGCTACTGACACCAAATGAAGAGCAGTAGTGTAGTTGTAGCAGTACTAGCAATAGTAGTCGTATCAAGAGCAGCAGTATCAGTAGTGTAGTTGTAGCAGTAGTAGCAGCAGTAGCAGTAGTGTAGTAGTAGCAGTAGTAGTAGTAATAATATCAGTAGTAGCAGCAGTAACAGTAGTAGTATCATCATTAGCAGTAGCAGTAGTAGTAGTGTAGTAGTAGAAGTGTAGTACTAGCCATAGCAGCAGTAGTAGTAGTATCAAGAGCAGCAGTATCAGTAGTGTAGTAGTAGCAGCAGTAGCAGTAGTAGTAGTATCAGCAGCAGCTGTAGCAGTAGTAGTAGTAGTAGCAGCAGACTGAAGTGGGTAAAATGATGGTCAGATCATGAAATTTTCATAAACTTTTAGTCTGAACTAGGAAGAAATAAATAAATTCAGCCTCTCCCAGTGCAAATGTTTTAAAATTATTGTAGCAACTGACAATTCTCAAACCACTCGCCCAAATATCTTGTCTTTAATCTTGATTGATAATGGCCTAATATTAGGATAAGTACTTCACTATCATTCTAACCACTCCCTCACTTTATTTACCCTGCATCTTCCTTACATCTGTCGCCATCTTCCATATCTTTCATTTTTCCATCACCTCTTTATTTTGCTCCAAGAGCATCCCATTCCATCCTTCAAAGTACACTGCGTCTTCCACTACACCATTACTTAAATCTTTGTTAAGGCCCATTTCCTGGTCATGGAAATCTTAATCATAGATCTTTAACTGAACACCAAATCCATATAAATATTCTGACTTATGTTTTTTTTTTCCTTATTGATATTTTTTTCTTATTTACTATGTGTGTACATGTAGCATTGCAGCTGTAGTATATTCAATAAGTGCAGTTGTTGCCACTGTAACAGTCACAGTTGACGTTTAAAAAAATAAAATGTTTTAAATTATTCACACTTGCCATCAGTTAGTTATGGGGTGTCAAATTCTTGGCTACTGACAAGTTGGACAACAATTGCCTGGAGCTCAGTTACAACAATATTCAATGTGAGAAAATATTTTAAACTGAATAAATAAAGCTCAGCTAAAGTAATTTTCTTACTAAAGCTCAGTTAAAGTAATTTTCTTACATGTAAACTATTTAACCATGGCAACAAATTATTCAAATTCAGTATATAAGTAACACTGAAACAGGATCACTATGTGTCATCTTCCTTTCAAGTGATTTATACACAGATGAGACAAGATAGCCCCTTTTCTATAGTATCTGAAATATTGCATATAGGTTCATAGGTTCATAGGTTCATACTAGGCTATCTGCCCAAGGGCATTTATAAGCCTAGCCCATAGTTATGTGGCTTTCGCCACCCCTTTAGTTTGAATAAAAACTATGCCTATCATTTTGCTGTGCCTCTGTCAAGCAGTGACACTGAAGTAATCCCTGGGGTATATCTGCAATCTCCCATCCATTGGTCAAGATTCCTCTTGAACAAGGCCAGAGAGGTGCTCTGCATCACATGTACCGGGATTTTGTTCCACAGCATAGGGAGTCTCTGGGTGATGAATCTGTCCCTCCAGCACGTTCTATTTATAACTGTGTCAAGGTTTAAGTCTCCGCCCTTGTGGTTCTGAGGGATCTAGATTTTTGAGGTGAAGCATATTCATCAAATCTGGGTTTGACATGGCCTTATATGTCAGGCACAGGTCACCTCTGAGCAAGCGGTATGAGACTGAATAGAGCTGGAGTTCTTTCAGTCGGGCAGCATAAGACATATTTTTGAGACCCTTTATCCTTTTGGTGAGGAACTTTGGGCCTTTCAAGCTGCAGCAGGTGTCTGGTCAGATACAGGCATTGTACTCAATCATAGGTCTAATAAGTGATGAGTACAGGGGACGATCACCTCCCTTGATCTAGATGTGAATCCTTCATGATCAGGTGGGTGATATAGAAGGTTTCCTAACTACTTTAGCAACATGAGTGTCAAGCGAAGGCTACTGTCAACCTGGGTCCCCAGATCTCTGATGACTTTTCTGTGCTCAGTGGATTGCCACCTATATGGTAGCTAGGGGTAACCTTGTTTTTCCCGAAGGGTATGACTATGCATTTTTTGGCGTTTAACTTCAGGCCATGGCTCTGGCACCAGTTATCCATTTCTGTGAGGCCCTTCTGGAGGATATCTGTGTCAGATGTGTTTTCGACTATGGCGCCAGTTTGCAGTCATCTGCAAACTTTGTCAGCCATAACCTCCTGTGTTTGCTTGTACTTCAGAAAAGTAGATGCCAAACAAGAGTGGACCCAGGACTGAGCCCTGTGGGACACCACTTGTGACAGGCTTTGAGTCTGACATGGCTCCAGCAACTCTGACCCTGTGGGTTCTGTCACTTAGCCAGTTTGCAACCCATCTTGTGATGTATGGGTTTACATTCAAGCTGATGAGTTTTTCGATGATACCTGAGTGGGGTATTGTGATGAAGGCCTTTGCCAGGTCGAGGTAGGCTGTATGGACTGCCTTTCCCTCATCAATGGCCTTGGTGACTGTCTCGAAAAAGTCAACCAAGTTTAAGAGGCAGGATCTGCCTTTGACAAAGCCAAACTGAGTTGGATCCAAAGTCTGCAAGTTCCCTATGTCTTTATTTATGAGTTCCATTATGATCCTCTCCATGGCTTTGCAGATAAGGCTTGTCAAGCTAATGGGGCTGTAATTTCCAGGGTCTGTGGAGGCACCGCCCTTATGAAGTGGGACCACAGTCACTGATCCTGAGGTGAGGCTAAGATTAAACAGCTGTCCTAACTGTGGGTTTAATTCCTCATTGAGTTCATGAAGCACACAGCGGGGACACCATCCGTCCCATGGATGCTGTGTTTTTGCCTTAGTGAGGGCAGTTCTCACCTGGGCATTGGAGATGTTTGGGGCTACAATCCTCTGGAATAGATATCTCTTTTGGGGGGGAGAAGTTTGCACTGAACCTGTCAGCCAGTATGTTGGCAATGTGTGTAGGTTCAGTAATTTTCACATCATTTTGAACTAATTCTGAGCATATCTGGGAGTTTCCTCCTAGGTTTCTAACATAGCTAAAGAAGGCCTTATGATTCTCTTTAGAGTCCTTGGCGATTTTTCTCTCAAAATTTTATTACTTTTACTTATAAGTACCTTTATTTTATTTTATTTTAATTCTCCCTAATATTATTTTCAAACATATAGAGTAGTGTGTATGCGGTGGTGACAGTATCTGAGACAGCATGTATATATATTAATATTACTAATACTTATAAGTCTCTGTATTATTTTATTTAAATCCCCTCAAGCATTATTTTCTAACATACAGAGTAGTGTGCATGTGGTGGGTATATATTAACATGGTTAACTAATCCAATTAATATATATATATATATATATATATATATATATATATATATATATATATGTTCTATACATAATTTCAAGTAATCTTTTTTTTTATTTTTGGTTATTCTATCTGGTGAATATGGTTGTATGTGATAAGCTTTATATATGTACAGTTGGTGTTGTGTTCAGTGGTTTTGGCTTCATGAAAATCATTTATATACATTACTTCACTTTCTTTTACTAAGTTTAACTTGTGTAGGGTTTGTTCATTACATGGGCTCTTATTCAAAGAATTAGAGATGCTATTCAATGTTTTTTACAGTAACTGCTTCTTTCATTCCCCTTTCCTGCCTAGTTTTAGTTAAATTGCTTTGGGTTTTTTTCACATGCCTTGAGTTGTTTTTCAACTTATAACAGTCTAGATTCCATGTTCAAGCTGCCTGTGCTGCAGGACATGGATTTGAACATTAACTCTCATTTACAGGAATTGAACTTTTAGAATGTTAAAACAAATAGCAAAAACAGACAAAATAGAACATTTAAAATTAATCTAGCTAATTTTAAAACATATTTATATATCTTTTATGCTCATTAGCTTTTAAAAAGTGGAATAATGAAAAAAAAAGGAAAGAAGAATGCAGTGGGAAGAAGAAAAAGAATATATCTGCAGACTTAAAGACACCTGGTACTATGTCTGTTTAGTGTCATCTTGTGGTCATCATAATCATAGTTCAGTGAAAGTTGTATCCTTTATATAAGTACAGTGTAAATATAATATACTCATGCAGCAGATTATCACAGTACAGAGAAATATGTCATTTACAGTGATGAAGATGCTTATTTAAAACAATATTACTGGTTTTAAGAAGCTGAAAAAAATAATATAACTTTAATGATATCGACTTAGACAATTACTGCTATGCAGAATACTTCTGATAAACAAAAACTAAATATTGCAGTAATGGAATTTCCTTCACAATTTATCTGGTTTTGTAACATGCTATCTATTATATTGTACACACAAATATTAGCACACTCTCAGATTGGACTTTTGATTATTCAATCTAAACATTTCAGGATTTAGTATTCCAAGTCCTGATATTTTAAAAAGGTTACTTTCCTTAACTGATCCATTATTGTCACCGTCCTAATATATTGTTTCATATCCACATTTCATTTATGCAAGTACAAACCTTTAACTTCTTTGCTAGCTATGTCTTATATTTTTGACATTTTCTAACTTTTGCATTGTTGAAGGGCTATCTGGTATTCTCTACCTGGGCTCCCTTGGAATACAGATTTTTCACAAGAATAGATAGTTTCATTAAATAAGCTCTAATAGATACAATAACTGATATGTTTCTTGCAATAGACAGTGGCACACCTAAAGGGTTAATATCATAAAAAAATATAACAAAGACATAGACCATTGGTGATCCACATATAATGGAAGACCTGAGACATAATACAAAGAGGTAGTTAAACATCAAAGACTGTTGGTGGGATACAGCATATTTGGAAATGCATAGCATGAATGAAGCTGATAGCATAGTAAACAAAGGGTGACATGTGCCATACATAACATCTGGCAGTATATTCAAATATTGTTATAGAGAGCTATTCATCATCTGAAAGTTGGTAAGGTACAGATTAAGCATCTGTACTTAAGTAAATGATGCCACATTGCAATTCTATATACATAAGAGCATCCACATCAAAAACACACTCAAATTGAAATACATATTTAAAGAGACCACACTTGTCTATTCATAAGTAATGGGTCTACAGATGTATTTACACAAGTTATAACCAACTGCCTACAAAAATTAAATATTCCCATAACCTTTTGGTATTACTTCAGTATACAGTTGTCCCAATGCTTTTCTTGAAATGCAATTGTTTACTCTAACACCTGATGTGATGCCCAAAAGAGCTGTGCAATGTAACAAAACTGTAAGGTTAAACACAGGGAACACTTCAATACTAAAATGCAAATGAAATCAAGCATGCAGAAAGCTAGCAAATCTTATATGGGATAACATGTGGTTCACACCTCTGCACATTGGTTGCTATAAAATTGATTTTATACAAAATGATTTTTACAGACATTTGACTGGAAACTATTAACAGTGATTATAAACTTGCTCTGAGAGAAATATATTCATTTGACTTCTATATAAATATTAATTTGCATATAACAGCATTTATATACATTACTGCACTTATACTTTAACATATGCTGTTGTCTTCTGTGCATATGAAACATTTTAAATGAGATGATACTCAGAACACTTCAAGCTCCTCAACATCTATTGCCTTAATTACTCAGAGTTACTTTGCTAATTATTGGAAAATAATATTAATGAGCATATTTATCTCTTCGAAATGTTCTGCATTGTTAGTGAAATATGTAATTTTGTTTTATAGTAAACTGACTTTTAAATAATTTCAAATATTTTTCATCTCCCGTTGGTATGATGAAAACAAATACTTGATATGCACATTTCAGAATACGGCAATAAAAAGTACTATAAGCACATTTGTAAATACATGATACTTAAAATATAATCATAAAAGAATGTTTCCTGTACAGAAGTCAGATGTTAAATGTATAGTCCAAGTATTAGAGGTAGTAATAGTGACATACATTCATAATACAAGCATTCACTTATAAACACTCACTCATTTGTATATTTACTCTCATGCATAGAACATATTCAGTCTCTTAACTGTTAATATACATATCAAGCATGTACTCATAATTTGCAAACACATACACACAATTATATGTATGGACATCCATGTAAATATATTATGCATATATAAGCACATACAATATTTCTTTCATCTTTTCACCCATGTTTGTAAATGAGCTTTAAAAGTTTTATGATACGTGATCTTCATATGTATTGGTGTCATGATGTCTATAGGTTAATGTATTATGGATATTGTCAGTTGTATTTATTTCCTCCGTATAAATGCTTAAATACTAGGCTATTTATAATATTTTCTATAGTAGGATTAATTAGAAGAAATGACTATATAAAATGTCTTTATCAAATAGAGAAATGTGAAATGCATTATTTCTGGGATATGTTTGATATATTCAGAAATACACAATATCATTCTTTATTACTAACATTTCCAACTTTATATTTCTATGTTCTTAAATATTAATATTTCTCAAATTAATACTTCATATTGTTTTCCTTTTTAACATGACTTGAGTGTGCCCTAAATAGTTATAATTAATAATATTGTTTTAAATTAAGAAGCATTAGCAATTGTTTAGCTTGGTGACATTGGGACGGGTTGGATGATGTGAGATTTGTATGACTATATCATCAAATCAGGGAATTTTCATTCCATGATGGGAAGTTTGAATGCATATAAGTTTGATTTTTTTTTCTGTATCTGTCCATAACAGCATTTGTTATCTGAAGATGTAGTCAGATTAAAGTTAAAAGATTATTCAACTCTTGTGAGTTCTCATTTTAAATCAAAAAGGAGAGGCACTCTTATTCTTTGGAAAAAATCATTACCTATGCCTAAAATATTAAATAACTGTTCAGACAAAAATGTAAAAATGGCATGTTGGGTTTAGCAGTAGTAGAAATTGACAAAAAAACTTATATTTTTGTGAATTCTTACTGGATACCTGGAATTGGAGTCAAAGTTGCTAAGAAATATTTGGATAGTATAACCTTATATACAAAAGATGAATTGATTACTGCAGGAGATTTTATCTGTATTCTTTCTAGTAAAGACACAACTACTGATAAGGTTCCTAAGCTATCCTCAGTAGCTAAACACTTAGATCATTTTATTATTTCTCAACATTTGAAAGATACCTATGATATTAAATCAACTAGATCTCTTAATTTTGCACATTATTCTTATAGATTTGGTACCCAAACAAGCACTGATAAAGGTGTTACTTCTAGTACTTTATTTACTAAAATTGAAGATGTATTGATAACATCATGCCCTTTATGTGACCACAATGCTATTACATTTATATTAACATTAAAGCCAAGTAATTTGATTTCCTATCAGAGACTCCCTGCTTATACAGTACAATTAAAAGCCTTTAAGGCATGGTGTCTAAAAGAAATAGACCAATACATTGAAATTAATAATGGAGATGTTTCAGAAGTAATTCTCTGAGATTCTTTAAAAGCTTATCTATATGGAAGAATTAAAAATTGGAACATATGTAGAAAAAAAGAGTATGATAAGGAGTTGATGTTGTTGCAGTCTAATATAGATAAATTGAAATCCAATTTAAAACCTTATGACAAATTGGAAACATTACTTTAAAAATGTTAAATCAGAAATATCTTGATGAACTTCATCATATCATATCAATAAATCTGGAAAAATTAAAATTACAAACTTAGTCAATAAACCCAAAATGCTTACACAAGTTGGCTGTTAGATCCAAGAAAAAATATTAATCATATTAAAGAAATCATTTCCAAACAAGGTAATAAAAAATAAAAAGGTGAATGATTTAAAAGACATACCAGAATGCTTTAGGAATATTATGAAGAAATTAATAACAAAGAGACAGACTTAGAAATCAATAACATAACCAATGATTTTTTCAAAGGCAATATAAAGTTTAAATTAACCAAAGAACAACAATCCAAAATGAATAGGTCATTCTCTTTTAAGGAGTTAAAAGATCAAATTAATAATCTTAAACCAAATAAAGCCCCTGGTGTTGATGGTATAATGCAGAAGAAAAAAACAAGAATATTGGTCACAGTCAGCAGAAAAAACATTATAATTATATAATTAATGTATTTTATTGGTTGTATTTTATTGGCTGTGCTTTATTGAATGATTTGTTGAAAATTGTACTTAAACTTGGAAGTGAATGCTCATTCCATTTTGCACTGAGGAAGGATTGTTGAAACTGAAAGCTTTGCTTTTATGAATAAACCTTTTAGTACGTTGTTTCAGTCATTTTTTTCCTGTGGTTGATGGTATAATGAACAAAAACTCTTTATCGAACTACAGAACTTGTAAAACAACACACGAATCACTAAAAATGCTAAGATTTAATGAGAAGCTTTCGGGCTATCCACCCTTCATCAGCACATAAAACCATTAGATTTTCCAAGTTTTAAATAGAGGTTTAGTTAAAATCACATGATCTAGCCAGCCTACCAATTTCTCTTCATAATTAGCATTTAAAACTATTAATAGACTAACCTCAGCTTACACTGTATACACATACTATAAAATATCCAGAATGAATAAATACAAAAACATATATTATACCCTTACATAAAACAGATATAAAATTTCATCAAATATTTTCTCTCAGTTTTTTTACTAATATTGGCTTTAAGCTAACAGTACTATTCAAACCTGGTGGTGAATATGCCTGCATCCTAACAATCCATTCATATTCTCTCAATTCAAGTACATTATTTACATTGCCCCCTCTTGGATCCTTGCTTACTACATTTATACCCCTAAACTTAAATGTATGTGTATGAAAATCCATAATGTGTTTGAAAAGACCATTATTTGGTACCTTCCTTTTTATTTCTGACTTATGTTCAATTATACGAGCCTTTAATTTTCTCATTGTTTTTCCTATATAAAATGCCGTACACAATGTACATGTTGCTAGATATACTAATTTTGTCGTATTACAATTTACTGAACAGTTAAAGGTGAACCTTTCTTTAGTAACTGGATGCTGAAAAACCTCATTTAAGCATCGTCACCACAAGTAAAAAGTCAAGATGTGTGTGAAATAAAAATAAGAATATAGTGAGGTATGTGACCACATTTAATGGCAATACAAAAGAAGTGTGTGCCATCATAGAAAAAAAAAATGGATAATCCTACTAGCAATGCCAGAAATAAGAGATTTAATAGGTTCAAAACCAAAATTTGCTTATAGGAATCAGGAGACACTAAAACAAATGTTATGTTATAAAGATTTTAAGAACAAGGATGTAATACCCCACTGTAGAATGGGAACATATAAATGCTTCAACTGTACTTGCTGTTCAGATATTTTTGACTTAAATGAGGTTTTTCAGCATCCAGTTACTAAAGAAAGGTTCACCTTTAACTGTTCAGTAAATTGTAATACGACAAAATTAGTATATCTAGCAACATGTACATTGTGTACGGCATTTTATATAGGAAAAACAATGAGAAAATTAAAGGATCGTATAATTGAACATAAGTCAGAAATAAAAAGGAAGGTACCAAATAATGGTCTTTTCAAACACATTATGGATTTTCATACACATACATTTAAGTTTAGGGGTATAAATGTAGTAAGCAAGGATCCAAGAGGGGGCGATGTAAATAATGTACTTGAATTGAGAGAATATGAATGGATTGTTAGGATGCAGGCAGATTCACCACCAGGTTTGAATAGTACTGTTAGCTTAAAGCCAATATTAGTAAAAAAACAGAGAGAAAATACTTGATGAAATTTTATATCTGTTTTATGTAAGGGTATAATATATGTTTTTGTATTTATTCATTCTGGATATTTTATAGTATGTGTATACAGTGTAAGCTGAGGTTAGTCTATTAATAGTTTTAAATGCTAATTATGAAGAGAAATTGGTAGCCTGGCTAGATCATGTGATTTTAACTGAACCTGTATTTAAAACTTGGAAAATCTATTGGTTTTATGTGCTGATGAAGGGTGGATAGCCCGAAAGCTTCTCATTAAATCTTAGCATTTTTAGTGATTCATGTGTTGTTGATGGTATAATCCCAGAATTATACAAATTATTCCCAGAGTATATTTTACATTTCCTATTAAATGTTTTTGAACAAGTTAAGCATATATCAACCACCCCCTAGAAATATTCCCTGATATCTCCCATACCGAAACCAAATAAAGATTCTAACTTATGTTCTTCTTATAGTCCTATTTTGTTATTAAATGTTGATTATAAAATATTTGTCTATTCTTGGAAAAAGATTGAACCTTATTATGCCAGGATTAATAAATGATAATCAGACTGGTTTTATACTACATAGAAAGGTTCAGAATAATATAATTCAGCTTAACACTTTAATAGACCTGGATAATAAAAACAAAAAAAACTAAATATAATAAGTCGAGATATAAATAAGGTTTTTGATTCTATTACTTGGACTAATTTGTTCAAAGCACTTAAACAACATGATTTTTCCCTAGATTTTATAAATCTTATAACTAATCTATATAGTAACTCATTCTCTTTTATTAAAATTGGCTCTTTTCTTTCTAGCTTTTTCAAAATATTAAAAGGTACAAAACAGGGTTGTCCCTTGTCTCCACTATTAGTTGCTCTAGCAATTCAACCTTTTGCAAACTTTATTAAATCTAATAGAAAAATTCAGGCATTCTTTATAGATGAAAGTTATTCCTGAAACTTTCAGTTATTTGCAGCTGACATTTTAATTACAAGTGGTTATATCTTCAATAGAAAATTTAGCTAAGTTTATTAATTACTTTGAAAAGTGTCAGGTTTAATGTTTAACCCTGATAAAACAGGAAACTTTACTTATTAATAAAAAGTCAATAATTATTTAAGAAACTATAAGAATTTAATTTGGGACAATTCACTAATTAATTATCTTGGAATTATTATTAAATATACGGTAAAAGACTCAATATCAGTAAATTAAAATAATTTAATATACACTGTTACTAAAATAATTATTAATTGGAACAGATTTTTTTACAATAGAAGATAGACGTACTTTAATAAAAATGATAATCGTAACAAAATACTTTTCTATCTACAATCACTAATTATTTTCTCTCCTAAAACCTTTAAAATTAAATTCTACTCTTCTTAATTTTCTCTTGTTCCACAATAAACTGAGACTACTCTTCTTAATTTTCTCTGGTTCCACAACAAACTGAGAATATCCTTTGACTGGGATGTTAAAAGTTGGCAAGAAGGTGGATTAAGTTTTCCAAATGTTGAATTATATGCCAAATCCATAATTCACAATGTAATATCGCTATTGTTAAATTCCTCTTATCAATCCACTTGGAAATCCATTCATAAAAGATTAATAAATAATAACAGCTATGTTGTAGAATTTTGATCTAAATTTGGAATTAATTAATTTTACTGAATCTTGAGAGACTTATGATTAAATGAAAAGAAAAAAGACTATTCCTCTCCCTTCAGTGATAACATCCTTATACATTTTAAAATATTCATGAATTCTAATTATATAGTTAAAGATTTATTGTTTTTATTGTTTCCTATATCAAATACTGTGGGTTATTTAGGAACTGTTAATATAAACAAAATGTTAGACCTTCTAGATGCAAATTTATTCTTTTGGCATCAATTCTTAATTGGAAATAAATCACATAATACATATATCTTCTTCTTGCAAGAAACTGCAATATCTTCTTGCAAGACACTTTAGAAAATAATAATTGGTTTGACTATACAACCTTGTAAAAATATACCCTAGTGATAAAATCAAAATCTCAATGTATTTTCAAACAAAACATATTCCAAAGATAGAGTTTTTTTTTTCAGAATCAACAGTAACTCAAATGAGAATAAATCATAAATGTCAACGATTTATAAAATAATAAGAGAAGAGTTTTGGGTACACAGATTCATTATTTTGGAATTACTCAACTGAGATTAAAGAGAAATAATTTTCTGGTGAAGATAAATGCTTAATTCATAAATCTGTGGGAAAATCTACTTCTTCTCTTTATTGGAAAATATATACTTGGAGATTTCCTCACAGAGTTTTTTTTAACTCCACATAAAGTGGCTTCAATATATAACTAATGGGAAAATTAATTGTTGGAGCTGTAATAAAGTCTCTAATGCAGATTGGTTTATTATGATATAATATTGGATTGTAAAATAGTAACTCCTTTTGGGTTGAATTTAGAAATTTTGCTCAAGCTTTGTGAACAGATAATTGTATCATTTCTAATTTCTTGATCTTACTTAATGTTCCAGTTCTGGATTCCACTCCTAGGGTGCAAGTGCCTCTCCTTTGATCCATTTAATTACAGCAACAAAAACAGTCACAAGGAACTGAAAATGTAAAACTATACTTTCTTTCACTGAATTCATTAATTTAGCAAAAAGAATGTGGTCAACTACCAAAATGAGAACTTTGAATATTACTCACCCATTTAGATTCTGGTCAAAATTAAGTGATTTACTTGATAAATTTTAATGATTTTGTTTTCAATGTTTGATTTTGTTGTGGACATCTGTAAATAGTTATGTTTTGTTCTATTTATCTTTAATAATTTTGTACAACCTTTGTTATAAAATTAAAAAAAGTTGAAACACTGCATGATTAGTGCTGTAGGTAAGAATGGGTTAACATGCAAGATAAATACATTTTATACAATAAAGTATGTGTATAGTGTTTTACATGTATTTTCAGAGGGAACATGCTTTTTATTCTGAAAGAAATTATTGTGATATATTTCAGTGCTCATCAGTATGAAAAATTATGAACTATTCCATGTGTTCAGTAGCAACAGATATTTGTGAATCATTGTCAAGATACTTCAGCTTTTTACCTCCAAGTTGGAGTGCACTGCATTAGACTGGGGTAAATCTACATATTGTATAATTCATATGTACCATAAGTGGATTTTTAATTTTTTTTTTATTATTATTGTTGGCACTCTTTACAGCTATCAGCTGAACAAGTGTATATCTCTTTGTTCACTGGTTCTATCAAAGCAGTCTACCTCTGACAGACATTCTTCAACCCTGTTCAAAGCTGGTATGGAGCACCAGGAACTTTGAAAAAGCATCTTATATGCTGCCAAGCAGGATTTTTTTAGTATGTCCTACCTTAATTTCCTTCTCCTCCCTATGTACATATGCACAGTCCCAGAAGCAAATGCTATGGACATGAGGCATTTCATCCCACCTTCATGGCAACTCAGCCAATGTCCCACTTCCTTATGGTCACATCCTTGAGTGTCTCCAGGATCCACTGGTAATCAACTACAAGGTGTGTTCAAGAGTGTGACCTCCATCCCCAAGATGGGTATGCATGTAGTCAGGGCTTTATATTTCTATGCCAGGACAGTGACATAAAGGATTTTAATGTCTTTCTGACACAGCTCAACTTGTAAAAAGTTTAAATTTACAGGATACTCATGAAATCCTTTTATTTCTAAAACGGTAGTTCAGCTACCATTTTGAATTTAAACCATTGCAGTACTGATTAATCTGCATTCCAACACAAGAGAGACATATTGCTGTACTACTAACTTACTGTTAATAATTGCAAATTGAATCTGTCATTTATTCCTTTACGTCCCTCATGTGGAATTTCCATATAAGGTTTATCATGTGCATTACACAATCTGGCTGGGATTCACAGACACAGCCTGCAAATGCATATGACTGGCATATGGTTCAAGCAACATATCATACATAGTACTAACTAATTCACAAATGCACCCATGTGCAGTGGAGCAATGATATGCACAACTGAATCCCTGGAGAAAATAAGTATGCAAATGTTTTACAGCACAGTCCATGATTCAGAAACATGTGACTTGTGGACTACACTGGGGAACACTTGTAGAGTTACACACATCCAGCCACATGTGCGTATTACAAAAAACTACAGACAATACACATAAATGTTGTTTTGTAAAATGGATGCAATGGCATCTCCAAATGTCCATTACAATGCACACAAGTACATTTTCTCTACCACATCTAACTAACCCACCATACAGTGATATAGTTGAGGTCCCAATAATAGGATCTCTTTGATAACCAAATTCCCCATTAGCATAAATGGTAATGTGATATTCATACTCCATTAACAATCATGATCAACAAGCTAAATAGTTATATAAAATGTTACTGCCAATGGCTGTAAACAACAGGTTTCTGCAATGGGCAAGAGTTTTGATTCTTCATTTATCTATTTTGCCCACTGATCTATTTGACGGCCATCCTCAAAGCAGTACACCTAGTGTGGTGTATATACTGTATACATAGGGTGCTAAATTTGTGCATACAAGGAAACAAGCAATAACTTCTCTGCCACTGCAGGAGAGTAAATCCAAAGCTGCTAAGTCTGGCCCTTTGCATAGTAACTACACAGCTGTAATCCAAGGGAGTCTTTATGCTTCACACATTATATATGCCAGACCAAAAGTGATCTGGAAGTTCTTCAGGGCAGCTAAAATAATCCCTAGGGTGCAAAACCTAATAAAATGAAATGCAAGTCTTTTCAGTGAGTGATGCTGGTGGATTCTGTTGTCAGCATATCATTACTGGCTCCCTATCACATTGTCGAAAGTTCAAATCCCTGAAGACGATATGGCCAAGACCATATCGCTGAAGATTTGAATTGTCAACAATTGTGTATTGGGATCACCGTACAGTACAGAACCCAGGATTTGCCATTTTCCTCACTGTCGTGTGATCGAGGAGTTGGTATATTTAAGTTGTAGGGGGTGTGGGGGTACAGCCCTCCATGTGGGAGGTTAAGGGGGGCTTGCCCCCCTGCAAAAACATAAGGTAAGTTGTTCTGTGTTTTTATCACTTTTTCAGCAATTCAAATATTCGGCAATATGGTCTCAGCCATATTGTTTTCAGAGATTTGAACTGTCGGCGAAGTGATAGTGATCCAACATACTAATACTACTACAACACTATAATAATGATGAGATTCATAGATATATTACTGCATAAAATTAGTGCTCCAAAAATAAACCTGTTGAAAACAAATACAATTCACAGACAACAGAACAACAGGGCTATACAACAGGCAAGGTGCTTTGCTCCAATCAGCATTAGGTTATACCAGTCATATGAAAATGGGCAAGTTAACATACAAAACTTCTCCTATATCCTTCAGAAAGAGACAATGCAGCATGACTTCAGTGCAGACAGCTTTACAAAACTGAACGCAAATGTTATTAATCACATAGAAGCCATTAGCCATCCATCCAAAGTGCAGGTATGAATGCTTACACTAAACAGTAATACTAATGCATGTACATAGCTCTCACCAACACATCAAGCAAAAGATGTATATTTCTGATATAAACATGTGCTGATATCACTAATGCAAATGCTCAGCCACAGTAATACATATCCATGTATGTGCACACAGGGTTCACTAACAGTAAAGCCAAAGCTGCTACAACTGGCCTTTTGCTTGCAAATACCCAGCTGCAATACAAAAGTCCTGCTCTGTATGGTCCACACATTACACAGACCAGACCAATAGGTATCTGGTGGACCTCAGGCCCGTGACACAATCGAAGGGGTGCCAAGGCCTAGTGAAATGTTAAAATGGGTCATTACTCTGGAATGTGCAATGAAGCCAGGTCAGTGCACATATTTTTTGTGAACTATGCACCCATCTGCAGAGTAGCAGATAAATAGTTTCAGGATGCAAAAGCATTGTACATCACCAGCAGCTGTATATAATGGCAGAAACAATATGCAAAAAGAATTATAGCCTATGTGGAAATATGAGACTGCAAGTACAACTGTGTTTGCACACACATGTATATGTGCTGTGGGTTGTAATAGGCTGCATCGTGTGTGTGTGTATCTGATGCAATGAGCTGGAATATACTTCTTTTGCCATTGCTAATTTATTCATTCATTAGTCTGATCCACAATCAAATATCTGATGGGTAAACAGTTGAAGTGGCTATAATTGGTGGCTTCAGAAGCAGTCTGTGGATTAAAATGGCCAATATCTGCTGTCATTTGATGACATTTAAACAGTCACTGATTTGGTTTAGTATGGCTAGTGTGTCTTTGATAGAAACAAGACAAACTATTTTTGTGACTACTTTTTGTCACAGTCAGACATCAGATCTGTACACAGTCAATAAAGTGAATGCAATTGATAGGTACTATAACAGTTAATGGATAAAAGTGACTGACATCTGCTGCTGTTTGAACTTAACCAGTCATTTATCAGACTTGTCAAGGCTAGCATGTGCTTGAGTGGCAAAAATTGAAATATATTACTAAGGCTATTATCACGTTATTTGTTCTCAGTCAGACATCTAAGGTATAGATAATCACACCTATAACTACTTTATTCATCTCATACATCTAAAATGAACTCTCTAAACTTAGCTCTGATAAGCATTCTGAAATCAAATATTACTGCAGGAAGATAATTCAGCATGTGCAGTACTGTATAACCATTTATTTATGTAAAACTGTAACTATATTCAATGACATTTCTATAATATAGTTTTGCACAATTCCAAATTGCCTCACCCATTCAGTTGCATCCTGCAGCTTCTTTTGCTTTGAAGTCACCAGCTGCTTTTGAATAAAGGATGCAGCTTAATTTCACTCACCAAGTATACATTTGGTTGTTATGTGTATTTTGTTTATAAATGACCCAGTCCTGCACTTTCTTGAACAGTATGCATATTGTATTCTGAATAATTTGCTTTATGAGCTTCAGAGGCAGGGGTGGAGGTTGAATGCAAGTAAGGGTAGTTGGCGTAGAGGGTTAAGGCTGTGAGAGTACAGCTGTACCTCCACTTATCATAATTGTAGAGGTTCAAATAGATCAATGTTGCAGTACTAAGTATTGGGCTTTCCTGCCATGCAGGAGCCCATGGCTGGCCTGAAGACCAGAGTTGTTTTTCCATCTCCCAGCCAGAGGATGTCTTTGTGGAACCATGCCTCAATGTCAGGGGATAAAACTGGTGTCAGCTAGTGCCATTCTCAGGTGCTTCCTGTCCAGACTAAGCTGTCTAATGATTCTGAGATATTGCACAACCTTCCCAACTGCCCTGAATACTAGTCATGGATCCAGACCTAAAGAGAAGGAAGGGGTGTGGGAATGATGAATGGAAGATGCGACCCACCCCAACCCAAGAAAAATGGAGAGTCAGGGGGAAAGAGATGGGAAGGTGGGTGGGAAAGGATACTGCAACATTGATCTACTCATGCATCTACAATTATGATAAGTGGAGACACTACTGAATATATATATATTCATCATAGTCAAAGTTGCAGTACTCATTTTTGGGAAGACCCCCAGAGCTTTTAAGAGGGTTCCTATTACATGAACGAACTTTTCAAAGTTAGAATATCATATGGTCGACACCATATGATTGAACTTTAAAAAGTTGAAGGTTAAATGTAACAGCACCATACAGTGCAGAGTGGGAGAATTTCCCTTTTCTACACTGAAGTGCAATCTTGGAGTTGGTATATTTAAGTGGGGGAGTGGAGGGGGCTTGCCCCCCTGCTTGGAGCGTTAAGGTAAGTTTTATTTTTTTTATGTTTTATTATATATTCCAAGTTTCAAACTCCGATCATATGTTGTCGAACATATGGGATTCGAAGTTTTGAAACTTCAAATATATAATATAGTCCCTTTTAAGAAGGTGGTTTAACAGAAATATTAACTAGGGACAACAGGATGGCAAAGGCAAAACTAGCCCTTACCCTAGAGAGGGACCCAGTGAGATAATGCTTATTGAAAATGTGAATGGATGACCAAGTGGCAGCTTCTAGAATGGCTTGTGTGGGACTGGGAACTACTTGTAAAAAGGCAGTAATGGTGGCTTTATGCTTGGTTGTTGAGCTCTGACTTCACAAGGAAGTTGTTTACCATAATGAAAATATCAGTAAGCGATGCAGTTAGCAATCCATTTGGAAATGGTGTTTTTTTGTCACTGGTTTACATTGTTTGCCCTATGGAAAGGCTACAAAAAATTGGCCTGATCTATTTAAGAAGCTATTTCTGTCATCTCAGCTACCTGTGTATATCCAAGGAATGTAATATTATTTCTCCTTTGCTCTGTAGGTCTGGAAAGAACCTAAGAAGGTGAATAGATTGATTTAAGGAAAATTCCCAAACCATTTTGAGCATAAATGAAGGGTTTGTTTTAAGGGGGACTCTGTCCCTTTGGATGATTAGGAATGATTCTTTGCACATAAGGGTCTGGAGCTCAGAGACACATACACTTGGCTGAGGTGAGTACTAGAAGCAGAGTTGTTTTTCATGTTAACAGTTTGATAGGGGCTGATGCTGCTGGTTCAAATGGTGGCAGAGTGACTTTTTGAAGTACAAAATTCTGGTTGCAGGGGAACAGGCTCCCATCTAGGTGGCCCCGAGGTGAATAATCCCCTTGAGAAATTGACTCATGACATAGTGGGAGTAAACAAGGAGGGAGACTGGGAGGCAGGCTGCAATGGCAAAGGCATGAACCTTGATGCTAAAGTAAGATAAGCCTTGCTTGAAATGGGTGGAGAGCTAGTCAAGGACCTGTTTTATATTTGATTGTGAAGACACAATACCTTTGAACTAGCACCAAATAAAAAAAAGAAAAAAGTCCATTTTGGTAAATACGAGTTCCTAGTGTTTTGTTTTCTGATCTCTTTCAAAATAGATAAGATACCCTGTGAGCAAGATAAAGTGAAAGGAGTCAATATCTAATCCTCCAATATGTAAGCTTGAAAGTTGTCAGGTTGAGATGTATTACAGAACCCTTGTACTGGGTGAGAAGGACCATAATTAGTGGTAATGTTTTAGTCTTTCCTGTGCTGAGAATCAGAAGAAGGAAGAACCAATGATTCCTGGACCAGAAAAGAGCACTCAGGATAATTTTTGGGAGCACCCTGTGGATAAGAGGTATCAGTGGAAAGTCATACAGGAGGAAGTCTGTCCACTTGAAGGAGAATGTGTCCATTCTCCATCGAACTTATTAAACTGTCTGTTTTCTGTTGAGACAATGACGTCTATGTCAATCCCCCT
This sequence comes from Protopterus annectens, assembly GCF_019279795.1. NCBI lineage: Eukaryota > Metazoa > Chordata > Ceratodontiformes > Protopteridae > Protopterus > Protopterus annectens. The sequence goes on from NC_056731.1 coordinate 1,341,805,294, forward strand.
TAACTCTGAGGTGTCTTAAGTGGGTCCCCCAGGCCCTGATAGAGCTGTTGGTTGTAATGGTTTGCACTGCTTCTGGAAAGATGAAGTAGACCCCTGAGTTGCTGGAAACACCCCCATAAAAAGCATATCCCTTTTTTAGACATGGTAACATGGGGATCATGGTTTCCAGGGGCAGAAAGTTTTGAGCAAAATATTTTTTTTAAGAATCTTTGCAACTTCATCATTTATAGCTTTGCCAATGGGATAATGCAGGAAGCCATGTAACCCAGTGTACTGAGAAATTCTCTTACTTAGCTGTTGTGTTTGGTTTGTAGGTCTCTTGGGTATTTTGAAAGAAAATTGACTTTGTTCTCTGGAAGGAAAGATTTCTGCTGTATAGAATCTACAGTAGTCCTAGGTAGTTAATCCTTGCACTTGGTTGCCATTGTAATTTATGTGTTGAGGGTTAGGCCCACCTTCTGAAAGCAATTCATGGTAATTTGAAAGGCTGTCTATATGTCTATTGGAGACTTTGCCTGAATCAGTCAGCTAGGTAAGGATAGATATGAAACCCTAGTGTCCTGCACAATGCATTGACTGGTGCCAGAAATTTGATGAAAACTCTTGTAGTAGCAGATAAGCTAAATGATGTGACACAACATTGGTAGTATAACTAAAACACACACACACACACACACACACACACACACACACACACACACACACACACACACACCTGGGAAAGGCTGGCACAGATTTACCAGCTGTTTCCCCTCTGCCAGACTATAAGTTAATTATGCTGGCACCAGTCAGCTACTCTAAGGTTCTTACAAGGGTCCCAATTATACTGAGTAAAATGAATACTAATACAAATGGCAGAGTTTGACTAATGCAGCAAGGCTTTCAGGAGAGGCCACAGTGTCACTTAAATAAACATACTTTTAAGATGTTAAAAAGTATTCTTTTAATGACCAGCTACAATGAAAGGTACATAAATATTTAATAATAAATAATAAAATAGAAAACATGAGAATACTGAATATCTAGTTACAATAAACACCAGAGTTTTAATCACAGGAGATATAAAAATAACACAGTTGGATAGATTCATACAGATGCAGAAAAACAATACTTAACTAATCTCACTACATTTTCCTGACTGACTAAAGAATTACTGCTCCCTAGCTGAATTACTTACTACAGCAAGGCAAGATGATGTGTGCGGGAAATATCTGTGAGAGATCTTTCTTGTCAGGTTCTGAAAAACAAAGTACTGATGTGAGAGTTCTGTTATATCTCTTACTAATATCTAAAGAATCATTTCAGTGCTAATTATAGAATAGCATCACATCTAGTCACCTGAGTCTAGTACAATACACACCCAGAGCTTTTATAAGATCTGTTGCAGCATCTGAAAGATATAAAACAATTTCAAAAACTTCCACTCTTCTAGGGTAGCAATTACTTCACCCCAAAGGACAATATAGTAAGATTCCTAATCCTGGTTTTCCCAGACATTTGTCCCTGGCTGCAATCAGACCTGTAAGATACATTTTTAAGGTCTAAACTAACCCATTTAATTTTCAACCTAGTTTTCAAACTTAGCTGCACTGAGATTAATTTCTTCCCTTCTAGAATTCTCTGTTAAAACATATACATTTAATCAGTTATAATAATACTGCCTGGCATACATGTATATCTCTTTTCTGACCAGCAGGACCTACTGTTGATGTATTTTAACTCAAGCAGCTTTACAAATATATTTTAACACAAGTATATGAACAAATCAGTGTGATAGTCAAATGACATAACATTATTTGCAAAACTCCACCTAGCTTATGCTGGCATATGGTACACATGCACTGCTCAACTCTCCCTGGCACAGATGGCACCAGGAATAGGGGTTTCTTTTAAAATTGGATGTCATAGCCTTCCTTTATGATTTCTCATACCCATTTTCCTTGTTAAGTCTTCCCAAGGGTAACAGAAGGCTGATAGCCTTCCAGCTATGGGTAGGGTTAGGATGGGGTGAAATTTTGGTGGAGGAGAGAGATGTTGGTCACAGTCATAGCTACTGTTCACAAAGTGGGGCAGGTCTTAGAATCCCCCAGGTCTGGAGTATTGTTCAGTTTGCTACTTTCTCTATAACATTTATTTGCATTTTTCCCCTCAGTCTGTGTAGTCTTCTCATGTTTAGAAGGAAAGTACCAAGACTTGGAAGGGTAGTTTCTGTTATATATAGGAATGGGAGACATATAAAATTCTTTAACAGATTTCATCTATTTCCCTTCCTTATCCAGTTTATAAAAATACTTGCTCTGCAACGGGTCCAAAAAGTAACTCCTTCCCCAAGAGGGCATCAAGGACTTCAGCTTTCACCTGGTCTAAGAGGGGTTGATTTCTCAGTTAAGCATGTCTCTGAGTGACTGACCCCATAGGGGCTACCCTGTGTGGAGCATCAACCTCATTATAGCCTCGTTTAAGCTAGTGCATGGACACATGGAGAGTGACATTTCACAGGTTCTAGATATCACTCTGAATGGTCTCGTCTTGGATTCAATCTGTTCGTGTAATGGCTCAATGTATTTGAACATGTGGAACTGGCTGTTGAGAGCCCTCATGGCCAGGATGACTAAAGTATGGGTGTTCTTACCAAATCTGCTTTCCCTGTAACTTAACATATTAACCCCGACTACCATCTCCTAGCACCTCTGTACTTACATCAGAGTGCACTATGAGACAATAGGAAATGTAAGCTGTTACCTCTGAGTCCCTTCCACAGGCACTTGAAACTGTAATATCAGTTTTTAGATCAGCTGAGTGTAGAACACTCTGAAATCATAACTCAACTAGTTATTTAACTAATACAGTTACGATTTGGTGTATTCTTCAATGGTGTTCACATTAAACTTTTCATATAAAATCTTCTTTGAAAGTGTTTGCTCAAGCAAATGGTGGCAGCCAATTGGATTCCTACAATCCAAGCCACCACTTGCATAACACCTCCACCCCCATCATAACTTTCTTTTGTTATACCCAAATAAATAGAGGCTCCAGCAGCAGGTATTTCCTTTCTTTTTGCTTCTATTTGGCGATTTTACCTGCTGCTGGATTCCTCTTTTTATTTGGGCACAGACTGCAAGATTCGCTGTTGCAGAAACCAAACCATTCTGACGGGTCATGCTAGGAGCTTCCAATTCCCCTTCTGCTGTACTTCTTGGTCCAGGAACTGCTTTTCAGGTAAGCAATATCTTAGCAAAGCTGTGCCTTCCACAGTAAGAGCATGTATTTCTGCAGATGCCCCACAAAAGCTACCATATTGTCACAAACACTCTCAACTCATTTACTGCATACTATGCCCTAATGTCTGTGGTAATTACCAGCACCACAGGGGCCAGAACACCTCCTCCTCTGGCTACTCACTCCCACTCCGTTTCATTGCAGTTTCTACAGCATTATGGAGCCATGGATAACTGGGCTGCTGTGTTCATCATTGGCAGTAGCTGGCTGATTCCAAGCCTTTTCTTGTTGACTGCCATGCCTGAGCTGTGTTCTAGCCAGGTCTGGACTGCCTGCGCTAACATCTCTTTTCAGCACTTTGTGGCACAGAGAAAAGGATGGCCTCTACGGTGTGCATACCTCCCGGAATATGCATTGCTGACTGCTGGTGCTGCCGTCTTTGAAAGATGAAGACAGATAGCTGATGAAGAGATCTCTGGCTGTAGCATTAAGATCATCTACCAGGCACCGCACATGTCAAAGACTGGATTGCTTTGTTTAAACATAACCAAAGTTCAAATCTGCTCACTAATATTAAAGTTTACATAATGCCCCATACGAATTTAGGAACACTATAATAAATGACAGCATGGGGGACATGAATAAACAATCCTTGCAATGAATAATAAACTACAGATTGCTTCCACAGATGTTTTGTACAGAGCAATACACCAGACAGGAATGACAGGTTAGCTGTGGCCAGTGCGGATGCATGCATGTATACATGCATACAAACATATTGAATAATATACCTTTAAGGCTGAACTGGGTTTTGTATTCTCAGCATATGTACCAGCCAAACAATGTTTAAATTCCGATTGTACCTTTTACCCTACAATTCGTCAGGTCCACTGGTCAAATGGCAGCAGTTTTAATGCTAAAAACATCCTGTCTGTGAATAATTAAGCAAACAATATTTTTTGAAACGCTAGAAAGTAAGTAATAATCATGTTAAAGTGAATATTTTTTAGAGAACAGATCCTAATTGTATTTGAAAATGTGCTGTAGGCCTGGACCTGTGCCCTAGTTCATTGGCCCTGAGAAGTTTATGTGGCAGAGGGGATTTTCTGTGCAGCAATGACTCTAAGGGTTTTTGTGTAGATGTCTCTCAACCTTGCGTATCTTGCAGTTTACAATGTTTAGCTGGCTGGGAGGATTGGGTAGTCTAACTGCTTTGGACTCAGGGCACTGTAAAGCTTGTAAAACTGACCTGTTTCCATTTTATGTTTTAATTTCATACAATGCCTTTGGAAAATGTCTCAGTAAGGTTTAGTTATGTTTCTGAATTGTTTGGTATCAGTTTTTGCCAGCAGTAAACTTTATGGTAAACTTTGCTATGCAGAATATTTTTAAGTATTAATGTGATCTCAATGATCAGTCTATCTTCTTTTTTCATAATATTTGTTGCCTGCAAGCTTTTGCTTTGGTGCTTTCTTCACATAAAGGAGTCTACTAGAAAACAACAACTTGTGAAGCTTGCCTTGCAGTCTGTTCAGCCTTTTCCCTTGCTCTTTATCCCTTTGGTAACTTTCATATTGGAATACTGCTTTCTAGCTCATTTTCAAGCAGATAACAGTTGTTTTGCTTTTCTTTTCTGTTGATGTAATATTTATCATGCCTGACTCTGATCTAAAGTACCCCAGGTTTTTTTCCAGTATAGGTGGTGCATAATTATGCTATACTTTCCTGAAGTGCCATATTAGCCCCACATTTACCTGTGTTTGGAATGATGTACAATGATTCCTTTGTGTTTTCTGTAAAGAACTGTCTGTTTGTATGTTTTAGTGTTCTGTGCTGACCTGATTAGCTAGATTGCAAGTACAGATTTATTATCTGTTGTTGACTAGATTAGATTGACTAGGCCAGAAGCCTGTCTTCAGGGGAGGGCAGAGGTGGTGTTTATACTGCTAGGGAAATTCGGCCAGAGTATCAGGGAAACTCCCCCTCCCTACTCTTCTTAATAGGTGTCAGGGGATCTTTTACTTCACCTGAGGTACCACTAACTCAAGCAGATGGTAGCCCATCCCATGCAAGATGACAAACTTGACTGCATCAAACCCCCTTGTGCCTATCAAGAGATGGGCTGCAGACTTTTTACAAGATAGTCTGGTAAGGTAATCCCCTGGACAGTGCCTACTAGGTAGCAAAGGTGTAATAATTTCCTTGACATACTTTTCTTGGTTATTGAGTTTCAGGTTCCATCATCACCTGTGACCATGTAGCATTTTTTTTTTTTTTTTTTGCTTATGTATTCAACCTTAAACTAGGAATATTTAGGAGGTTTAATATTACCATTTTATTGGGTCTGTTCTTTTTAAGTGAGTTCAGTACATTTTAAACATGCTTCTTGTTTGTTAGATAAGCATTGAAAGTTCATGTTACTTGATTTTTAGTGAATCTACTACTTGTAGGGTTGCATTTCATATGACATAAAAAACATGAATGTGTAAAAAACCTCAGTTGGGCCAATGTGGAATTAAAGACTAAAAATATGGTTATAATGAGATACAGTAAGTGAGAGAAAGGGAAATGGAATAAAGGAAATGTAGCTGACATGGCAGTTGTTCTTTCAGGTGGACCAGTGTGTTCCTTACAAATAGTGATACTTTTGTTGATATATTTCCTTCTATTCTGGGGTGCAGCACTCTTGAAGTTAGTACAAATGTTTCATTTTAGCATTTGTGTATACTTGGACATGTCATATTTATGAGACAAGCAACATTTAAATCATTGGGTATAGTGGTTGTGATGCTTTTCATTTTGTGGATATGCAAGCGGTCCATCTGAGGATGCCTTGTATGCCAATCATAGATTTCCTTAGAGTAACCTTTAGGAGGCTGAGTATACAGATATGAGTGTAGATCTGTGTAGGAGCAGCAACCTTTGTGGGTGTTCCAACTGTTGCATATGTTTGGTCTGATACATACTGAAGGGGGCATTATTTGGACCTTATCAGACCCATTACTGAGTATTAAGTGGCAATATAATTTTCTTGCACCAGGATGTGATGCTCTTATGGGTTGAGCTTACCTTGGCAGGTTGTTCAAAGACCAGATTACTGTTTGCATATGTTCCCACATTCCTAAATAATGGGTCAACTCATAGGGGTGTTTTATCAATGGATTAATTAATCTGCGGGAAGGTTTTCCCAAAAGGCACTATAACACTTTTCTTGGCATTGAGTTTTAGTCCATGACTTAGGCACCAGTCATTTGTCTGTGTTATACCCTCTTGTAAGAGGTTTGTGTCATGGAGGAATCTATGATAGTTCCCAATTTTCTGTCATGTGCAAGCTTAGCCACCCAAAGGCCTCTGAGAAGTGAATGGTTGCCTTAGATTTGGGATGCATGACAAAGGCATTTGTCTTCTTTAGCCTAGTAAACACCTATGAATAAGCAGTCCCAGCAGGGAGCCATGAGGTACCCTGATGGAGATTTGTTTCTTAGTCGAGGTATCATCAATCCTTACTTCCTGGGTCCTCTCTGTGTGCCAGCTGGAACTCCATTGAGCTTTATTAGGAGTTTATGGCCAATTAAGTTATTTTGTCCAGTGTACTCGGGAGGGGTATTGTTATGAATGTCTTAGTCAAGTCCTGGTAGGTGTTATGCACCATTTTCCTGTCATCCATTGCCTTGATGACCTTTTTTCAAGGAAGTTCACTAGGTTTAGTAGGCAAGATCTTCCCTTGACAATGTCAGACTGGGTTGTATCCAATGTCTAAAGGTTACCTCTGTCCTTGGTGATTATTTCTCTGATAATTTGTTGTATAGCTTTGCATATTAGACTAGTCAGACTTATTGGTCTGTAATTTCCAGGGTCATTCCCTTATACCTTCTTACCATCTTAACACTCTAAATTTAAAAAGGGATTTGTAGAATAGTGCTTGCAATATCATTAGTTACTTATAGTGTCACAACAGGGCTGGTAACATTTTTTAGATATCAGAAGAGGGCTAGTAATATTATTTCGATATCAGACTACTTTAATAAAATGTCTTTTATCCATTGTAAATATTATGGTAAACTGCTAGGCTGAGTTGGTTGCAATCACTGTCAAGGTTATTTTATGTATTGTCCTTGTTTTGAATGTGTTCGGATCTGCTTTACAGTGTACATCAGTTTGAACTGAGATGCATCTTATAGCACCACTGACATTGGTTTCATATTCTTGTCTGGCTACTGGTTTATGTGCCTATACCTAATGCCCTCAGCAACTTGCCAGTAACTAGTGGTAGCAACTCCCTTTACAAGGATGGTATGCCTTGTAAATAAGTGTCATTACTTGTACTCTAATTACTGCATGAAATTCCTAACAGATGGTAATGACTCAGTCTTATATTACATCTGTGTGTACCCGGAATATAATGAATGTCCACTCAACAGGTAATGTGCAGCAATTATGTACCTGCACGTCAGGGGTTTGCTTCGGTGAATATCTCATTTTGGTGTTTGTACATAGAAGGAAATGTTACTGCAGGGGCTGTTTAGGTAAATCTTTCATTCTGGTGCTTGTGCATACATTTTATTGAAGGGGTTGCTTTTGTGAATGCTTCATTTGGTGGTTGTAAAGACTTCTCATCTTCTTTTTGTGGCTGATTTAAAACTGTATTGTTCATAGGTGATTACTGGGCTATTGACCTGAAGGTCTTTATAAGTCTAGCTGTGTGTGCCCAATATAATACTAGAGAAAGCCAATACGGAGGAGCTATCCCAGGGTAACCCAAGCTGAACAGCTGGCTGCCTGCCAGCTTATGACCAAGGGGTGCTGGGCTTTTTATGGTCGGCACCCCCTGGTGTAGGTGTTCAACACTTTTTAGAAATGCCCATGGCTTTTCATGCAAAATTTAGGTCTGATCTTGGCTTGCTGTCTGATTCTTGACACTGCTCACCCGGATATTTTGGACAATAGTTCAGCCTTAGAAGGAATGGTTACGTGAGATAATATGAATTAATACTTTTAAATGGATCAGCCAGATAAGTTTGACAGTTTTGTTTGTCTTAGTGTATTCCTGATTATACTCAGTAGTTGCCTGAGTGAGATAAACGTAATTACTTGATGACTACTACCAGCATGGAGCTACCCTATATTTTGGTCATTGATATTGGGTTTGTCAGTCATGTGTGGAATTTTGGTGGGAGGAAGGGCACATATCTAAGTGATATAGTCTTTTACTAAATTACTCATGTCTTGTCCTTACTGATTATAATGACTGTGTTACACAGCAGCTGCACAAGGTAATACAATGAATGCCTATTCAACAGGTTCTGTGGAGCAATTAGCACCTGTCTCTGAGAATGCATAACTTTGCAGTAATGAAATGCAGGTCATTAGCACATTACCAATAACTGCTGCTACAATATATCACTGACTCATTACCACTTTTCAGGCAAAACATTCAGCAGCTGTCATAGTTATCCACATAAGTAGAAGTCGTTAACACATTGATGAATGGACAAGTCAGAGTTGGCTTTTTATCCACTTGGAGTCATTGCAAGCCACCACCACTTTCTTTCTGTCATTTGTACAATGCCAAGAAATGTTCTTATTTAACTTTTTTTACTTATAAGGCAATGACAATACCCAACGGCAAATGTGATATTTATTTATTTGAGACTATCCTGCAATGTTGTGGTAAATTATTTTGTGTGCATTTTGAACTGTGAAGTCATTTGGCCGAGTTACCAATTATAGTCTTGTTCTCATTTTACATTTAGGGCCAGATTCACGAAGGCTTGCAGGGAGTCTAAGAGTAGAGTAAGACTCCATGCAGCCAACATGTCCACCGTGCGATCCAGGAACAGCTGGTAGGGGCATGCAACAGAGCTCCTAAAATGACTCTTACACGGACAGGGCTAGGATATGCAAATTACCTCAATTGCAGGCGAAAGCTATACAAATGAGGTACATTTGCGATCCAGGAAACCCGAACCTGTCCGAGTAAGAGTAGTGTTATTTGCAGAAATGTACTCCATTGACAACTGAGTATGTTTCTGCAAATAGAAAAACAAAGCCATGACAGCTCCAAAAAAAGGATGCATCCAGTTGAGGAAGCATGCCAATGGCCAAAAATATGGCCATTGGCAATGTTCACCGATGCAAAATAAAAATAAAATACATTTTTTTTTTATCCCGATCGCCGAAGTTTAAGTGTAGCTCAGCGCCGCGCAAACACACTGCGCTCCAAAAACCAGAAAACCAATAAATAAAATCCACAAATGTGGATTTTATTGTAATTCTTAATTTACAATGCAAGAGAATGGCAGGCTGAAGACAACATGGCTACCAACTAGAGGTTGCTAAGGAGGGAAGCTCAGTCTAAGAGATGTAACCAAGCATTAGTAGGCAATCCCATGCAAATGAGGGTAAGGATAGTGAATCCCAAGTTTACATAGGAAATGAGCACAGTCAGTGGAGTGTAGGAGTAGGATAAGGGGAGTAACAGAGTAGAGGATAGGTGACATCACGAGGGGGGTATGTATGAAAGAAGTGAAGCTCATTGGAGCAGAGTGGCATGTGTTTGCTGTCAGTTACTCATCACTGGAAGAGGTGTGTCAACAGGTACCCTAGCTAAAGGCAAGAAATTGAAGGTGCATGCCATGGATAACACTAAAGTTTCTTGTAGAAGTGCTTGCAACGTGTTTGCGAGTGTGCGCACGCCTGTACATCCGAGTAACACTGTGTGCACGTGTGTGTGCCAGTGTGTGTGGGTTTAAGCCAGAGTAAGCATGCCTAAGGTTGTTTAAAGTTGTGTAAGCGCGTTTGCACCGGTGTGCACATAGTTTAGCAAGAATAAGCAGGTTTTAGTCCATGTAAGTATGTGCGCGCACGTGTGAGCTGGTGTGAGCGTGTTTGCGCTTGTGTGTGTGGTGCTGCCCCCCTGAGGAAACAGAAAGGGAAAAGGAAGCACAACAAATAGTAGGAAGTTAACTAGGGAGTACTAGCAGAGCTAGCAGGTGAAAACAATCGTACTAGCAGAGCTAGCAGGTGAAAACAATCAGAATCAGGCAATTACACATGCAGTACACTAGCCCAGCCCAGCTCAGCACTTAAAACTCTGCAAACAACATTTCACTATGTTTCTCTCAGAGACACTGCAACACTGCAGTAAGCTAATAAAAGTGAAAACTGAAAAAGCTTTATTGAGACAAAGAAATGTTATGGGCTGCCATTGCTGTTATAAGGCGACATATGCAACATGCTGAGGGTGGTGACAATGCAAATGCTGCTGGACAACCCACAGTGAGGAGACGGAGAAGAGTGTACAGGCCCAGGGTAACCTATCAGGGGCTACATGAGCTGGAGATAGTGGAGAGCTATAGAGTTTACAGAGACCTCATGCAGCAAATTGTTGAGCTGTGCAGGCCAGGCCTCACACACAGAGCAAACAGAGGGGAACCCATCCCAGTGGAAACCAAGGTATGTGTTGGCCTCAGAATATTAGCAACAGGTACCTTCCAGAGACCAACTGGTGATATGATGGGGATATTACAGGCATCAGCATCCAAGGTACTGCACCAGTTCCTGGATGCCATGTCAGCACATGTCGGTGATCATGTATATTTCCCCAATTCCAGTGAGGTATTGGCCAGCAATATGCGTCTCTTCCAGCAAATAGCGGAATACCCTGAGGTAGTGATTGCAATAGACTGCGTGCACATATGCCTCAAAGCACCAGCCGGTGAGCGGGGTAGCATCTACTTTAACCGTAAGGGCTTCCCCTCTATCAACTGCCAGGTTGTGTGTGATGCCAAGGGCATAATACTGAATGTGTGTGCTGGCTGCCCTGGAAGCTATCATGATTCCCATATCTGGCATCTGACACAGCTGTACCAGACATTAGCCAATGGGGACATCCCTCATGGTCACCTAGTGGGGGATGCTGGCTATGCACTGGAGCCGTGGCTGATGACACCCATCAGAAACGCACACACACCTGAATAGGAACGCCATAATGAGGCACACGCACAAACACGAAATGTAATTGAGCATGTGTTTGGGCTGCTCAATCCACGGTTCCGGTGCCTGGACACATCTGGTGGAGCCTTGCAGTACTCACCAACTACATGTACCCAAATTGTCATGGTATGTGCTATGCTACATAATATGATCCTGTGAAAACAGCTGCAGCAGGACCAGCATAGGCCCGGGCCAAACAGCCCCCCACCATTGTCAAGGCCATCAAAGGCAGAGCGTGACTCGGAGGAGGAACAACCTGAGCCTGCCCCAGTAGGCAGAAGGAGGTGTGCCCAGTATGCTTTGGCCTTGGCAAAGAGGCAACGCATAGCACATACACTGGCTCAGTAGGAAACCTGGAAATGATACCTCTCTCTGACACACACATATAGTAAAAGGGATGCCTAACTTGACACTACCTGTTTTCAAACATGTATAGGGAGTGTAGCATGTGCATCCAACACAGGCAGCCCTGCAGCACCACCTGAGGCATGATTGCCATGTGTTAAGCAATATAAAGCAGTGCTAAACAGCTCTTACCACCATTCAGTATATGTAAACAAAATTGCACACACTAACTAGCACAACTGTGGTCAATGTTGAGCAATATTGGGCAACGTTCAGCAATGTTGGTTAATGTTGAGCAATGTTGGACAAGCTTGGTCTAAATAGGGCATAGCTGAACAAAAGCCAACATGCTCATATTTGCTCTACTGGCCCTTAGGCAGTCTGGTCTGCTCAGTATGAAAATATAAAGCTGTGACAGGCCTCAAACCCAGGATACTGTGCACTATAGTCATAGTACTGAACCACTAAACCATGACAGTATTTCAGTGGTTAGCCTGTATGAAGAAATGTTGATAAGTCTATGCAAGGTATCTCATGGAAACCCTGCAGGCACATCGTAATCACTGTCGAGTTATGGCACAAAGGTGAGCCCTGCAGTAAGAATAGAACCTGATTTTTAACACACATATATAGTATAAATGTTAATATTGGTCTTGTTCACACACATCAACAAATGTAGTGGACCTCAGACAGCAACATACTGAAAGGTCACACTGGGCATGCTCACACACTTGAATAAATGAGACAAATGTCAGGCAACAAAACACTGAAAGGCCAAACTGGGCATGCTCACACACTTAGGCCATGTCTGAGTACAGCAGTGGGCCACACATATCCGGCAGTTGCATGTGTTAACCCAGGAACCTCTCACTATTCTCCAATCCTCCTTGTGCACACAGTTATATGACAACAGACACATATATAATATAGTGGAACCCTGTCATAATCAAATATGTTCTGCAGATACTTAGGTTGTTCATAGAAAGTGGGAAAGCAAAGAAGATAAAAAACCTGCAATCAGTATCATCAATAAACAATGTGCATCCCGAACATTATCAAAGGTTCATAGGTTGATACTAGGCTATCTGCCCTAGGGCAGGTATAAGCCTAGCCAGAGTGTGTTTGGATTTCGCAACCCTGTTAGATTAGTAGACTGCGCCTGTGAATAGTAGATCACACAAGATAGCCCAGTTACGTTTAGTTTATTGTGCCTCTGTCTAGCAGGGACCCAGAAGATATCCCAGGGGTAAACATACGATCAGATGCAACTGAATGCTTTGCACGGACGGCTTGCCCGGTCAAACCAAGTAGAGCAACCACAAACGACCAGCAAAAGAGATGGTGAACCCAAGTAGTGACAAATACTTTATTAATCAAAGTAACATATTGAAAATATGTCACTAAACCAGACCGGTTTCGGCCTTACAGCCTTTATCAATGGTATACAGAAATAAATTTGTAAAAAAGAAGAGGAACTGGTTCTGGTTATATTTATACTCCTCCCTATTAGAACAGGAATTATTGGTATAGCCCAACCTAGTGTTTGGGATGTAGAAATGCCCAAAAAAACTTATTTTAAATAAATAATCAAAAACAGTTCATATACAATTATGAAACCAACAGCTATACATTAAATGATTCAATAATACTATAAGCAAATATATAAAAGATATAATTCCATAATACTATAAGCAGATATATGAAAAATCTTTTAGAGTGAATTATGTAAATTACATCTTATAATATTATAATAACCTGATTATGTAAATACAAAAATTCATCAAAGCCAAACAAGAGCTAATAAAAGTATATTCACTTAATGTAGCAATCATAGAAAGGTATAACGTCTCAGTGCTGAAGTGTAATTTGGTCATCCTAGTTACTAGTATTATATAGTTCCTAGAACATATATTAACAAAACCACATAAGTGCTACTATTCAGAAAAAACAAAGATATAACAATATACAGCATGTATTAATGTGAATAGATAGACATAGCCTCTGTTAGAAATGGTCATTCAGACCAGGCGGAAAAAGTGCCCCAAGCTTTGTAATCCAGTATTGTTCTTTTTTATTCAAAATAGAGTGCCAACCCTGTTGATGGCTACGATCCCCTACAATTTTGTCAATAACCATGAACCTAAATTGTGCATTGGAATGTTTGATGGTGTGTCTATACAAGGCATTAGTTTCCTTCTTATTTCAGATGTCACTCTTATGTTCTGTCATACGTATTCGGAGGGATCTAGATGTTTGGCCCACATAAAATGATTGACACTGACATGTGGCCAAATATATGACCCATGTGGTACTGCAATTAGCAAAAACCCTGGTCTGATACACCCGTTCAGTATTAGCACTTGAAAATTCCTTTAATGTGTAGACCTGGGAACATGAACAACAATGACCACAAGGAAAGGTACCTATGAGTATATCTCCTGTTAAGGTGGTTTGTTGATAGATAGCTCCTCCTCCTTCCTTGTGTTTGTAGTGGGAAAACATCCCCCCAAAGTTTTACCCCTTCTGAAAGACATATGACATGTTGTGCCTAATAGTGTTCTTAATTCATCATGTGCCATCAATATATTTCAATTTGAGTTCAAAATATCCCTGACTAGCTGATGGTTCCTGCCATATGTGGTGACAAACCTTATTGTTGAGTCCTGATCCTTATTATCCAACTTTTTATATTGCAATAAAGTTTGTCTATCCAGTGAGTTACTCCATTCATTTGCCAAAGAGATATCCCTCATTTTGTATCCTCTGTGTTTAAATCTACAACATATGTCATTCCTAGCTATTTCAAAATCGCCCCCTGATGAACATATGCGTTTCATACGCATGAATTGTGATTTTGGTATATTGCAGATGGTGTGGTAAGGGTGCATGCTAGACGCATGTAACAAGGTGTTATATTGAGGGTATTTACGAAAAACTTTAGTACTTAAGGTGTGATCCTCATTGCGATATACAGTAACATCCAAGAAGTTAATAGTGTTATAATCATATGTTACCGTAAACTCGATACGCCATACATTATCATTCAAATACTGAATGAATTCTTGTAAATATGTAATATCTGTCTTCCACACCATCCAACAATCATCTAGGTATCGTCTCCAGATGTCCATTTCAACAATATAAATATTGTGTGATAAGTCATAGATTAAACACTCCTCAAAATAGGCCATAAAAAGGTCAGCATATATAGGAGCAAAAGAAGCCCCCATTGCCGTACCTTGAAGCTGTAAAAAACACTCGCCATGGAAATAAAAGACATTTTTAGTTAGTACATGTTCCGCCATGCAGATAAGCAGTGTATTGTAACCCGGTGGGTACATTTCACATTTTTCCAACCAGTATTGTAGTGATTGCAGACCAGCCCAATGTGGGATGCTGGTGTATAAAGATTTTACATCAAGTGTGCACATCAACCAGTCCTGTTCTAGTTGGGTATCTGCTATTATCTGAAGAAAGTGTGTCATGTCTTTCAATCTGGCCCTGACCAATGACAATAGTGGCTTGAGATAAAATGTAAGAAAAGCTGAAAGTGGTTCTGTTAATGATCCGATACCAGACACTATAGGCCTACCCGGGGGTTTAGTAATAGACTTATGTATTTTGGGCAAAAAATATAAGATCTGTTTTTGTGGATCTTTGACAGTAAGATGTTTGACAGCATTAATTGTTATGATACCTTGATCCTCAGCTGTCTGTAAGAAGGAATCAATTTCCTTCTTGTATACCAATGTGGGCTCTATAAACATTTGCATGTAACACCTATGGTCTGCCAATTGTCTTTTGCCCTCATATAGATAATCCCCTGTATTCATAACCACAACAGCACCACCCTTATCTGCAGGCAGAATGGCTATATCACGATTTTTCTTAAGTTCTTCTATAGCAGTTTTTTCCATGGCAGAAATGTTTTGGCCTAAAATGTTCGATTCATGATGATGAAAATGTAAATCTTTAATGACTGTCTGTTGAAATATGGAGACGTATTTGTTCATGGGTGGTTGAAAATCAGATTTCAAAAATCTAAACTCAGATGATCTATGAGAGGTGTCACCTGAAAAGAACAATTTAAGATTAAGATTGCGACAAAATGACAATACATCATTTACTATACTATATTCATCAATAAAGAAACCCGGAATAAAACCAAGGCCTTTATTCAACAATATAGTTTGTGCATCTGTTAATGGTACATCAGATAAGTTTAAAACATTATCAAAGTCAACCTGAGCTACGTCAACAATGTTCGTATCAAATTCTCCACAGAATTGGTTACTGCGTTTGTGTTTGCGACCCCCTCATCGCCTTGGTGAGTGTCTAAAGGGGTATTAGTATTGGATTTCTTACTCTTTGGTGCTTCCCGATGGTAGCCACCATCATTATCCGTGTATGATGATTCATCACCGGAAGTACTGGCAAGGGATGCATCAGTGGATTTTAAAATGGATCTAGGTCTCTTTCTGGATTTTGAACCAAGTGTTTTGTGACTAGTATCATTAAACCTGACCATTTTAGATGTATCAAAGGACCCCTCTGATAGTCAGTGCAGTCTCTGTTGAATTTACGAATTTTGCGATCCTTGGTCAGTTGATCAAAAGATGACAAATCCTTAGATAATTTTTTAACCAAGGAAGAAAATATGGGCTGAGATTCAAAACGTTTACACTCTTCACAAGAGCTTTTAACCTCTGTTAGACATATATCCACCATTCTTTCATAGTATGCTGCCAAAATCTTTACAAACATCATAGAAGATTGATGAAGAGCCTGGTTCCATTCCTTCGTCAGCCTGTCCTCCCACCTGCTCACTAAGGGCTGCAACCTGACCCTCAAACCTCTATGAGTAATATCCTTCTGTATATACGCTTTGAATAATCGCAAATGCCATATATTGGCACGAAGATTCCTTAAATCTTTGTTAAATTTGTTAAAGGCTGAGTCACAACCCTCAAAAGGACCATTATTAGAGCCATTTTGGTTATTGCTTGACATAACATTAACACCAAATACACCTAAGTCATGCCTATCAGCACATAACCCATTCAAAATCTGCTGTAAATCCATAATCTGTCAATAAACCGACCAGCGGACTATGATGAACTTACTGAATTTGAGATATATAGATGAAAAATATGTAAAAAAAGATAATTCAACAGAGATCACACTGAAAATGGGAAGCCATAATGCTAAAAAGAAAATGAAAAATCAGCCATATAATATTAGTCACAATAATTCCCAATAATATTGTAATCCACTAATGCATCCAACCATGGGTTATAAAAATTCAGGCACCAGGTCTGACATAAATACTATGGTGTATAGTGCAGTAATCAGCAGGTAACTGAAAAAAATACCAATATATTGGTGTACACACCTAACACAGTACTGTATAAGTCACTTTAGTTCAAAAATAGAGACTCATACTCGATGAATCATACACTGTTACAATATTGATAAAATAGTATCCTGGTTATCATTCACATGCAGTTGTGTAAAGGATTTTTGATTACAGTATAAATGCATCTACATAGCCATATTTGGTATACAAAAAACAGCCCCTTAAATCCCGATCTACAAATAGGTTCAAGTATATAAATGTGGTTCTCTTAATCATGCATGTTGTAATGTAGCATGTATTAAATAAGGAAGCTGAAAAAGTATGCCACTAATAACATGATATTCATGCCCCTAGTTAGTTCTGAATCCAATTGTGTGTTCATGTATATCCCTAAGATAATGTGGCCATATAATTGTCGATACAATTTCCCCTTAATGGTTATATAAAGCATAGATAAGAAAACACGTAATGAAACCAGAATGTCAATTGTGCCATAAGATGTTTATCCTATATATATTTTTTTCAACCATACAGATGAGTAATTTGTAATATTGCCCTTGAATCCTTTTATATCCTAAATTTAAATCATAGGTCTCCTATATATTCAACCATGGTGTCCTAGCTTCAATGACAAACAATTCAGTCTATGTTATATTTATAATAACTAAAAGTAGTTTAAGATGTATACACATATACCCATAGAAGGATATTGTTGTTAAATTAAATAAGAACACATCATAGAAAGCTTACCACCAAATGAGAATACAAAACCTCACTACTATTTTGGTGTTTTGATATAATTCTTATATAATATATATGTGTATCCCCAATAAATGGACGTTGTGTACAAATATTAAACATTCCAATTCAAACGATTCTTAAATTATCCAAAAACGACTGTACTGTTAGACACACAGCCAAAATGTGTCCAACAACAACAAGAATTTAACAAACGTTCCCCTCGACCAACAGTATAACATTAGTAGAACACCATCCGCATCGGAGTCGTAGCCTTCAATAAAGTAACATGTCCAACACAAACAAGGTTTTGCACACGTTCCCCTCGGTCAGCAGTATTACATCAATAGAACACCATCTGCATTGGAATCGTAGCCCTCAGAAAATCACTCTCAATCTTGAAAAAAGTTCAAATATTCTGATGTGCACTCATTCACCATTAGTTCCGCCCCTTGGTTAGAATCAGTATATTATTTAGAAACAGTTTTAACATATGTCCCCAAAACTAAACAGTAAATCCTTGAGAAATATTAAATTATTGATGCCTTTGATATATTAATGTCCTTGTTGTAAGCATAAAAAATAAAAAGAAGCAGTACCAATGTCTACGTGAAAAAAGAAAAAGTTCTTAGCGTAACGAATGATTCAGCCTAATAGGCCTGGTTCCTCCTTAAGCACTGAAATGAAATATAAATCCAAAAAAAACTTGTGAACATGCCGTTTTCCTGGATATCCAAGTACTCAGTCCTCTTCACATAATAAACCTAACAAAAGACCAGTATCAATGATACCAAATACACGAAAAATGTTGAGCTACCATCAGGAGCCACCAGCGAGGCTCAATGATCAGATGCAACTGAATGCTTCGCACGGACGGCTTGCACGGTCAAACCAAGTAGAGCAACCACAAATGACCAGCAAAAGAGATGGTGAACCCAAGTAGTGACAAATACTTTATTAATCAAAGTAACATATTGAAAATATATCACTAAACCAGACCGGTTTCGGCCTTACAGCCTTTATCAATGGTATACAGAAATAAATTTGTAAAAAAGAAGAGGCACTGGTTCTGGTTATATTTATACTCCTCCCTATTAGAACAGGAATTATTGGTATAGCCCAACCTAGTGTTTGGGATGTATAAATGCCCAAAAAAAACTTATTTTAAATAAATAATCAAAAACAGTTCATATACAATTATGAAACCAACAATTATACATTAAATGATTCAATAATACTATAAGCAAATATATAAAAGATATAATTCCATAATACTATAAGCAGATATGTGAAAAATTTTTTAGAGTGAATTATATAAACTACATCTTATAATATTATAATAACCTGATTATGTAAATACAAAAATTCATCAAAGCCAAACAAGAGCTAATAAAAGTATATTCACTTAATGTAGTAATCATAGAAAGGTATAACGTCTCAGTGCTGAAGTGTAAATTGGTCATCCTAGTTACTAGTATTATATAGTTCCTAGAACATATATTAACAAAACCACATAAGTGCCACCATTCAGAAAAAAACAAAGATATAACAATATACAGCATGTATTAATGTGAATAGATAGACATAGCCTATTTAGAGGAGTGTTTAATCTATGACTTATCACACAATATTTATATTGTTGAAATGGACATCTGGAGACGATACCTAGATGATTGTTGGATGGTGTGGAAGGCAGATATTACATATTTACAAGAATTAATTCAGTATTTGAATGATAATGTATGGGGTATCGAGTTTATGGTAACATATGATTATAACACTATTAACTTCTTGGATGTTACTGTATACCGCAATGAGGATCACACCTTAAGTACTAAAGTTTTTCGTAAATACCCTCAATATAACACCTTGTTACATGCATCTAGCATGCACCCTTACCACACCATCCGCAATATACCAAAATCGCAATTCATGTGTATGAAACGCATATGTTCATCATTGGGGATTTTGAAATAGCTAGGAATTACTTATGTTGTAGATTTAAACACAGAGGATACAAAATGAGGGATATCTCTTTGGCAAATGAATGGAGTAACTCACTGGATAGACAAACTTTATTGCAATATAAAAAGTTGGATAATAAGGATCAGGACTCAACAATAAGGTTTGTCACCACATATGGCAGGAACCATCAGCTAGTCAGGGATATTTTGAACTCAAATTGGAATATATTGATGGCACATGATGAATTAAGAACACTATTAGGCACAACATGTCATATGTCTTTCAGAAGGGGTAAAACTTTGGGGGGATGTTTTCCCACTACAAACACAAGGAAGGAGGAGGAGCTATCTATCAACAAACCACCTTAACAGGAGATAGACTCATAGGTACCTTTCCTTGTGGTCATTGTTGTTCATGTTCCCAGGTCTACACATTGAAGGAATTTTCAAGTGCTAATACTGAGCAGATTGTATCAGACCAGGGTTTTGCTAATTGCAGTACCACATGGGTCATATATTTGGCCACATGTCAGTGTCAATCATTTTATGTGGGCCAAACATCTAGATCCCTCGAATACGTATGACAGAACATAAGGCGACATCCGAAATAAGAAGGAAACTAATGCCTTGTATAGACACACCATCAAACATTCCAATGCACAATTTAGGTTCATGGTTATTGACAAAATTGTAGGGATCGTGGCCATCAACAGGGTTGGCACTCTATTTTGAATAAAAAAGAACAATACTGGATTACAAAGCTTGGGGCACTTTTTCCGCCTGGTCTGAATGACCATTTATAACAGAGGCTATGTCTATCTATTCACATTAATACATGCTGTATATTGTTATATCTTTGTTTTCTGAATGGTGGCACTTATGTGGTTTTGTTAATATATGTTCTAGGAACTATATACTAGTAACTAGGATGACCAATTTACACTTCAGCACTGAGACGTTATACCTTTCTATGATTACTACATTAAGTGAATATACTTTTAGCTCTTGTTTGGCTTTGATTTTTGTATTTACATAATCAGGTTATTATAATATTATAAGATGTAATTTACATAATTCACTCTAAAAAAATTTTCATATTTCTGCTTATAGTATTATGGAATTATATCTTTTATATATTTGCTTATAGTATTATTGAATCATTTAATGTATAACTGTTGGTTTCATAATTGTATATGAACTGTTTTTGATTATTTATTTAAAATAAGTTTTTTTGGGCATTTATACATCCCAAACACTAGGTTGGGCTATACCAATAATTCCTGTTCTAATAAGGAGGAGTATAAATATAACCAGAACCAGTTCCTCTTCTTTTTTACAAATTTATTTCTGTATACCAGTGATAAAGGCTGTAAGGCCGAAACCGGTCTGGTTTAGTGACATATTTTCAATATGTTACTTTGATTAATAAAGTATTTGTCACTACTTGGGTTCACCATCTCTTTTGCTGGTCGTTTGTGGTTGGTAAACATACGATCACCCATCCACTTGTCAAGATGTCTCCTGTAGGTGGTCAGTGGGGGGGTCTCTGCCTATGCGGGACTGGGATCTCATTCCAGAGTGAGTGGAGCCTCTGGGATAAGAATCTGTCCCTCCAACATGTCCTATTAATATCTGTGCTGAAGTTTACATCCCTGGAGCATGCAGCTCTAAGGGATTTGGATATCCTGAGGTGGAGCATGTCCATTAATTCTGGGTTGGACATGGCTTTAAACAACAGGTACATATCGCATCCGAGTAGGCGGTAAGTGACTGAGTAGAGCTGGGGTTACTTTAGCCAAACTGCGCAGGGCATCTGTTTGAGTCCCTAGATCTACTTGGTGAGGTACTTTTGTGGCCATTACAGTTGCTGCAGGTGTCAGGTAAGGTACATCCCAAATGGGGCATTGTATCCAAGCATGGGCCTGATGAGTATAGGGGCACAATGACCTCACTTGATCTAGATGTGAAACCTTATGGGATAAGGTGGGCTATATAGAAGGTCTGTCTAACCACTTTGGCAACATTATTATCAAAGGCGAGTGTACTAGCTACTCATGTCCCCAAATCCCTAATAACTCCTACCGTACTTAATGGATTACCACCTATGTGGTAATGTGTGGGCATGGTGTTCTTCCCAAAGGGGATGACTATGCATCTAATGGCATTTAGCTGTGGGCTATGGTTCTGGCACCAGTTATCCATCTCTGTGAGACCCTTTTTGAGGATGCTTGTGCCAGCTGGAGAGTTGATTATGGCACCCAGTTTGCAGTCATCTGTGAACATGGCCAGCCATATTCCTCCTGTGTTAGCCTGTACGTCAGAGAAATATATACTGAACAAGAGAGGTCCCAGGACTGAGCCTTGTGCGATGCCACGTGTAACTGTTGTATAGTCAGACATGGCACCTGCAATACTGACCATGTGGGTGTTATCCCTGATCCAGTTAGCAATTCATCTTGTGACATATGTGCTGATATCGAAGCTGGTGAGCTTATGTATAATGCCCGAGTGGGGTATTATGTTGAAGGGTTTTGTGAGGTCCAGGTAGGCTGTGTGGACAACCTTCCCTACATTTATGGACCTGGTAACTGTTTAAAGAAGTCGACCAGGTTCAAGAGGCAAGATCTGCCCACAACAAAGCCAAATTGGGTAGGATCTAGTATCTGTAGGTTCCTGATGTCTATGTGTATGAGATCCATGATGATATGCTCCATAGCTTTGCAGACCAGGCTAGTTAGGCTTATAGGCCGATAGTGTCTGGGGTCTGTTGTGGCACCACCTCTGTGGAGCGGGACCACTGTTGCTGTATGTCATTCCTTGGGCACATATCCTGTAGTAACTCTGATATTGAACAGTGACTTAATGTGAGGGTTACGTTCATCATGAGGCTCATGTAAGAAGCAGGCCAGAACACCGTCCAGTCCCATTGATGCTGTGTTGTCTGCTTTGGAGAGGGCACCACTCACCTGTTCATCTGTGATGTCAGGAAGGCTACACTCTGTTGGGATGGACATTTGCTCTTTAGGGGGGATGAGGGGGAGACATTTTCACTGAACCTGTTTGCCAGGATGTTGGCAATGTCTGTGGGTTCAGTGTATGTTTTGTCATTATGAAGTAACTCACAGCATATCTGGGAATTTCCACCCAGGTTCCTGACATAACTAAAGAAGGCCTTGTGATTGTCCTTAGTGTCTGGTGCAATTTTCTCTTAGAAGCGGGCCTTAGATGAATTCATGACTGATCATAGCTTTTTGCTAGTACTGATCAGAGATGCCTTCCCTTTTTGGGATTGTGCTCTATCATGTAGTAGCCTCCTCCTTTCATTGTATAGCTTATTAATGGCCGGGGTCCACCAGACAGGTCCCCTGCCTTTGGAGGAGTGAGTCTTGTTGTTATTTTGGATAGCACGATCCATGCATTCCACTAGGTGTCCATAGATTGTGTTTGTAAAGGATTCAGCGGTCTGAGCCATATTTACCACTGTCCTAGGGTCTTTGAAGGATACCACCTTGGTTTGGAGAAGTGTGACATTAGCTTTTGAGAAGTTCTTCACCAAGATTACCTAGGATGGGGGTGGGGATGGGATATGGATGCCCAGTGAGATAAATGTATGGTCTGACCTTACCAATGAGGGGTATACCTCTGGTGTGGAACATAGAGTCCCCATGTTGGTGATGATCAGGTCCAATATGTTTTCCCCACTTGTGGGTGTGGTGACCAGTTGTGCCATAGCATTTGAGTTTATAAATTCTAGCAACTGTTGGGCGAGGGTGTTGGGGCTTGAGTAGTATTCCCAGTCAATGTTCGGGTAGTTGAAGTCACCCAATATAATGGTGTTTGGAGAGACCTTCATATTCTCCGGTGTTCCCAGGAAAGCCGAGTGGGGTTCCTGAATTTGGGAGGGTGATCTGTAGCAGGCTACAAACTGAAAGGCAGTTTTGCCCACTGTTAGTCGCACATGTATGGTCTCTGATGCTTCATGCAGTGCCACTAACCTGGAGGTGTGTGTATCTGTGATGTATATGGATACTCCCCCTATTTTTATTGGCCGGTCCGAGTCTTGTGGCCAAAAAGCATGGTATGAAGTATAATCTGGTAGTGCTGGTGTGCTTTCAGGAGCCTGAACCAGGTGTCTGTTACTGCACAGATATCGACATTCTCCATACTGAGGAGAGTCCTGGGTGCATGCATGTTGAGGGTTAGACATCTGGTGTTGAGCAGCATTACCCTTAGTTTCTTTTACCTTGTAACATCTATGGAGGTGGATTTGTCTTTTGAGCCTCGCTTAAAAAAGGCACTATGTGGGTGGCAAGAGCCTTAGCCAGTATTCAAAAGTCTAGGGGTGACAGGTGCAAGCCGTCCATAGCAAAGTTAAGTGGCATGTTGAGCATGTCATCCCAAGCTGACAGACACTGGATCCCCTTTGAATGACACCAATATGTTAGCCAACTGTTAAAATTGATCAGTTTGTCTGTATACTGTGACATCATTCTTGGTGAGGGTAAGATGCTACACAAGGTCAGGATCATACTGGCCTGGGCTACATGATCAGAGAGCTCTTCTATGTCTCTTGTCATATAGTCCAGGGAGGAATGTCTGAGGTTATTCACACCAGCATGGACAATGATGGAACCATAGTTGTACTTGCTTTGGAGTGACCTGAGTGCATGTGTTATGTGGCGGATCCTGGCACCCGACAGACAGCTCAAAGTGACCTCCTTGTTCAGCCTGGTGAGTGGGACGTCAGTGTGTCTGACAATAAGAGTCACCTATTACAAGTGTATTAGGTGTGTTGTTTACCCCTAAGGGCAGTGACTGTGTGGCACACTGACTTTGTGAACTATGTGATATGTGGGTATTGTTGTGGGGTAGCAGTTGTTTGGGTGCCTGCTTTGGAGGTCTCTGCTGCTTAGGCAGAGTTTATTTAGAGCCTCCGAGTATGTTTTCGTGTGGTAATGTATTTTGTTTGCTGTCGCTATAGGTCTATGTGAGACTGGATTTGTGGTGTGTGTGGTTACCTTCACCACCTGATAGACTGTGCCAGTCATGGGTCGAGAGACCTCAGCCTCCTGTTTCTCTATATAGTTGCATCTCTCACATATATCTGAGTTTGTTGGGAGGAGGAGAGGGTTGTTTGTGTACATAAGGCAGTTGTAACATTGTGTCAAAATTCCAATATTCACCAGCTGGACTGGAGAGTACACACGAAACTGACCTTTGGACATGCCAGGATATTCTGATAACATACTCTGTTGACTGATCACAAAGGATCAGTATGGTGTTAAGTGTGTAAAAGAGTATAACAGAGGTTTAGTGTTCAGGTTTGTTGGTGTTTTGGAAAGATTATCTGTGAAGGAGTCCAGACAGAACCATGACACCTCCTTCAGCTATGTCATAAATAGCAATGTACACTCATATGTAGGAGTAATAAGCAGCAGAGTCCTCCAAAGCAGGCACCCAAACAACTGCTAAGACTAGCTTGGTCTGCAAAGCTATGGAAAGGATCATCATGGACCTCATAAATAAAGATATTGGGGACCTACAGACACTGGATCCTACCCAGTTCGGCTTTGTTAAGGGAAGATCCTGCCTCTTAAACCTGGTTGATTTCTTTGAAACAGTCACCAAGGCCATTGACAAGGGGAAGGTGGTCCACACAGCCTACCTGGACCTTGCAAAAGCCTTTGATACAATATCCCACTGGCATTATAGATAAGCTCACCAGCTTAAAATAACCCTATGTCACTAGATGGATTGCAAACTGGCTCAAGGACAGAACCCACATGGTTAGAATTGCTAGAGCCATGTCAGACTCCAAACCAGTTACAAGTGGTGTCCCACAAGGCTCAGTCCTGGGACCTCTCTTGTTCGGTATATATTTCGGAGGTACAGGCCAACATGGAAGGACTTTGGCTGACCAAGTTCGCAGATGACTGCAAACTGGGCTCCATAATCGACTCTCCAACCGACACAAGCATCCTCCAAAGGGCCTCATAGAAACAGACAACTGGTGCCAGAGCCATGGCCTCAAGCTAAATGCCAAAAGTGTATAGTCATCCTTTAGCAAAAACAAAGTGCCCACAAATTACCACATAGGTGGTAATCCATTAAGTACAGAAGAAGTAATTAGGGACCTGGGGACCCAAGTTGATAGCAATCTCTCATTTGACAACCACGTGGCCAAAGTGGTTAGAAAAACATTTTATATAGCCCACCTAATCATGAAGGAGTCACATCTAGATCAGGGGAGATCATCGTGCCTCTTTACTCATCTCTCATCAGGCCCATAATTGAGTACAATGCCCCTTTTGGGATGTACCTTGCCAGACACCTGCAGCAACTGGAAAGACCCCAAAAGTACCTCACCAAGAGGATCAAAGGGCTCAAACAGATGCCATATGCTGCCCGGTTAAAGAAACACCAGCTCTACTCAGTGGCATACCGCCTGTTCAGAGGCGATCTGTGCCTGACGTATAAAGCCATATCCAACCCAGAATTAATGGACATGCTGCACCTCAGAAAATCCAAATCTCATCGAGCTACGTGCTCGACAGACTTGAACCTCAGCACTGAAATAAATAGGACATGCTGGAGGGACAGATTCATAGCCCAGAGGCTCCCTTCACTCTGGAATAAAATCCCAGTCCAGGTTAGGCAGAGTCCCTCATTGATTCTCTTCAAGAGGAATCTTGATGAGTGGATGGGAGATCATAGGTTTACCCCGGGAATCACTTCTGTGTCAATGTTAGACAGAGGCACAGTATACTAACCTCGAAAAAGGGCATAGCAAAATAAATTTAAAATGGGTGATGAAAGCCAAACACATTCTGGCTAGGCTTATAAATGCCCTAGGGCAGATAGCCTAGTATGAATCTATGAACCTATGAACCTATATATGTCCTGAGTCAGTGCCAACGGTACCTGACTGACAATGCCGACATCCTGTCAGACAGGCCCATATATACATACCCACCTCCCACTGACAAAAGGCCCTATCATCATATCAGGAGATATCACATGTAGAATGGGTAAACAGCTCCTCCCAAAGCCAAAAATATGGCATCAATTGGATTACATTGTTTCCCTATATGTGTCATAAGTGAACTACAGAACAAACAGACCCTGCACCTGAACAGTCTGTTGAGCCTCACCCTCTCTACAGGATATGAAACTGTTGAATGTGTTACAGCAACATATGGCACACCCCACAATTGTCGGTGCACAACAGACCATGGGAACTATAGTCCTATAAGCCTATGAAGTCTGATCTGCAAGGCCATGGAGTCCATCATGATTGAAGTCATATACAGAGCTATTGGAAACCGACAAACACGCAACCCTACCAACTGTGGTATGTTCATGGGCAGATCATGGTTCCCAAACCTGCTACACTGTTTGCAAGGCAGCCACACAGGACATACATCACTGAAAGGAGCTACACACATCCCACATAGACTTTGAATAGCCCTTTATCAACATCCCAGACACATGTATCCACAAAATCAACAATCTGTGCATAAATATGTATTGTCATATGAAGGAATGGCAATTTGTCCACAGATAGATCACACAAGCTAAGAATTGTGGAGTTCTGTTCAAGCTGTTAACACCTGCTGACCCACATGGTTCATTCCTGGGATTGCATAAACAAAGTGCACACACATTACCATGTCCAGTCTGATGATGTCACAAATATAGCAGGAGAAAAGAAACCACCCAGTAAAGCATATAGTGCGTTGTGTTAATGCGTATCTCTCTAGTAACAATACATAGGTAGGGGTTTGAATCCTGCAATTGCTGTGTGTGTGTGTGGGGGGGGGGTGGTTTCCTTTGAGAGGAGTGCCCTTTTTGGAGACTGGGAAAACACATTAAAAGAGGTACATTCCTCTTTGTCAAGTCTGATGATGTCAGTATCCCACAAATACAGCAGTGGAAATGAAAACTCCCAGTAAAGCATATAGTGTGTCATGTTAATGCATATCTCTCTAGTATCATAACATAGTTAGGTAGGGGTTTGAATCCTGCAATTGATGAGTGTGTGTGTGTGTGTGTGATACTGTTGATCAATGTGTTGTGGGTTTTGCTTTTAATACTGTATGACATATCAGTAAAACAACAGTATGTGCATTGCACACTTCAGGTATATGTGTGGCAAATACATATATGTACATGTGACCTCAATTGGTAACTGTGTGGCAAAGACATATATGTACATGTGACATCAATTACTTCATAGGTGTGAAGCCTGCTTTCTACACGAATACATCCATTGGCAGTTTGTGCTGCTGCTTCTCAGACTGTAGGCCACATATGTATGTATGTGACAAGGCCAGCCACTGTAGTGATCTGTGCCCTAGGTCATCTGTGTCACACACACACATGACAGTTTCTTTAGAATAGTGTGAGTGAGGGTTCATGCCTGGGGCATAGTTCAGACATGTTCAAACACAACACAGTCTGTCAATAATGGGCATTCATTATAGGTGTACAACATCTCCGTGGATATGCATACAGACCCCTTATTGTATATGTGATACACTGAGGGACATCAGCATACCTTTGGAAATGTGAATACCAAAGGACAGATGACATCATATGTGGCTGTATGTACACATCGGAACCCCTGCTACATGTTGTAGGCTACTACCAATGTGGTACTGTCAGGATACTATGTATAGTAAATGTGGATGACTATGCTATAGTTGGCTTATAGCTTCAGAGCATGGGTTGGTCAACAGGTATCTGTCTGTATGATGCCCTTGTGGAGGATAAGTGTCTAATCCAGAGAATGCATTGTAGGCCACTGTATGCATTACCAGATGTGGACGGACATATCCCTAGTGTGTCTGCTTGTACCTAGGACGGCCACATGCCAAACAGGAGTGGTCACAGGAATGTGTGGTGGCCAATACCACTGGTTACTGGTATAGTATAGTACCAGAAGGATTCAAATGCTACTGTGTATCCTACAGCTGTGTGTCAGTTGTCAAGACATCATCTAACGATTGGTTAAAATCAGGCTGTTGAGGTTATGTACACTACCAGACTGCAAACCAATGACCGATATTAACAGTATCACCCACAGCATAGTGTCAAATCATGTCATACACACGTGTACCCAGGTTGTAGCATATGTCTAGTAAAATGCATACTGGCCACCAATAGGAAATATGAAGTGTTAACACTGTGTAATACAGGGCATGTCACCCTTCCCATGTGTCCACCATGTATGTACATGCAGAAATTGCACCTCCACCATGTTCACAAATGTACACCTGCAAATCTGTACTGCACACATCACACACGTACCGTCCACTCACCAACACATGCTGCCAGTACCACACACATCAGCCAAGTGGCAAATGGGCGGACAATCCATTTTTGGAATTAACACTGGTGTAAACAATACTACATTGATAATCATAGCTTTAATGCATCATGCCTGCTCAGATATACCTACAAGGATATCATTACACTTCACTGTTGACAACATGCTAACATTGCTACACTGTTATTAGGTCACCCTGTGCATCAGCACCATGTTAGTCTGTTCCTGCATCAATGTCACAGATGACAGGAGGTGGCATAGTTTCATCATATGCACAGGGTGTGTTATTGGTTTGCCAGAGCCTGATAATGACCCATCCAATCGACATGTATGAGTATGTGTGTGAGGGACAACAGTACAATATGGGTCAGTGTTGATGTAATGTGTGTGTGTATGTGTTAGCCCTAGGTGTTTAGTTTATGTGTGTGTGTCTGCATGCACACAGTTCCCCCTTGTGGCTGTCAAATACGGGAGGTTGTGGGACAGCCACAGACTGTACCTGCCAGGCAGTACAGATCACTGTCTCTGGCCCCGGATACAGTACCTGTGCCTGGCAGGGGTGACACGGACAGTATCGGGTACTAAGTCAGACTGGGTACTATTGTCAGAGGCAGAGGGATGTCGACTGGACCCATGTCCCTGCTGGGACTGGCCAGAACCACATGCACGTGGTCGTCTAGGATGGTCTATCGACAGCCCAGCCCCAAAATTGCTGGGGCTGGTACTGCCACTACGGGAGCGGCTGGGACTTGTGTGTCATCTGCAATGACTGCCAGCTGATGATGTTGCTTTCATACATCCACGTCAACATCTCAGCCATCCTGCACTGTCCTGGCGCATGGACATTACATTGCGGAGGACATCTAGTGTCTCCCCCCCCCAACATCTATCAATGACCTCGGTGTAATTACGGATGGCACCGGCAAGGTCATGGATACTGTCATTGATAGCGGTGTTATGAGTCCGCTGCGCCCTTAGTCCCTGCCTGGTGTACTGTTCCATATGTGTCTTTGCCTGCATTACAGCCCGAAACATACCTGAGGTTGTGAGACCTGTGGGGGCACGTCTGCCAGGGGCATTACGACCAGCAGTGCCCCTATGAGAACCCCTGGACATATGCCTATGTGGTACCGTTCCAGGTGTCTGGGTATGGCTGCTGTGTGAGGTTGCATGTGCCATAGATACCACATTATCCTGGTCAATGCCTACTGAATGCTGTTCCTCAGCTAAGGCCATTGGTGTTGAGGGATGTATTGGCAGTATGTATGTGTACATAGATGGGGTGGGAAGCTGTGTACTGTCAATTGGCAGACCAACAACAGACCCTGTCAAACCTGCCGGTGTCACAACACATGTATCATCATGTCCACTATTTGTGGCAGTGACTTCAGGTTCCCTGCTGCACTCATCCAACAATACCTCAGCACCTGTGAGAGGGAGACAGGAAACACATTTTACCATCTGTACAGGATGTTAGCACACATACACACATGAACACATGCACACATGCACACCTAAACACATGCACACATGCACACATAGACACATGCACACATGAACACATGAACACATGCACACATGGACACATGAACACATGCACACATGAACACATGCACACAAATACACTACTCAGTCAAGTTGACACACACACACACACACACACACACACACACACACACACACACACACACACACACACACACACACACCAACAGCAAAATGGAACATATTTATTAGTGGTTGATGGTGGAGTACAGTATCACAAGCCAAAGAGTCCTATCACACATGTCAGCATGCAGGATGTGTGTTGCTCAACAGCATGCAGTGTGAGTGTAGAGAGTCCTTGTTGATAACAGTATACATGTCGTTGATGCATGCGTGTTGTTCAATGATTGGCCTCACCCTGGAACACAACGTGTACATGGACACAACATTGCTGTGCAAGTCTGAAATGCTTTCCAATGTCCTGTGCACCATCACTCATAGGTAGATATACCATGGCTGGATGCACACAACTGTCAGGTGTATAGCAATGAATGCTATGTGTAGTACTGTAGTTACTGTAACTGGATGTAGTGTAGTACCATGAGCATCATCAGGCAGCATCATGTGGTCACTCAAAGCCACTAATGTATGTCACACTGGCAACTATCTTGCTGTACCTGGCCTGCACCACTTTGGCTACATTAAACATTTCACAGCCAGTTGTTACATGGGTATGCACGGTGTTCAATAGGGAGCATTGCCTAACATGAATGTGTTGTGTGTTGAAGCATGTCACACCACCCCATGATAGGCCTCTACCCCTCAGGTATAGTATGTGTGCTGTGTTGATGACATTTGGGATACTGGAGTATGACCTTACAGCAGGTGTCTACATACTCCATGTGTATCATATTAATACTTACTGCATATGACAAAGTGGTGTATGTTGTGTGCATGTGTATTGACTCTGCCTATACAATGTCCACTACAGTGTACCACAATTGGTTGGGATGCTCTGTGTATTGCATGTGTTTGAGGCAGTTACTCATGTTACTGTGGTGTGCATAGTCCCACAGAGAACATGCAGAGCATGCATTATGTGTAGGTGTTTTACATGTGTATATGGCCTACAACTCTCCTATGACATGCACATGTTATATGCTATATTAAATGTAGAACACTCATCAGCATGGGTCTGCTGTCTTGCTATCACACCACAGGGACCTACAAGGATATTAGACAGTTTGTCAATGTCAACAACTTTGGCATTGCTGCTGTGTGTTTGCAATTTTACAGTAGTACAAGAGGTGACAGTCACAGGCATATATATTATGTTCTAAATTATCAGTATTGCATGACACCAGGCTCCACATCTTCTGAATACACAGTACACATCTGATAAATGCATGTTCTAACAATTGAGCTAACAGTAGTCTACAGATATGCCATGTTACTTGCACGCTCTGTATCGACATGCTGGGTGACTCTGGCCTCCATGATGACACATGTCTGTTGTACCGGTTGGCCAGGAGCCACCACGCTGAGGAGCAGCTAGGGAGGGATGTGTTGCTGCACCACCACCTGTGGCAAGCTGTTGTCTATGGACATCGGAGGCATGTTGCCGGACATGTCTGATTAAATCACTGCAGTGATGGCGTACCTGCTCATAAGTCTGGTTATGCATGCCTACATCATTCACCCAATGGACAATATCCTGCCACAGTGCAGTGCACCCATGCTGGTCCTGGCTGGTTCTGGAGAACAGCAGGTTGTGATGATGTATCAGGGTGTCTACAATGACTTCCTCCTCCTCAGGGGAATAAGCAGGTTTCCTGTTGTGAGACATGTCCCTGGAAGACAATAAAACAGTAATTGTGAGCAGGTCATGTGGCACACTTAACATTCTAAAGTACAGACATCAATGAAATGCCATATATAGCAACCTATTGGCTATCAGTAGATACACACTTTTAATACCACATATGACTGCTCAGCCCACAACTGCCTGACAGTGCCTGGCACATACTATATACCAAACCATGTTCTGCACAGCAACAAAGTGAAACCAGTATGTAAGACTATACAACAGTACATGGCACACTGTATGTGACACAATGCACCACCTAGCCACAGGAGGTGGATATGAACCTAATGCATACAGACATTTGTCATCCATTCAAATGAATGTAAAGTACAGTTACAGTACTACCAGTCCACCATGCTACTTGTTGATAGCAAACCCCTCAGTAACATATGTGCACATTCATCACTATAGGTGGCATACTGCTGTACTACACTATACATGTTGCTAGATATGCAGTTATATCCTGTGACACACATACCACCGAGGTCATGTTACAGGCATACCCACACACACATCAGACATACCTACAAGATACAAAGGTATGGCAACCCAGATTAGTTTTACCTGTGTACCATACAGTACTGTGTGTCAGCACCTACAAAACCTCATGCCTGAGGTATGTAATGTGTGAGACTACAAAACAGTGTTTCCAAGCAATGCGGATATAAACCATATTGTGCTGTTTAGGCCTACAGCTTCAGGTAGTAATACAGTTCATATGGGATTTGTATTCACTAGTGTTAACAATCAATAAGCATACATGTACTGCTTTAGCCTACAATGGCACACTCCAGTCAACACCATGGGACTACGTCACACCGTATGCCATACTGCTTTTCCTGCCTAGCAATAGCATACGTATCTTTTGTTGTGATTAGAGCTACAACACTACATACCATGATATACACAGTTTCCCACTAGGCTTTCACACATATACACATCTTTGACACATTCGCCTACACATTCTCCATCACACCCAGTCAACCTCACATAGCAAGTAATGCAACAAGTACATGCATGTGTGTATGAGGTCCTAGGTAGCTAATAGGCTATTATCCGTAGGGCCTATGGAAGCCTAGCCATATGGTACCCTGCCCTTCAACAGCCATGTAATATAGGTTCATGTGCCCCTGTCATGCAGAGCCACAGAGGTGATTTCCAGGTTGTGTTTCCTATCTCACATCCAATCATCATGATTATTCATGACAACTGCTAATGAGGACCTTCATTTGCTATTGATAGGTAGTTAGTTCCAGAGTATGGTATGTGTCTGAGATGATAATGTACCACTCCAGCATGTTCTGCTTTTTGACGTTACAAGGTTTAGATCAGTACAGTGTGTAGCTTGTATGGAGTTTAATCCATTTATATGGAGCATGTCCAACACCTGTGGGTTTGGCATAGCTTTGTATGTTAGGCAGAGGTAGCCTCTGGGTAGGTGGTATGCGACACAGTGTAGCTGTGGTTTTGTAAGACAGTCTGCATAGGGCATCTGTTTGAGTCTGGTAATACACTTTGTGAGGTATGTGTCTGGTGTCTACAGTTGCTGTGGATGTCTTCTGAGGTACATACCAACAGGGCCATTGTACTCTATGATGGGTGTTATGACTGATGAGTAGAGTGGAACACTGACCTCTTTTCCATGGATGACACACCTTTTCTGATGACATGTGAACCATACTCAGTGTGGCACTGTGTGGCACTGTGATTATCAAAAGGGACACTACTGTCCACCTGTGTCCCATAGTCTCTTATCACACTTTCAGTGTTGAGTAGACTACCACCTATGTGGTAGTTCATGGGTACAGGGTTTTTAAAAAAAGGGATGGCAATATGTTTACAACATTGAGCTTGAGCGTACATATGAACATCCATTGGTGTACATATAGATATACATATAGGCACATATACAGTCCACATTTCATGGTGGGAATATCAATTATGCAAAGGTTGAGAGGGTTACAGTTATGTAATGATATTGCACAGTCTTATGCAGAATGCATGGAAGGTATTCTCAGCCCATGTATCTTTAGCAGGACCCTCTATCTGGAAGACTAAAAACCTAACAAATCATACCCATGGCGTTTAAACACCACATGTCATATGCTAGCATTGTATGCTGTCTTGTTTGCCACACACTACAACCTACATATAAATATGCACATAACAACCTGCACCAACATATAAATGTCCACCCTTCACAAACAGTTGCAGTATGTCCCTTGCTCTATGCACATGTTCAGATGCTAATATATCAGACACATAAATATATCTCCATATGTGTGTGCCATACACACACAGGGTCCACACTGTTGTAAGTCTGTACACCTCACGGATGACCTGTTGGGCCTTGCTACAACATGGACATTTGTCACATGTGTGCATACAGTAATAGTACAGAGAATACATATAGCTGCAAATGCTACATTACTATACTAGCCTGGTACAGCAGTTGCCAATGCTAAGCTACATATTATGTGACTATCATGCATGTCTTACTCTGCCACATCCAAGTTTATATAGGTGTTTGCACTACTCCCCCAAACTGCCATTATATGCAGTACTGTACAGACCATAGATAACATGTTCAGATGTTTGACATATAATGCTGAGCTACATATGTCACAGTTATGTCCCACTGCACACAGCTACACACTAATTTGTCCATGGCAGTAGTTATGCATGGCATCACTGCATACATACCTACTGCTGCCACATATGCATGTTTCAGAGTATGTACAGTACTATTCATAAACATCTACTACTTGCCGGTAACTACAAATCTGTTACATACCTGTTTGTCACTTTCAGGTCCGTCTGTGTATGCTTTGACAATTTTTTTTATTTATTAAGTAAAGTTTTCTACTTAAGTTTTATTTTTGGTTATTAATTTAAGTTTTTTTTCTTAATTAATATATTTAGGTTATATAATTAAGGACATATATTTGTTACTTAATTAAATATTTCATTATTAAGTACTAAAGTTTGTCACTACTCTCCAGGAGTTCTAGAGTTGCTGACACATGCAATGTAAAGATTGCATGTGGGAATAGCAAGTACAATCTGCTTTTATAGGTATCTGCGCATGTGCATGTGATGCCCTCTGCACCAATTGGTGCCCAGCATTTGGTAAATGCATACAGCTTGCTGTGTGGTAATTGCAGTACTCACTGTCATAGCAACCCAATGCTATAAATTGCTAAGGTATGTAGGCGTAGCCCTTTCAGATTTCCAGAGTGGGGCCCATGTTTGTTTGCTGTGGACACTGTTGTGTAAGTCAGAAGGTTGGTATACTTCTTATAAATGAAGGTAGAGGTGTAGACAGTGATGTACATGTTGTACTCAGACCTGACTGTTGCCACTTCCAGTACAGAGCTATCAGTGTAGAGTTTAACTCACCCCTACAAATGCTTACACAACATTTATATGACTATGTAGTTTCTTTTCTACTCATATAATTAACTGCCATACAAATGTAGTTATTGAGAAGTATTCTTTTGGCACATGAACTGTTTGTGAACTGTTATGCTGTGAATATTAATGTACTCACTTCCGCAGGGTTTGTATATTTTATTGTTGACATTAGCACAGGGTTCTCAGGACAACTGGGCAACTCCAGTACTGAGTATGCCTACCTACACCCTTGGTAGACCCTAAACACACAAGTATATTTTAATTGTGGGGGGGATGCTTACATACAGAGAGCATTATGTATTATTGTCTGAATATTATCTTACTGGACTTAAAGGATTGGTGTGTACCTGTTAGTTTATTAAGGCAGGTGGTCTGTCTGCATAGTTCCCAACTGTGAACTTATCCAGATGGTAGCCAGAAGTTACACTGTTATTCTTTGTCTGTGCAACTCACAGGTGTTTTCAGGACTGGTACAATGGCATTGTTACAGTCAGTTGCTACCAGTACATGACTACATCCTTTGGTATTTCTGTGTTGTACTCCTACATAAGGGTATGCTTGTGGAGGTCCTGCCAAAGCTATTTGCAGAGTGTGTAACAGCATAATAGCTGATATGCCTGTGTGTTTGTGCCTCTGCCAGGCCTATGAAACACTCAGATACATCTTTGCATGGAGTCAGGGATAGGTAGTTAAAACTGAGGTACACCTTACACATAATAGGGACAGTAAGTGTAGACTTGAGTGAAGCAGTGTATATGGATTAGTATTCCTTTTATGAAGTACAAGCGGTGTCTACTGTTATTAATGTCAGTATTCATTGTGTAATACCCCACCTTTCTGACTGACGTCAGTACTTTTCAGAGGGATTCAGAGGGACACAACTAAAATATGTTTCACAATCAGGGACATCCCTGAAAAGTAGTCACAGTTAGGAAGTATGGCCTCTGCCCTAATCAGATATGCCACTGTTTGTCCTGCTATGATACTGTGTGGGGGTTGTAAAGTGTATCTGTAACATTATTTGCTGCTTGAATGGCTGCTTCTCACATCACACTCATGTAATGCAATTCCACAACAATTGCTGGTAAAGATCCACAGAACAAGGTTTGTGTTATGGCCTTCCTATTTTTCCTTTACATTCACTCATTGTAATGCATGATATATTTATTTCAGCACCAAGTTATTGTATATTTGCTGTGGTTTAGTGGTACTTCATGCAGTCTAGTGTGTCCAATATCTGGGGTTCGAGACTGACAGAGGTGTTTTATTTTGCTGCTGAGCAGAACAAGGGCCCTGACATAGAGTGACTAAGGCACTTTTAAGCAGCTGTAAGCGGGTTTACATGGGTTTGTGTGATGCTTAGCGATGCTTAGTGATGCTTAGCTAAGCGCACACATGCTCACACTCGCTTAAGCCCGCTTACTACTGCTTAAAAGTGCTTACTCCCGCTAACCCCTTTGCTAATTTCTTTGAAAGAAAAGAAAATGCTGAGATAGGAAAGTGGTGAAAAAGGGGGCACAAAGAAGGAAAGACAGTAGGAAAACAAGCTCGGGATGGCAGGACGGGTGTAGGGAAGGTCCATAGCTGCCCATTTCTTTACCAGTAACAGCTGTGCATATGCAATAAATTTGGAGTAAAATTTGAAACCTTCCACCCCTGGGAGAGGGGTGAGGACAAAAAAGTATGTTGTACTGCCAATTAAAATTATCAGTTTACATGTCCAGCGGACATGTGTGCGAAATGGGCAGCTATGTATGGGGTGTAATTTTTTTGTGGGTACAGATTGCCTTTTTTTTTTTTTTTTCAGGTGAGAGTAGAAAGTGAGGTAGAGGAAGTAGGTATATTTGGGGAGGTAGGTTGGGGAGGTAGACAAGACAAACAAGACGCATACAGGAGTGATGTATGACTCATGGGGTGTGTGAACACAATTGACGGGGATGGATGTTTGGAAATCGCAAGCCCATGAGCCCGCAGATGGTAACAGTGGAACTGAGATCCCCACCTATGGGCAGTCACCACTGCACCTTCACAGCCCCGAGGGTGGCTGTGCTGGGGGCTGCGTAGGACAGGCAGGCTCACCTGTGAGAAGTGCCACTCTCGCCTTGAGCTGGCGTAGGGGATCAGCAACTGAACGCTGGATCTCCCTACGCACCACAACCCGGACCCTTCGAAGGGTGACAGGTGGCCCTTCTCTGCCCACGCTTGCATGGGGGGGAATGAGCCCCCATCCCCCACAGCACTTCCACCCAAAGGTAGCACAGGACCAACGGAGGAGGGGAGCCCGGGCTGGGCACCGGACCTGTTGGTGCCAGGTGCACTCGCCAGCTGAGGAGGGACAGGTGGGTCCACTGGGACCGGCTTTCTCATACATTCTGTGATTAGGTGTGATTAATTACAATATAAACAACAGCATTCCAAATCAGTTGTAACAGCATGCAGTAATATTCCCATTAACCCAACACACCAAGGTTCCAACAGTTGAACAGCAAGCATAACACATGCATATATTGAACAACAGTGGACATTCTAACAGCATGCAGGGATGATTGGTAGCAACAGGCCACCATGATTGTGGTGTTTGAATAGGGCACATGCATCAAAGTGAATGCAGATATTTATAGAACAATAGGACATATGTCCTAACAAATGTTTTGTGATTACACATACCCATTGAGGTGTAGAATTGCATTGTTTATGAACATACAGTAGGGTGTAGAAAGAAACCTCAATTAACATCTTATGAGAACTTTTAGTCTACACTACATTCCTATTGACTGCAGGTGTATATCCCCTACATGTATTATTACACTTACCAACATGCATTAGGTTGTGTAATGGGTTTGGCTAGTTCATTATATACCTGACCTATATCTGACATACTAACTGTCTAAGATGCAGATGTTACTGCTACATATTTATTGATTTTATTTATATTTCTTTATCTACATATCTGGATGTGTTCACATGACATTTTCAGTTAAATTTGTACAGTACCCTGCATTTCGTGTAGCACACTCACATTTCTGGGGAACAAATTAACTTGTTACTCATGTGCCAGATTTACTTATGCATGCCAGCCAGTAAATGACTGTTGAGGACTGTATATATGCTTCACAGCAAATGGCAATTCCATCAACCACTTTAGATGGGACTGCCCAACTGTGGGTTGCCAGCACTTATTAAAACAGTACTATTTGTATAATGCAAGGGTACAACAACATTTCAAAGTAAGTGACAAAGACACACTCCAAGTTTTATTCCTTTATTAATTACATTACACACTTTTCCACAGGCTCTCTCCTTTATTTGATATTACAGTGCATATGGCAGACATATTCAAGACATATTATACCTTTATTAATAAGTTAGAACACTCTTTTTCAGACTTGCTCACTTATTTTATATGACAGTACATGCAGAGATATTATTCCGGATATATTTTACCTTTTGTAATGGGTTACTACACTTTTTTTCTGGCTCTCTGACTTTCTTTATATAACAGTACATGCAGAGGAATTATTCAGGGCATTTTATGGCTGTATTATTGGGCTACAACACTTTCTTTCAGGCTCTCTCACCTATTTTATATAACAATACATACAGAATAATTACTAACCTGCCTGGTGGCGCAGCCTATCTGCATAGGCTTGCTGATTCACAGCACGGACACCTGCAGCTGTGAAGTAAATGAAGGGATATTAAGACATACCTATCCATTTTATAGAATAAATTGGCATGTCGTACATACTGCATTCCATGGCTACCTACTCAGTTGCGGGGCATCTTGCATCCCACGGGCCTCCTGTATCCATTGGTTCAGTAGGTCCTGCTTCCGTCTCTTCAGGTCTGCATAGTGGTGATGGACCTGCTCACCAGTCCCAGGAATGCCTGTGACACTGGTGAGGTCATGAGTTAACCGGTTCCAAGCCTCTGCTTTGTACTCCATCCCTTGGAACTGGCCCTGCAGGAGTCTTGACTCATGATAGTGGACAAGGAGCCAAACCATGTATTTCGACTCCTCAATGCCCCAGCGTTGCTCTCTAAAGTGTGTACCCTCTTCAGCACCAGCCATTCTAACTGCAGATGGGAGCTACAATCAGTTATGGCAAGTATTCCCACCTATGGGGCTTAAATATGCCGCATTTCCCGCACATTTTTGTGATTGGCCATTTTTGAAAATTCTCGTCTGACTGCAGACCTGCTTAGCAATGGTTAATCTACCATTTATAAGTATATGTATGTTAACAGTGGCTATTTATCCTAAGCTTTTGTGACTTAGTGGTTCTGTACTTTGATTATGGTGCACAGTGTCCTGGGTTCGAACCTTGTCATTGCTTTTTATTTTACTACTGTCCAGACAAGTTAGGGGGTGTGGCTGTGTTTAAACAACGTTGCTCCACATTGCCGACGGTGCCTGGTTCGCGTGGCACACATCTCCGTTCAAACCGATTGCACTGAGTAAAGCGCTATTTAGCTGTGGGCAACTACATTGCACTGGGTAATGCGCTGCTTAACTATGGGCAACTACATTGTGCTGGGTAAAGCGTTGCTTAACTGCGGGCAATTATATGTCAGGTTCCTTTATAAATATACACTTTGTTCACTGATACATAGGCCATTTCAATGCTTTTTACTAAAAGTTTAATCATATATGTCAGGAATTATTTCATATACTAATTTTGAACACAAAATAGGAAGGGGAGTGGTAGGACTCGAACCGTGAATGCCTCCTCTTTGTGCAAACACTCTACCACTACGCTATTGCTATTTGGCATAATTTGCATAAACATTCCTTATTATGCTCTTCCATGTCGAGATTGCTAACTGCAGCTAAGCAATGGGCACACCCGTGCAAATACAGGCAGCTATATCGGGAATTAGAAAAAAAAAATTAATGTTTTACTTTTTATAACTGTGCTGGGGATTTACAATGTCAGGGAGTGTGGTGTTGGGTACATGGTCATTTGAGCGGACTCGCTCTTGTGTGTTGACATTTTGCATTTCAGGCACTTGCAGGGGCATGGACCTTTAGACTACTTGGCAGTCAGACACGCCCCCTGCTTTCCTGCACGGTCCGTGTTAGACTTGGGGTAGAGTCAGCGTGCCCTCATGAATATTCATGGCATGCTGACATCATACCGTTCAACTGCAGCCTCCAAGTAAGACTTATTTAGTCTTACACGGAGGATTCGTGAATCCGGGGGTTACACTTTTCAGCTGTTAAAGTACTGAAGGGTCATATGGGAACTTATTTTCCATATGTTTGGGTGTTCCTCATAAAACAGACTGAGGTTGCTAAGTAACAGACATTTCTGTTTTACATTTCATATTCCTTAGAGAAGTGCATAGTAACAGAAATCCTGTTCTACCAATTTTTTAAGTGCATGACAGCATTATTTATAGTCTGGCCCTATTTATTTTATGCTCTGTCCAGATGTCTTGCTCTATGAGGCTGAAGTTTGTGTGTGTCTATATATCATGTGTGTGTGTGTGTGTGTGTGTGTGTGTGTGTGTGCATATATATATATATATATATATATATATATATATATATATAAATATATATATATATATATGGATTAAACCCACAGTCCTCACTATCGCGACTTACTACCTGTCCGCCCCCACTGAATCCCTCACTCTATCAGCACTTATATATACATGGATCACCTTCGATTACGAAATGCCACCAAAAACACACACAAACAATCACCCCAAAAAAGAACACAACAAAAATACAGACAACGCAAACAACAAACAACCATAACACCAACACCACTACAACAAAACACTACACACACACTACTATCACTATCCACTGCCCCCCCCAAACCCAAACCCTAACCCTAAGATCTATATATATATATATATATATATATATGCTGCCACTGAAGGAGGTCGCAAGACAGTAGTGGTATCAGCAGTCTGAGTGGGCAGCCAGCACAGGTATGGGACACTTCAGATAACCACCAGCTGGAGTCCTATGCCTGTCCTTAGCATATTAGTAGAGCAACGGTCCTTACTCTGCTTTTTCTCTTTACATGTGCCCTTTCTGTGCCCCCTTGTCAGTGTCCACCCATGCAGTATTTCAGGTAAGGTAAGACTGTATCTTCTGCTGTTCTTGGAATGACTGGAATCACCACTAAGTCTCCCTCCCTTCAGGTGTAGTAATTGTATGTAGGTCAAGGCAAGAGGGGTTTACATTACCTCCCCCCTTTCAGTCCTTATGGCCATTGTCAAAAGTACACATGTAAATGGAAAGGACAATTGGGAGTCATTGTTGCTACCAGCAGTCTGAGTGGGTAGCCAGCACAGGTATGGGACACTTCAGATGTCCACGACCTGAAGCCCCATGCCTGTCCTTGGCATATTAGTGGACTTGCAGTCCTTACCCTGCTTTTTCTGTTTACATGTGCCCTTTCTGTGCCTCCTTGTCAGTCATTGTGTGTAATTTGGTGTTTTCACAGATAGTAGGGTATGTACCACTGCAGCGTCATCACCACTTATGTACCTAATGCAAAGAATACTGCTCTTGTGGATAGGATGGAAGATTTGGATGGGCTAACCAGGTAATGCATATGATATACATATATATGTAGTCTTCCAATACATCTGTCAAACTTCAGTAGTAATCTGTTTGCATTTTCTTTCCTGTACAGGTTCATCCACCTTCTGACACTGACATGGCTTCATGAGCAGGAGAACGACAAGTGAGAGTGTGGGTATGTGGCCATTCCTACATTCACTGGGCTGCCAGCCATGCTTCTGAAACTGAAAACCGGTATAACTTGAGCTTCCCCACATCCAGTGTGAAGGTATACTGGATTGCAAGAAGAGGTATGCATTGGAGCAGAGTACTGCAGTTGGTGGAAGAGAAATGTTCAATCTACCCTGAGCATGACATCCTTGTGCTGCACATTGGAGAGAATGATGTTATCAGTCAACCACTCGGAAGGCTACGGTTTCAAATCACAGCAATTTTTGAACACCTGCAGTCTTGGTGACCACATTGTCATTTTGTGTGGTCTGATATAATTCCTCAAAAGATATGGAAAACAGCAAACAGTCAATGGGCAGCTCACAAAGCCAGACATTTACAGAATGGGTTCATGCATGGCTTGATACACAGGGTCGGTGGATCTACAATCTGCCATTACAGCATCACCATAGAAGATGTTCACCTGTTCAGTAGGGATGATGTTTACCTAACTGAGGAGGGCATTGCATTGTTCTTGACTGACCTTGACAATGGCATGAGAAGAGCTATGCAGGATTGGTAACATGCAGCTTGTGAGAAGAATGGAAAACACCCATGACCAAGTAGGACCAGCTAAACTCTATTATGAAATGTGTTGTGTAAAATATATTTTTCTGAGTTTGGCAAATAAATGTGGTAAGGAGCTGGTGAGGATGCTGAATAAGAACAACTGTTTCAGGAGAGTGCTACCACATACAATCTAATATATCAGTGACCATCCTGCAATACTTCTTTTTTTAGTCTGCTTTTATCAGGCATGTGTAGAGTTTAGATGACAGGAAGGGTTTACTAATACAAAATTTGATCCCTTAGGTTCATTGCTGAATGGACACATGTAAAGAGAAAAGGCACAGGTAAGGCAGACTGCTGACACTGAAGGAGGTTGTGAGACTGCATTAGTATCAGCTGTCTGAGTGGGTAGCCAGCACAGCTATTGGACAGATCAGATGGCCTTGCCTGCCACTGAAGTCCCATGCCTGTCCTGGGTTCATTAGTGAAGTGGCGGTCCTTACCTTGCTTTTTTTCTTTACATGTACCCATTCAGCAGTATGTTGGCTACACCAAGAATGTGTATATTTACAATCATATGTGTCTACACTGTAAAACAACTAGTTCTGAATGCTGTACACATGTACAGATATCAGTTTTGTTAGGACTAAGGTTATGGAAATTATGATTTTTTTCATATTTTGGTAAATAACTTTGCAAGGGAGCATCTAAGTGTGCTAAGTAATACCTCATTTTGAAGACAGTATTGATAGTTCCAACATGATAAAAGAACTGCCCCTGTATGTTGTACACATGTACATATATCAAAGTTTGTTTTGGACTTAGGTTATGGAAGATTTTTTTTTCATATTTTGGTAAATAACTTTGCAAGGGAGCATGTCAGTGTGCCAAGTAATATTTAATTCTGAAGACAGTGTTACTGCTTACAACATGGTAAAAGAACTGTGTCTGTGCACTGTACACATATACAGATATCAAAGTTTGTTTCGGACAGGTTATGGAAATTATGATTTCTTTCATATTTTGGTAAATAACTTTGCAAGGGAGCATCTGAGTGTGCTAAGTAATACCTCATTTTGAAGACAGTATTGCTGGTTCCAACATGGTAAAAGAATAGTGTCTGTATGTTGTACACATGTGCAGATATCAAAGTTTGTTTTGGAGTTGGAGTTGGACCCTCCACAGAACTAACCAATTACCGCCCCATAGCTACTCTCCCTCCACTCACCAAAATACTAGAGAGATGCATACAATCTCAGGTCTCAGACTACCTCCTTACTAACAACCACCTTTCCAATACTCAGCATGGTTTCTGACCAAACCATAGCACCACCACTGCCTTACTCTCCTTTACTAACACTATCCTTCAGCATAAAAACAATGGCTATCTCTCCTCTGCTACTTTCCTAGACCTATCTAAAGCATTTGACATGGTCCCACACAAACAACTTATCTC
Source organism: Protopterus annectens (assembly GCF_019279795.1). Taxonomy (NCBI): domain Eukaryota; kingdom Metazoa; phylum Chordata; order Ceratodontiformes; family Protopteridae; genus Protopterus; species Protopterus annectens. Next base: position 1,341,849,725 of record NC_056731.1, read on the forward strand.
TGTCCTCAATAACCTATCCTTTTCTCAATCAGTCACCAACTGGTTTCAGAATTACCTGTCTGACCGCCAACAATCCGTTGTATGGCAGAATGACATATCCCCCCAACTACCTGTCTCCATAGGGGTTCCCCAAGGATCCATCCTTGGACCCCTACTCTTCTCTGTTTTCACCAATAATCTAGCATCTGCCACCAAACATGGCACACTCATACAATATGCAGATGACTCAACCATCATCTGCTCAGCCCAGTCCCTACCCAAACTGCAAAAAGTCACACAGGAAGCCTTTTCCTCTGTTGAAACATGGTTATCCGATGCCCAATTAATACTCAGCCCAAACAAAACTAAACTACTCATCTTCCAACCCACCAAACATACTCAGAACAACTCTCACTTTAACATCACAGCAAAAGACAACACCACTATATACCCAACTGAACACACCAAATTGCTAGGAGTGGAAATAGAAAATAAACTAAAATTTGACATTCACATATCCATGACCATAAAAAAGTCCACAAAAAATTAGGAGCGTTATACAGAAATAAGTAACTTCTCACCAAAGCAGCAACAATTTCAATATCAAATTCCCACCTTATCTCCACCCTATTTTATGCATCTCCAATATATAACAACCTAAGGCAATGCAATCTAAACAAGTTAGAGACCTGCTACAACAAAATCACCAAATTCGCCACAAGGGCATCCTACTGTAGTCACCACTGTCTCTCACTTGCTGAACTGGGCTGGCTTGAACTCCCTCACCTCCTTCAATGGTATCAACTCTCACTTGCCCACAAACTAGTAAACCATCCACTAAATGTCCCATCCCTCCAGAATCTACACCAACCCTATCGCACCACCAGACTACTAAGATCCAGCAATAAAAACCACTTGCAGATCACTAAAGCCAATAATTCTGCTGGTGAAGCACTATTCTCTTGCACCATAGCCAAACTGTGAAACTCCCTCCCACCCACAATTACCTCCATACCATCATGCACCCACTTCAAAGCTTTACTAAAAGCGTACCTAAAAACATGCTGGCTATGCCCTTGCAACTCCCACTCTAAAATCACCCACCCCATCCAACCACTACCTTTCTTTCCACTCCACTACCTTGATTATAGCAAGCTCAGATGCTCATAAGCCTAGTACTTATTATACAGCAGGAACTTCTTATTGTAACATTTGTTAATGTCTGTTATGTACTTCACAGATAAAGATTCTAGTTGTCTACTGATGTACTATGTTCTTCATCTGTAAATATGTTGTAAGTATTTGCTATGTTATATTGTTAATCGCTATGTAATCCAATGTAACTACTGTCTGTTTGTTTTAACTGTGGAGCTTTTCTCCCCAGGCCTCCGCTGAAAATGGACCTACGTCCAGTTGGACACTCCCGGTCAACAAATGTAAATAAATAAATAAAAAATAAATAAGTTAGGTTATGGAAATTATGATTTTTTTTCATATTTTGGTATATAACTTTGCAAGGGAGCATGTCAGTGTGCCAAGTAATACCTCATTTTGAAGACAGTGTTACTCCTTACAACATGGTACTTTATCGATTATGAGAAATATTATATTAATCATATTTCTGTGAATATCTCCATAAAGGAGCATCACACAGTAATGATTAAGGTATCATTTTAAAGCTGACATTCATATCAACAAATTAAATACAAATTGTATGGGTCTACATGGTACATTGACAAAGATATTGTGCTTTGCTTTTCCAAAAAGGTAAAAAATATGTACAATATCAACATTCCTTGCCAAATATTTAATAATGACTTTGATATGCACTGTCAACATTTATACTGTTGGAAAGGTCAGTGTCTGCTGAACAACTTTTGTATTTACATTTTTAGTCTAGCTCTTACAGTTAAAGAGTTATGAACATTTGTTTTCTGTATGGTATTGCAAATGGATTTTCTGAAAATGAACTCAGGCTGCACTGTTGTTCCGAGCTGCTCTGGAGAGAATGAGTTAATAAAAGATTATTGGATGCACTTCCAGACATTCCTTTGGTGGATTCTATTGATACCACTGTTGTATCTGCCACTATGGCTTTATAAATACACTTACTGTATTCCAGCAACGTATAGCAGATATCAGGCTTCCTAGGAGCAGGGGAAGGAAGCCTGGGAGCAACAATATGTTCCTAAGTACATAATCCAAGTCTACATATATTGGAAGAACTTCCAATGTTCTAGGAGTGGAAAGGTTCAGAAGCACTTTAGAAAGAGTATGAGTCTTGGAAAATTGCCTAGACTCCCAGATGAAGGATTTCTTCATCCTATGAAGGATTTCTTCATCCTGTGAAGGATGCCTCCAAATACTAAATCCCCAGGAGGCAAAGCTGAGGAAAAGGTATAATCAAAATCAGAATCTTCATAAGTCTGAAGGAGAAGGTATTTTACACAGGACAATTTCTCCTTATCCTTTGATTTCAAAGAATCCGAATCTCCATGGGGGAAATGTCCCTTTTTTCCCCAGGAGACAATCCTGGCACAAGATCCTTTTGCAGGGTTGATTGCCTGGTCTTCGTGAAGTACTGGGTTGACCTGACCAAGTCCTGTGAAGAGACCTGGGAAGAAGGGGCAGTTGGCTGAGTCAGCAAAAGCTGGGACAACCCCAAGATTTAGGGAACTAGAGAAAGTGAAGGCCTCAGAGTGTAGGCAGGAGGCCACAACTTTAATCTGATTCCTGGGGATATCTTCTCCAACAATAGCCAAGGGGATACCGCCCTCACACTCAATCACCAGGATTCAAGCATTGCAAGCCATGGTCTGCTCAGTGTCATTAGGCCCAACCAACACTAGTCTGTTGTCTGAATGCGATAAAGGGGCCTGTCTCATGAGAGGGTCACACCACAGGGCTTTGGCCTAAAAGGGGTCAGACCTGGAGGCTGCAGAGGTGCCTAACCTGCATCAGCAACATCATATTTAGTCAAAGGCCTGAACAAGGAAACACCCTCAGAATCCCAAACATCTCACTCCTTCAGATGCTTATCTTTATATTTTTTGGTTAAGGTGGTCTACGTACCAGCAGATGCTGAGGTGTATGACAGTCCTTCCTTATTAGATGCCTTGCTATCTTCCATATACAACTAAACTGATTTAGGTTTAATTCAATAACTATTAAGTATAGGGGTAGCACAATACTCACAGTTAGCAATGTTGTGCTGAGTGCCTAAATAAAACAGGCAATGAGAATGGAAATCTTTGTGTAGAATGTGCTGCCCACAAGAAAGACACTTATTAATTTTCTTGAATATTAACAAGAAAAAAAGGCCCCAATAGGGTACTTACTTGAGGCATCTGGAAAGCTGGTGATTCAAGCCAACCAGCAAACTGACAACTCAAACTGGCAAAGCATTGTCAAACATTGGACTGCATGGCAAGAAAGAACTGAAGGTGGCACCACCTGATACCCATTTCATACTCTGACATTCAGGTATTAGTCCACATGGATATCTAGCTGGAGTGGTGAAAATAATCTGATATTTGGGCCAGCCATGGGCTTTCACATAGCAGAAAGACCCAAGAATCAGTACTGCAACATTGACTATGATGAACATCTATTGTTTCTGTGGTACCATGTTTGATTCTCTCAGCCCTCATTTGCCTCGTTTGTGACCTTGAGTAAGTCACTCAACCAGACTTTGCTCCTAAGTCAACCATGAAAAGGGAATGTGTGTCCAGTACTCCTACCTGGTTTGCAAATGGGTATTATTATGTCTTTTGAAGGAAAAGCTTAGGAAGGATGGCCATTACTTTCATACACGTTACCCATTCTTGAAGCACTCTCCTTTCTTGGTCCTCCTCTTACCTCTGCAGTGGTAGTAATTGCATTCTAATTCTGATAAACAATGAGACCCTTGTTGTAATGCAGCATTTTCACTAATTTCAGAGACTGCCCTGTAAGTCAAACTCAGATTGATCATTAATAGCCTGTAGGAGACAGAATACAGTGATAAGGCTTTCAGTCTTTTCACATGGGATTTGTTTTGGGTACCCTGTATTTTTTTGGTGAAAAACCTCTGGGGTCTCTAGCTGTTGCAGGTGTCTAGTCAGGTACATGCAAAAGGGTGCATTGTACTTAATCATTGATCTGATGAGTGCTGAGTACAATGGAATTATAATGTTCTTAGATCTAGATGCCGTGCCTTTACTTGTGAGATGTGCCCCATAAAAGGACACACGGTGTTCGAATTTCAAATCACTTTCAACCTGAGTATCAAGGTCATGCAGCACTAGGTCCACTCTTGGGGGGTGCGATCTATAATGTAATTAGCTGGGGTGTTAGCTTTCTCAAAGGGAATAATTATGCATTTTTTTGCATTTAATTTCAATCCATGACTTCAACACCAATCATTTGTCTGTATTAATCCTTTCTGCAGTATATTGGTACTGTTGGGGAACTCAGTGATTGCTTCCAATTTGCAGCCATCAGCAAACTTGGTCAGCCACAGGCTATCCACACTCACCTGCACTTGAGAGAGATAAATTACAAACAATACCAAGCCAAGCACAGAGCCCTGTGGTATGCCTCTGGTGACTGGCCTTTTGCTAAATGTGAATTTGTCCACTTTAACAGCATGTGTCTTGTTGGTGAGCCATTTGGCTATCCACCTGGTGATGTAGGGGCTAATTCCCAGCTGTGATAGTTTATGTATAATACCAAACTGGGGGATAGTGTCAAATGTCTTGGCCAGGTCAAGGTTGGCAGTATGCAAAGTCTTTCCCTCATCTATGGCCTTGGTGACCTTTTCGAAGTCAACCAGGTTCAACAGACAAGATCTACCCTTAACAAATTCCAACTGGGCTAGGTCCAGAGTCTAGAGGTTACCTGTCTCCTTGTTAATAAGGTCCAGAATGATTCTTTCAATGATGTTGCAGATGAGGCTAGTCAGGCTTATGGGTCTATAATTTCCATAGTTGGTTGATGCCCCCCCCCCTGTGCAGAGGGATGACTGTGGCTGACCTCCATTCTGCCAAAATATAGCCAGTCTTGAGGCTGTGGTTAAATAGTGTTCCAAGTGGGTCAGCTAGGTCATGTTTCAAGTTATTTAAAAGGCAAACTGGGATGTTGTCTGGTCCCACTGATACCATGTGTTTGGCTTTAGAGAGCTCAGTTATGACCTGCTCTTTACAGATAATAAACAGTGGAGTCATGGCTAGTATACTTTGGGTGATGGCTAGTGTGGACAAGGGTGGTGGGGGGTGAAATTTGTTCCAAATCTGTCTGCTAGCAGGTTGGTTATTTCCTCCAGCTGAGTATGAGTGGTGTCATCCACAACCAGATCTGCACATAGCTGGGCATTACCCTTAAGGTTTCAGACATAGTTAAAAAAATATCTTGTCATTTTGTTTAACTAGGGAGGTTATTTTTGCTTTGCAGTTCACTTTGGATAACTTAACTAGATCTCTAATTTGTTTAGACAAGTGAGGGAATTCTTCCACTGTTGAGTCAGCTCCCTTTTGTTTTTAGACATTAGTTTCTTTCTTTTGTTGTATAGCCTCTTTATACTGGGAATCCACCAGGGTCGCTTGTTTATTAGACAAGACCTGGTTTTAATCTGGTTAGGTACAGCTGATTCCATACAACTGCTTAAGTGGTTATACAGGGCATTGGTGTACACCTGTGCATAGGATTCCATGTTATCTGTGTACAGGGGGGCTTTGAAATTTCTTACTGCTTCACGTAGTATGAGACAATTGGTCTTGGAAAAATTCTTTAGAGTTTTTGTTATTGATGGGGTATATGGTATTACAATCATTTCAAGACACTGTTTTATGGTCCAATCTTAACAGAATGACATTATTCTGGGGGGTGCAATGCTCCCCCATGTTCATAAGCATTATGTCTAGGATAGTTCAGTCCCTTGCAGTTGTGCTGACTAACTCTTCTAGGTTATTTGCATTGACAGACTCCAAGTACCTCTAAGAATGCATGTTTGTAGTCATGTAGGATCCCCAGTCAATAGTAGGATAATTAGAATCAGTCAAGAGTAAGATTTTGGGCTGCATGGTAAGTGACTCCAACAAGTCTGGGTTTGCGGTATCCTTTTCCCTGGTTCATTGTGGGAGATCTGTAGCTGGCAATGATGTGGTAAGGCATTTTGTCTATAGTTACTTGGACATGGAGTAGCTCGAGAGAGTCATACAGTTTGACCAGTCTTGAGGCATACTGATCCTTAATGAAGATGAATACACCTCCTCCTCTGGTTCTTTCCTGCTCAGTTTGTGGTCTGAATGTATGTAAGGTGTTGCTGCCCTGAATGGCCAGAGTACTTTTTGCAGCTTTGGACCATGTCTCAGTCACTGCACAGATATAATCATTTCCAAGGAGATAAGTGTTTCTTGTTAAGACCCTTAGCACTGAGCAGCAGTACCTTGAGTATATCCAGAGAAGCTTTTGTTACATTGGAAGGTTGGTTGTTTTGACCCTGTCTAAAAAAAGCACAACAGCCATGACTGATGCTTGTCGACCATGTCTTCCAAGGCTGACAGATTATTAGATCTCCTTGGACTGACACTAGAAATTTAGTCAATTATTTTTTGTTTGTATGGTGGTATCAGCCTTGGTGATGGTAGAATGCTGCTCACTGCTAGGCTCATACCTGCCTGTTATACATAATCCGAAAGCTCAGTTAGGTCTCTCTTCACACAGTTCAGGGGAGGTATGTCTCAGATCATTCACACCCACATGGACTATGAGTCATACTAGTACTTATGGTTGAGTGACCTGAGTGCTTGAATGACCTGACGGATCCTGAACCAGACAGGCAGCTAACCGTAACCCTCTCCTTGTCAAGAATGGTGAGTGCAACATCTGTGTATCTCACTATGGAATCACCTATGACTAGTACATTGGGTTTAGTGGTGAGGCATCTTACGGGCTTGTTTGTTGAGACACTGCTGTGTGTGCTCTATTATATGTTGTGGTTGATGTTGGCTTTATTGTCTGTGGTTGACGAAGGCTGCATTTGGGAGGCCTCTGGGCTTTTGGTAAGTTATAAATGAGTACCTCCACATATATGGGTTTATATATGTATTTATATATATATGGGTGTCAAGTCTTTATTTGGTGTGGAAAGTGGTGTATGTGTGTGCTGACAACCTGTTTATTATATTTGCTTTCATGTGAGAGTCCTGCCTCCAATTTCATAGTTTAATTACATCTCTCACATATAGTATAAGTTTGTTTTAGGAATAAGGGGTTGTTAGTATACATGAGACAACTGCTACATTTTCTTAGGATGCCAATGTCCACCAAGCTGGCCAGAGAGATGACGGGAAACTGCTTATCCATGACAGCAGATTTTTCCTGTGTTCTTTATTAGGGAATGGAGTAGGTTGCTTTGACTGATCAGTGCTGATAGATCAGGGATTAGGAGTGAAAGCTGTACTTGTGTAGATTAGGGTCATCAAACCAATGGATTGCTCCAAGAGCAGCGGAATGCTAGGAAAGTTGCACTGATGGATGTTCAGTTAAACCTGTATACAAGATGCCTGCATCAATGCAGGGTACTGCCTACCACTGCTGCAAGGAGAGCAGCACTGTGCAAATGTGAAGCTTAAATATTAGCTTGAATAAGCAAGAATAAGGAAAACTACCAATCAGGGAGCACACAATGAGCCTTCCTCCAGCAATCCCCAACTCTGATGGGTCTAGATCTACACACGTCTGTCACAAGGGTGCAGGAAAAAGCCCTCTTAATTTAAGATGGCTGGTACAGTGCTGAAGTGCAAAAAAAAAAAAAAGGACTCTAGCTGCAGCAGTCCAGAATCTAGCCAGTACAATGTAACCAGCTATGTAAAGCTACAGATAACACTCAGTATTGAGAGTGTAGACCTGTAGTAAATATAACAGCAGATGGCTGCTTTATTTCCTTCTCTTACCCCCTCCCCACCCTTCCTTTACCTTTCCTCTCTTCTGGTATGAGTTTCACTCTTGTAATATTCTTACACCTCTTCCCATTGTTTTTTTTTTCCATTTCTCTTTCTCTCTCCATTCTTCAATCTAGCCAATTTTTGTTGACTTCTTCCCATATCCAGAAACTTCTTGTGTAATTCTTGCTTCTATACTGCTATTGTCCCCATCCACTTTTGAGTGATGATGGTTTTAATTTCAGTACTCTACAGTCTGAGAATGGGCAGTTGTGGTGGTGCAGCGGTTAGCATTCCTGCCTTACAGCAGAAGGTTCTCTGGTTCAATTCTCGGCTGGGGTGCCTTCTGGGTGGAGTCTGCATGTCCTCCCTGTGGTCAGATGTGTTTCCTTCGGGTGCTTTGATTTCCTTCCAAAGACAGGCTGTAGGTGGATTGGACACACTTAGTTGGCCCTAGGTGTATGTGTATGTGCCTTCTTTGGAAAGATGGGTGCCAGGCTGACAACACGACACTGAAAAACTCCACTACCAATCATTCTGCAGACTGTTGTTTCGCTGTGGCAACCCCTAACCAGAATAAGCCAAATGACTCTGCAGTCTGAGAGTGGTGATATCTCATTCTTTCCAGATGCTGCCCTTTTTCTTTATGGTGCATATACAGAATTCCCAAGTATGTTTTGCTTCCTTTTGAAATGTTTCCCCAAACCTTCAGTACCTTCTCACTGACTTCATGTTCCCATTCAAAGTCCCAGAACATATGTATCATTCCTGACTCTTCCTCCTGACACACCCAGCATCTACCACCCTCCTTTCTGCCTTCCTTTACCAGTCTCATGGGTTATATGGGTTATCGATGCAGTATTGTTAGGCTCGGATATCCCCACTGTGCACATTTTGCAAGTGCTTCAGTGGATTAATTGTCTTTTTCCAGTATTCTTCAGCTTCCTTCCATCCTTCATCCATTCCTAATACCTTGTTATTCTCTCTTCTTTGACCTTATCCCTTCTTTCCTTAGTGCATCATAGATATGTGGCATAGTTACATAATTAAAAAAAAAAGTAAAAAAATAATAAATGACCAAACTTGTCCAAAAGAAGAAAAAAGTCCTGGTACCACAAAATAAAATGAATAGTCCACTTTATTATTTTAGCCACAGGAGCAACCAGAATAAGTGCTTTCGTCTTTGCCACAAGACTTCATCAGATACCCCTTCCACATGTTACAAACCTTTTATATTCACCTAATTAACCACCAATTATAATTTAAAAAGACAATGCAAAATACACTTTACTTTCATCCTATATAAAATTATAAGCCAAAACCCATTCAAGCTGTTATATTGTTGCTTCAAAAAAATTGAAGCAATTACATAATGTTATTCAAATATTAAACATGAATATTGTAAAAGTTGTACCATAAACTGCAAAAAAGTTATGATAAAATAAAATATTTAAATAAAATAAAATATTTAATGAAGTGGACGAATTTAAATATTTTGTTCGTGGTATTCTAGCTGTTAAAGCTACATATACGTTTATGAATAAAGAACTGAAATGGAAACTCAGGTTAAAATTGAACATACCCCCCGGATTGAATGAGTATATTTCCATCAAATTGGTATTAATTCAGAAAGCATCTTTAGTTTAAACTGCCAGGTAGCATAAACGTATATGTAGCCTTAACAGCTAGAATACCATGAACAAAATATTTAAATTTGTCCACTTCATTAAATATTTTATTTTATTTAAATATTTTATTTTATCATAACTTTTTTGCAGTTTATGGTACAAGTTTTACAATATTCATGTTCAATATTTGAATAACATTATGTAATTGCTTCAATTTTTTTTTTGTTACAATAATATAACAGCTTATTTTTTTATAGTTTTATATTTAGCATAGTGTAAAGTATAAAGTGTTTTTGCATTGTCTTTTAAATTATATAATTGGTGGTTAATTAGATGAATATAAAAAGTATTGTGTGGTCTTGTGGCTTTTCCTGTGTGGTTTTAGACTGACAATTTAATATCAGAGTGAGTTTCACTACAATGTAATGTATTGTATTGTATTATGCAAGACACGTTGCTATATGCAATTTTGTTTTGGGGAGGGGGGGGTTACCTCCTGAAAAAAAATCTTTTTTGTGTTTTTATGATTCTGAGCATGTAGTCTGTGATGCACAGTGAACCAGAAAGTGCTTCATATCCTCAGATCTGTTTGGTCCTTTGCCTCCCTAACCTTTTCCATTTTATCCAGGGTGCCATCCTGTGCTTTTCCTGCCCTTTCTGCGAGTTCCTTTCTCCCATTGCCTTCTCTATATTCTTTTTTCAGGTCTCCCCAAGTACCAAGAAGTTCTATTATTGGGTCCCTAGCATTTTGTATTAATGTCTCCATTGTTCTAAATCATTCCCCGCAATCCTTTTCACTGCCTACAAATCTTCTTCTTAAGCTATTCCACTTATGAATGCTCCATAGCTTTTTCAAGTTCTCTTCCCTTCATGTCATACACAGTTGTTTTAGTGTAGCTTCATTCATGTCCTTGAGGAAAATCCTACATGTCAACAAGTCTTTTGTTTAATCACCCCTCTTTCCCCTTGCCGTTACTGATCCAGACCTCTATGCCCTTTTACATTTGTTGTAGCCTTTTATACTTAAGGTTTATTTATATGTTGTAGATTGAGTGAATTATTGCCAAATATCATCATATTTGCTGCATTAATTCTTCACAGGACAGTATCCCTTACAATTGTTCCAACTTCCTCTAGGTTTTTCTCTATTTTCTTGCTCTCTCTCTCACCACATTCACAGTATAGAACCCTAGGTACTTGAGAAACTCCACCTCTTTTCTTGCCTACTCTGTTTTTCCCCTTCCCTTTTCCTACTTTCACTCAAACTGCCTTTTTATTGTTGTGCCTGAGTTGTCATTTCCCTGAATATCTTAAATGTCTCCATTATAGTTCTCATTACTGCAACCCCATTCTCTGACCTTTATATGCAGTTATCTTTGCACAAGATGAATTGAGATTTCATACCTTCCTTTTCTTCAAGCATTGTTAAATTTTGTCCAGCTTCCATTACCAGCTCCTTGGTCAAAGCATGACTGACTGGTCCCCTTCTTTTTGTTTGCCTGCTCAGATACTCCTCCATTTATGAGCATTTCAGTTTCTGGACCTTGGTATGATGCTAAGAACTTTTCTCCTATCTGTATTTGTTGCAGTGCTTTCCAAAGGAATTCTCACCTCACCATACCAGAAGTCTTCTGCAAGTCAGAGAACAAACTCCCACCCTTCCCTTCATATTTTGGTCCCCCTGTGCATAAATTCCAGCAGGTCCCACCATTTTTTATTTATTGCTTTCCTTCCTTTCATGAAGCCATTTTGCTCTGGTTGTATTTCCTCAATTTGGCAATATTTCATCCAATATTCCTGACCATATCTTTGCCAAAATATTACTGTCTACATTAATCAAGGAGACAAGTGTATTCCACTTCTTCCCTTTCTCCTTCCTCTTTAGGTAACATAGTTATCTTCATGCTCCTCATACTTTTAGATATTTTGCCTGAGTGCTGTATTCAATAGGCACGTATATCATAACATCGACAGCTTAGGTTGTCGAATCCAAAATCATTGTCACCTATGCGTCGAAAGCTAAAAACAGCGAGCGGCCAAATCATCAAATTCTTTCCTAGGGAAAGAATTCACTTGACCGTCCGCAAACAAAATAAACACACCCAAATATAGTGGGGGGCTGCCCCCCACACACTCCCTAACTAAATATACCAATTCCGAGACCGCTCTACATTGGAGAAAGGGCAAATCCCCAAAAACGGTCATGGAAATTTTTTCCCAAGGAAAGAATTTGATGATGTGGCCATTCGCTATTTTAAGCATTCAACGCTTAGGTGTTGATGAATACGCATTCAACAATCTAAGCGGTCGACAAATCAATAGGGAACCTTCTGTTGTATTCCTCCCCTAGGACTTTTCACATTTTACCCCCTCCCCATTTTTAGGGGGAATCCACCTGGCCCTTCAGCTTTCCTCTCCATCATGTATATGGTTATCCTTCTCTCTCTCTCATCCCTTGTTACCACTGCATTCAGCTCGTCTCTTAGTTCAACAACCAGTATATAGATATATATATATATATATATATATATATATATATATATATATATACACACACACATACAGATATATATATATATATATATATATATATATATATATATATATATATATACACTTGGTTTTCCCCAGCTCCATTCTGAGAATTTTGTCCCTTCCTGTTGTCTGTAAATATCCTTATGCTATCTCCTTAAATATCTCACTAATTAGCCTGTCATCTTCTAAATATTCTTGTGCCCCTCCACATATCCACTGTACCTCTCTGTGCCTGCTGCTTCTTGTATTTCTTGGCCAGCTTTTTTGTCTCCCCACTGTCCAACAGGAGTCCCTCCAATATCATTACCGAATTTCTTAGTTTTTAATCATTTTACTCTGTAATTCCATTCTTATTGTTTTTTGTCTGCTCTGTAACATTTCTCTTTTACTCTCATTTCTTCCAGACTCCTTTTGTACCATTTACAGCTCTCTCTCTCTCTCTCTCCAGCACCTCAGTCATTTTCATCTAACCTTCTGCATCCATGAAATTTCCCAACGGTGACCTCAATCACTTTTCACCAGTGCTCTTTCAGTTTGTTCGTGTCATTCATATTGCCTTGTACTGACTCCTTTATTAGTCCTTGCAGTGTTTCCTAGTTCTCTGTCTCATTTCACTTACAGCTAGCCCATGTGCAACCCCTTCCCATTGTTTTCTGCTCATACACACTTAGCTTATGTTAAGGAATGACACAAAATACAGATTTCAACCAAGCAAGAATTTCTTCATTTAAGAACATCATGAGAGTGGTACACCAAGTGAAATAAGCCTGTCTCTCTTTGAACTGAGACCTGTTATTTTTTTATAGTAAAGCACTCTGTTTTCTTTTCTCATCAAAAATCTCTTCCCTTTACACCCCTTCCACAAGAACCTGTCTAACCTATTTGTCAATACCAAGTGTTTCTTCTAAAAATGTCTTCCCTCTCTGCTGAGACTTCTCATGCCATATGTCCAGCTATCCTCAGTTTTTCTTTTCTTGAGATACTTTTTGTTTGATCTTTTTGTTATTTTCCTCCTTGTCATTGTCTGGTTCAAAGTTCACATTTTTGACCCCCATTATCATTATCCATCTCTTCCTGTCTGTGGCTAGGTAGCAAAAAAGTTCTTATATAATCCTGCTTCATCTCTGTTAGGTGCATATACGTTTCCTGTTGTCAAGATTGCACCTTCCACCCTTGTCTGTAAGAAGGACCATCTATCTGTGTTTTACCATTTTCTCATTGGTTGTCTGAAGCCCTCTGCAAAAATACAGTTCCCACTCCTTATCTTTTCTTCCCCAGCTTTGCTGTCCCTCTCTCCCTTTATGTAGTCATAACATAGTATATTCTCCCCATCTTTGATTATCAGCTTTGCTTCTTATAATAGAAAAATGTCTCCCCCAGTGTTTTCTTACATTTCTGCATTCTCTTTCCTCTGATGGGATTTGACAAACCCCAAAATTTCATGTAATTATCTGTATTTTCCTTGTTTTTTTTTCTCACACTTCCATGCTTTACCATTTGGTGCCATAGAGCATAACCATTCCCCCCCAGACCTACCCCCAAAGCTGAAGATTGTGCTGTTTGGTAGCTGCCTACACTCTGGTCCCCTGCTCCCCATCCCAGGCCTCTGGATTTTCACCTTTTGGTTCTTGCATGTACATGGGTATGTCCAGGGCATGGGCGTATTAAAACTTTTTCCCCTTCTACTGCCATCCTAGTACTGATGTCACACTGTTCTATATTACAGCATTCCCATTCATTGGTCTCCCCTCCCCATTGTTGCTCACGGGTCTACTATGTCAGCTTCATTGGTATGACAGTCCAACCTTTTTTTTCTTGCAGTTTTACAGTTACTACCACTGCCATTCTTTCACTTTAAATTTGTCTAAGGGTCATTCTTCATCATACGTTACCCTGTTTCTCCCCATACATTCATTTTCATGTCCCCCAGTAGTTACTTGAGCAACTATTACTTATTTCTTCTTATGCCTAGACATTAAGCATGTTTAACACAACTTATTGTATAGCATTAAGTTATTATGAAAAATATACTATTGGATGGCACAGTGGTGTAGCTGTAGCATTGTTGCCTCACAGCAAGAGGTTCTCCAGTTTGATTCTTGGTTGGGGGTGCCTTCTGTGTGGAGTCTGCATGTCTTCCATGCATTTATGTGGGTTTCCTCTGGGTGCTCCGGTTTCCTCCCATGTTACAAAGACATACGTCTGGAGTGTTTCTTCCAGGGCTTCTGCTGAAAATTGGCTCATTCCAAGTCAGACTTTCCTGGTTAACAAATGTTAAATAAATAAATAAAATACTGCTTATGTCAAAAGCTTGCCAATATACCCCTTGAGTCCAGTACCCATCATTGCCCTAGGAATTGATTTAGTTCCTCCTATTGTAAAGTTTGATGTAGTACTCCCAAGAACATGTTTCACAAGCAAAGGCTCTGTTTCATTTAATACTTTTTTCCTGGCTGACCACAGTCACTTGGCTTTCAATATCCATTTCCTCCACTTTTTTATTGCTTCTCTCTTTCATGGCCACTTTCATTCCTTCTACAGTCCTGCCTTCCACCTCTTTGACTCTGCCATCCATCATAAATGCTGCTATCCATAATGTCTAGACCTTCATTTGTACAGCAGACACTTCTGAGTCATCTCCCATTTCCTCATAGCTCTCCCAGCTTTTTTTTATATGCTTTTGTGCCTAAATCTCTATTAGCAGATACTACTAGCTCTTTCATCTCTATGATGCAACTCTTTCACTTTGTATACCCTCTACCATTTTGTCTCTTTTCTCATCTCCTTGTTTTGGCCTTTGTGATTTGTTTCCTGCTAGTCTCATTTATTGGCATGTGGCCCCCTCTGCACTTCCTGGTATCACCATCTTTCCTGTGGAGGCATCTGATGGCACATGTCCTCCAAGTTTCTATGCATCACCTCTCCTATACCTTAGTTGCTCTTCCAGTCCATGTCTTACAGGTGATTCAAAGTTTTACTATATTGCTAATCTGCTTGTGAGACCTTTGTTTAAACTTCTGAATTTCCCCCCATATCATGTAATGTGAAACATTCCCCTTCCTCTGTACTTCCACCATGGCAGGATATTTCAACAATGCAGTTGTTCCCATTCATTCTTAATTCATTTAATACCATCAGTATAGCTTTCCTTCTCCTTCAGAGTGCTTCTGAGTAATCATCAACTCACTTTTTCAACATCCCAGTAAATTGGACGATTGTAAGTCTTTTTTGTTTGCCTTATCTCATCTTTTACAGCAAAGGATTAGAAACATGCCTAGGTCTCCCTTCTGTTACTTGCTGCTGTCCTACTCTGTCTATCTTTTCTACTAGTGTCACTTAATTTTTTAGTATCATTTTAGTATCATTAGTATCTGATGTAACAGCTGCATTACAAGCTACTTAAGTTCATTTACCTCCCCACTCTCTCTTGTATTCCAAATATCCTGACGTTAGTCATTCTTGAGTGATTTTCCAGATGCTCCATCTTTTTATTATGTTGTTCATGTACTCTGCAAATCAGCTGTCCTATGGGGGTAGATGAAGGTTCTTTTTTCCCACTGAGAAGTTTCAATTCAAAAATGAACACTATTGCTGTAAGTTGCACTACAATGTGTTGTACTGTACAAGCTTGGCAGAGCACAGTTTAGGGATTCTCCTCTTTTTCCTCTACTGTGGTGCCACAGTGAAGTTAGTGTGTGTGTGTGTGTGTGTGTGTGTGTATATGTATATATATACAAATATATATATATCATCATCATCATCCCCTTTTTCCCATTTACATGGGGTCGGGGTATCGTATTAACTGCCGCCAACTCTCTCGATTCAGTGCCACTCTCCTGCCTTCTTCAACACTCATGCCTGACTGTCGCAGATCTTCTTTCACACAATCCATCCACCTCTTTGCTGGACGTCCTCACTTCCTCTTACCTTCTTCCTGTCTGTCCCAAATCTCCCTCACCAGATTGTCTTCTGCTTTTCTACACGTGCCCATACCATCGTAATCTGTTTTCTTTGATATTTTCTGCAATTGGAGCTACTTTGGCTTCTGCTCTTATCTCCTCATTTCTTCACCTGTCCCGCAGTGTGCATCCTACCACCTTTCTGAGGCACTTCATTTCCATCACCTCTAGCTTCTTCAACTGTTCTGCCTTTACTGCCCAGGTTTCTGTACCATACAGTAGCACTGGTCACACCACTGTCTTGTACACCTTACTTTTCAGCTTCTCTGGCATTCTTCTGTCATAGACTACACCTGATACTCTATGCCAGTTGGCTGCATCCCCTCTGATTATAGCTTTGACCTCTTCATTCAGACTACCCTTCACCTCAATTACCCTCCCAGATACCTGAAGCTGTTTAATTGTTCCACTATCTTCCCTTCTATCTCTATTCTCAGCTTCTTCTGATTTCCCCAATTTGCTGCCATTACCACTGTCTTATCTGTGCTTAGTTTCTTCTCATGTGCCTTCAGATTTGCATTCCGTTCTCCTATCCTTTGCTGAAGTTCTAGATCAGAGTCTGCCTGTACTGCCACATCGTCTGCATACAGCAGCTTTGTTGCTCTGACTCCTCCAACCTGTTTGCTGATGTAGTCCGTATATATATATATATATATAATTTATGTGATGTGTAGGGGGCTTGCCTAGCAAAAAAGATGGTCATCTTTTAGGATTTCTGACTCATCAGTTTTGAAATTCATACTTTCAATATCTATGTATTTGAATAACACACCGAAGACTTTTTCTGCAGATCTTGCTGAACTAGAAGGAATCTATCATGTCCAGTAACACCACCCAGGTACCCTGCAAAACAGCAAGAGCATGACTCCCTGCACAGTCCCCACATGGAACATAATTTACCAAATGCACTTGTTAAAGTTTTACTGAAGTGCAAAATGGGAAGCAATCACCCTTAGCATTAAAAAATGTACATATGGGAGAATCTTAGAGAACAGAACTGCAAAATCTCCCAAGTGTAGAAATTCTTAGCAATTAGCAAATCGTCAACCCTAATTTTCATTAAAAAAATGCAAAACAGAGGCCAGTGTTACCAGAAGAGTATTGGGCAAATTAATGTAGATAGATAGCTAGCTAGCTTTAATAGTGTTAAAATGTAATGCAAAGTTTATGTGTCTGGAGAAATACCACAACTTGCATCACTTGCTTGTGTGTTTCCAATAAAGATTTGACTTTATTCACAGTATGTTTTTTACTAGGAACCTGAACTCTAGGGAATCTTAGATTTTCCACACAGAGAAGTTTCCTCATTAAGAAGTCAGACATCAGACATGATTTGCTGTGCATTCTACACTTCTTTTGGATAATTATGTGGAACAGCTCAGGCTTAATTATTAAAGTTTTCTTCTCATCAACCAGTTGTATGTTTCAGCAGAAATGAAGTCTATCCTCAGAGGCGTGTTTGCACTATTAAAAATCTCAGTTATTTTATTTTATTTATTTATTCAAATTAGCTACATTTAGATTCTGATAAAACACACAATTGAGGACATCCTTGTGCAACTCAACAATCCAATACAATGTTTATACAGCAAGTCTTTCCTCACAGGAAGTTATGGAGACAACAGGTTTTTGTATATACTTTTAAGTCTTTTTCTTCTGGATGCCTGACATTCACCAGCTTCTACTTTGGAACTACCATCCAACATATCTGTGACACTGACATCATAGCTATATCTATATATAGCTGTGTGTGTGTGTGTATATGTAAAGGGTCTATATCATATGAGCAAATAGCACAAATTGTGAATGCTCATAATATCGAACGTACCAGACCTCAAAGTGCTTTTTCTGAGATCACAGTACAGTGAATAATGGGATATCTGCCCTTTCCTCACTGTAGTGCAATCTCAGAGTTGGAATATATATTTAGCTGGGGGTGAATAGGAAGTTCAAGGTCCGGTACGTTCGATATTATGAGCGTTCTCAATTTGTGCGATTTGCTCATATGATATAGACCCATATAGGTTCATAGGTAAGTACTAGGCTATCTGCCAGAGGGCATATGTAAGCCTAGCCAGAATGTGTTGGCTTTCACTGCCCCCTTAGATTAGTTCCCTCTGCCTCTGTCCAGCAGAGCCACTGCAGTGATCCCCGGGGTAAATTTTCTGTTTCCCATCCACTCATCAAGGTTTCTCTTGAAGAGTGTTAGTGAGGGGCTCTGCCTAATGTAGACTGGAATCCTGTTTCAAAGCATGGAGAGTCTCTGGGACAGAAATCTATCCCTCCAGCAAGTCCTATTTATCATTATGGTGAGGTTTAGATCCCTAGAGCCTATGGCTCTCAGGGATTTGTTTTTTTTTTTAGGTGAAGCATGTCCATCAATTCTGGGTTGGACATGGCCTTGTATGTCAGGCAGAGATCACCTCTGAGTAGGTGGTATGCAACCGAGTACAGCTGGAGTTTCTTCAGTCGGGCTGCATAGGGCATCTGTTTGAGGCCAGTAATCTTCTTGGTGAGGTATTTCTGTGGTCTTTCCAGCTGTTGCAGGTGTCTTGTAAGGTACATCCCAAATGGGGCATTCTACTCTATGATGGGTGTGATGAGTGATGAGTAGAGGGGCACAAAAAACTCTTTTGTTCTAGATGCGAACCCTTTTGTGATTAGGTGGGCCACATAGAAAGATTTCCTAACCACCTTGGCAATATGATTATCAAATGAGAGATTAATACCTACTTGGGTCCCCAGATCCCTTATTTAATTTTCTGTATTTAGGGGACTACCATGTATGTGGTAGTTCATGGGTACTTTGTTTTTTTCCAAAGGGGATGACTATGCACTTTTTGGCATTTAACTTGAGGCCATGATTTTGACAACAGGTATCCGTCTCAGTGAGACCCTTCTGGAGGATGTCTGTATCAGCCGGAGAGTCAATTATGGCCCCCAGTTTTCAGTTGTCTGTGAACTTGGTCAGCCATAGTCCTCCTGTGCTTGCCTGTACCTCTGAGAAGTATATATCAAACAGGAGGGGTCCCAGGACTGAGCCCTGGGGAACGCCAGTTGTAACCGGTTTAGAGTCAGACTTAGAGCCTGCAACTCTCACCATGTGGGTTCTATCCATGAGCCAATTGGCAACCCATCTCATGATGTAGGGGTTTATGTTCAGGCTGGTGAGCTTGTCTATAATACCAGAATGGGGAATGGTGTCAAAAGCCTTTGTGAGGTCTAGGTAGGCTGTGTGGACCTCCTTTCCCTCATCTAAAGTCTTGGTAACTGTCTCAAAGAAGTCCATCAGGTTTGGGAGGCATGATCTGCCCTTAAGAAAGCCAAACTGGGTAGGGTCCAGTGTTTGGAGGTTCCCAGTGTCTCAGAGTTCCATGATGATGTGCTCCATAACCTTGCAGACCAGGCTAGTCAGGCTTATAGGGCGATAGTTCCCGGGGTCCATTGTGGCTCCACCTTTGTGGAGCGGGATAACTGTTGCTGTGCACCACTCTATGGGTATGTAGCCTGCACAGAGGCTGAGTTTGAACAATGTGTTTAGGTGAGGGTTTAGTTCATTTTGGAGTTCGTGTAAGACAAAGCCTGGGACTCCATCCGGTCCCAGTGGATCTGTGTTTTTGGCTTTGGATAGGGCTGTTTTAACCTGTGTATCAGTGACTGCCAGGGCTCTACATTCTTCTGGTATGGTTATGGGCCCTTTAGGGGGTGAGGGGGGAGTGAAGTTTGCACTAAACCTGTCTGCCAGAATGTTGGAAATATCAGTCGGTTCAGTGTATTTTGTGCCATTCTACACTAACTCAGAGCAGATCTGAGAGTTTCCACTTAGGTTCTTGAAATAGCTAAAGAACGCTTTGTGGTTATCTTTGGAGTCCTTGGCAATTTTTCTTTTGAAGCTAGCCTTGATGATTTTTATGAGGGATTGTAGTTTCTTGCTGGTACTGATCAGGGATGTCTTTTCTTCTTGGGATTTTACTCTTTTCTGTACTAGTTTCCTCCTCCTTTTGTACAGCTTGTTTATAGCAGGGTTCCACCAGACTGGTTTCCTTTACTTGGAGGAGTTAGTCTTGGTTTTAACTGGGATAGCACGATCCATGCATTCTTGCAGGTGCTCATAGAGTGCCTTTGTAAGGGATTCAGCAGGTTGGACAGCATTGTCCTTTAGCATGGGGGCTGTGAACCTTTCCACCTCGGTCTTAAGTAATGTGAAGTTTGCTTTTGAAAAGTTTTTCATGGTGATTTCCTTGACTGGGGGTGGGGGCAGAGTGTGGATATCCAGAGTGATTAGTCTATGGTTTGATCTAACCAGCAAGGGGTTGACCTCCGGTGTAGAACACTGATCGCCCATGTTGGTGATGACCAGGTCCAATATGTTGTCACCTCTGGTGGGGGTGTTGACCAGTTGATCCAAGGCATTCGAGTTTATAAATTCTAAGAAGCGTTGGGCAAGGGAGTTAGTACTTGAATAGTTCTCCCAGTTAATGTTTGGGTAATTGAAATCACGCAATATCAGGGCATTTGATAGGACCTTCATATTTTCCAGTGTCTCCAGAAATGCGGAATGGGGGTCTTGGGTCATAGTAGGTGATCTGCAGCAAGCTAAAATTTGAATTGCAGTTTTGCCCATTGTTAGTTGCACATGGATGATCTCTGAGGCATTGTGCTGCGCTAGTAACCTGGAGGTGTGGGTATCCTTGATGAATATGGATACACCCCCACCTTTTGTGTTTTGGTCTGGGATCTGTGGCCGAAAAGTATGGTACGAGTTATAGCCTGGTAGTGCTGGGGTGCCCTCTGGAGACTTAAACCAGGTTTCTGTTACTGCACAGATATCAATGTTCTCCACACTGAGGAGTGCCTTGAGTTCATGCATTCTGAGGTTAGACTTCTGGCATTGAGTAGCATTACTCTTAGTTTTTGGTTACTTGTGCTATTTACGGTGGTGGTTTGTCTTTTGAGCCTTGCCTAAAAAAGGCACTATGGGGGTGGAAAAAGCCTTGGCGGCCAGTATTTGAAAGCCTAAGGGTGACAGGTGCAAGCCATCTCTTGCAAAACAAAGTGACTTGTCGAGCATGTCATCCCAGATGGACAGATACTGGCTCCCCTTTGAATGACACCAGAAACTTAGACAATTGCTGAAATTGATCATTTTTTCTTTATACTGTGGCATAATTCTTGGTGAGGGCAGGATGCTACTCAGGGTCATACCGGCTTGGGCTATGTGATCAGAGAGCTCTTCCATGTCTCTTTTCATGTAGTCCAGGGAGGTATGTCTCAGGTCATTCACACCAACATGGACAATGACAGAATCGTATTTGTACTTTTTCTGGAGTGACCTGAGTGCCTGTGTTATATGGCGGATCCTGGCACCCGACAGGCAGCTAACTGTAACCTTCTCCTTGTCCAGCCTAGTTAGTGGGACATCAGTGTGCCTGACTATAGAGTCACCTATTACTAGTGTGTTGGGTATGTTATTTTGCCTTAATGGCTGTTATTGCGTGGCACACTGATTATGTGAAGTATGTGTTTCTTGGCTTGTGATAGGGTGTGGAGGCTGCTTGGGTGTCTGCTTTGGAGGTCTCCGTTGCTTTTGCAGATTTTTATTTAGAGCCTTCGAGTATGTTCTCATGTATTTATGTATGTTATTTGCCTGTGTTGGTTTAGTAGGTCTATGTGAGACTGGTGGTGTGTTGCAAGTATTTTCCTTCTCCTCTTGACAGTCAGTTACAGTCTTGGGTTATGTGAGCTTTGCCTCGAGTTTGGCTGTATAATTGCATCTCTCACACATATTAGTGTTTGGTGGTAGGAGGAGAGGGTTGCCTGTGTACATGAGGCAGTTGTAACATTGCCTCAAAATGCCCAGATTCACTAGTTGGACTGGAGAGTACACCTGAAACTGTCCTTTGGACATGCCTGAATAGGTAAAGTGAGCTGTTTTACTGATTGGCTGGTAGGGACAAATAGAGAGCCTTGTCCTTCTAGACAGTATGAGGGGGGGGTCTAGTGCTACAATTAATTAGTGCTTGCTATGAGTTTTGAGCAAGTGCTGGGCTATGAAATGAATGGTTTGAGTTTTTAAGTTGAAAGTTTGTCTAGTTCCAAGGGAAAAATTGAAGAGTAGACTTAGTGGAGCTGGGAATAGTTTAACCCTTGCTACCTGGTGCTCAAAACCACGCAAATGTAGTTTTTATAGCAGGGAAATGAAAGAGATAGAAATTAGCCCAAAATGGCCAATAAACTACTAACTGAAACCACTCCTCCAGGGACAGATAGGCTGCTCAAAGCTCCCCTCTCTCACAGGTGAACAGAGAAACTTCCTTCTATCCAAGTAAGGTATGGGCAACACAGAAACTTGTAAAACAGCCCTGAATTCAGTAATAACCTGAAAACTGGACTATACTAGTTCAGAAAGACGGGAAACAAGTATATATTTTTTTCAGACAATAAAGCAGATACAATAAAAAAAAAACACTTAAAATGCACAGAAATGGCTATCGCACTTTAGTGTGCAGCCTACAATAGTTAAACAGATTATTTAAACACAAAAATGACTTTGTTCAAGTGTAGGCAGCAAATAAGTAAAATATGTAGCAGAAACAAGCTTTTTAAATCACAGAAACACAAAAAAATGGTGTTTTATGTGGAATTAGTTAAAGACAGCAAGAAAATGCAGAAAAATGATACTTAATCACTCCAAATTCTCTATTTTGTCTCTTTGCTGCTGTAGAATTCTGCAGGACACCTGGCAGGCACTCGCTGAGCTGAATACAAGCGGGAAAAAAAAAACGCTCAAATGCGATTTTTATAGCAGGGAAATTAAATTAGCCCAAAATGGCCAATAAACTACTAACTTCTGGGCTACAGCAAACAAGGCACACAAATTTCAGAAATACACAGTTCAAATAAGCAGGTACAGTAAGCCTTTAACCAGAAATTCCCAGCTCAGAATGGCAGGATCTAGCCTCCCTTCCCACAAGAGACCATAAACCTTCTTAATGTAAATTAACTGGCCTGAAGCCCAAGTGCTTAAACCAGAACTAATGCACTTTTAGAATAAGAGACATTGAGCCTTCAATCAGCAATTCCCAACTTAGAAGGATGTAAGCTACCTGTCCTGCCACAACAATGCAGTCCACAGACCTTCTTAATGTAAAACAACTGGTCCAAAGCCCAAGTGCTTAAACCAAAAGGCTTAGAATAAGTGTTACAATTGAATCAGGCTACTACCAAGCAGTAATAACTGCAGCAGAATAACACAACTGAGTACTTTTAAGAAGAAGCACAAGCAAAATAAGGTAATAAAGTAGAAAGAAACACAATTACAGTAAAAGCAGATGAATAAAGTACAATTTTTTTATTTTTTTATAACAGAAAATCAGCAAACTGATTTAAACAAATTACCCAATTAACCAGTAAAAAACTCAAAACTGATCCCTGTTCCAGCAGTCTTCAATCAAACAAGTTCTAACTGCACACTCCTGCCACTAGGGTACAGAGAAACCTTCCCCAAAAAAGATGGCCTGGATTAGTGCTCAAGTTATACACACAAGACTACAGCAGACAATGTGCACCAATATCAGAAAAACAGTTCCAATAAGCAGGCACAGTAAGCCTTTGGCCAAAAATTCCCAGCTCAGAAGGGTAGAAACTAGCCTCTCTTCCCACAAGAGTGCAGACCACAAACCTTCTTAATATAAAATAACTGGCCTGGAGCCCAAGTGCTTAACCAGAACTAATACACTTTTAGAATAACAGATGCTGAGCCTTCAATATGCAATTCCCAACTTAGAAGGATGTAAGCTATCTGTCCTGCCACAACAGTGTAGACCACAAACCTTCTTAGTGTAAAACAACTGGTCTGAAGCCCAAGTGCTTTAACCAAAAGACTTAGAATAACAGACACAATTTAATCAGGCTACTACCAACAGAATAAACACAAATGTGTACTTTTAAGAAGAGACAAAAGTAAAATAAGGTAATAAAGTAGGAAGAACACAAATACAGTAAAAGCAGGTAAAGTACAAATATATATATATATTTATATATATAACAATGGAAAACAAGCAAACTGATTTAAACAAATTACCCATTTAACCAGTAAAAAATCTCAGAACTGAGCCCTGTTTCAGCAGTCTTCAATCAGACAAGTTCAGGGTCTAAGTGGGTATGCCTACTCAGATGTTCTCTCTGTACTGGGGCAGGATGAACTAATGAGACTAGACTAGGACAGAGCTGAACAGATGGGAATGGTAGGAGTGTCTGAAATCAAAACATGATCTCACTGTACTCGGTTGAGTGAGCAAATGAGATGGTCCCAGGAAGAGTGTTCAAACACAAATTTACAGGAGGGGCAGTCAATTCCAAAGCCACCAATATTAATAACAAAACAAGAACAGGGAGGGTGGGGGGAGAAAACTAACTGCAGACACAGAGAGAACTCACAATTTACAGTGAACAAATAAGCAGATAAATGCAGTACTATTTTTAACACAATATTCAATGAAACAATAAAACAGAAAAAATGCAGTACTATCTTATAACACTGCAAGTTTGTACTTATCTCAGTTTGTAATAAAGTTGTTGCAGCTCAAGTATGCAACTATTCAGCAAAATAATTTCAGAGATAAGGGATTAAGACTTTAAGGCACAGATAAGCCCTCTATGCTAAGACTTCTACACCGAATATTAATGAAATGAGAAGAATAAACCAACTAACTGCAGACACAGAGAACTCACAATTTTCAGTGAACATATATGTTTGAACATCAATGAACATATAAATATGGTATAAAGCTAACCAACAGCCCGTAAAATACAGCCAGACTGGATAAAAACTCCAAGGACCAATGCTCAAAGGATGCACTTCATCTCCAGCAAATGCAAAAAATCCTTTTCAGCACTATAAAGTGCCTAACATTTGTTTCACATAAAGTCAATCCACAGGAAACCAACAGATAATAAAACACTTTGTCTCATTTATTTAGGCAGAGGCTCAAACTAAAAATGACTAAAAACGACTGTACAACAAACAAACATAATGGATAAGCGCTTTCAGGTTAGTACATCAAGCCTTCATCAGATCCATATAATAAAAAGGCGCCAAAAACTTTTTAAAAGACTCTTAACGGAATAACGGAACCGGCTTCCATATATGTAGAGAACTATATCAAAAAAGAATTGGAGCATGTGTCAGCGGTCCTTAAAGACACACAGGCCTTTCTAGAGAAACTTGGTGATTTTATAGGCATGCTGGAAGAAATGAAGAGTTTAATGATGGTTTGCATGGATATCAAGAATCTATTTACAAGTATTCCTAATGAGCTTGCAATAAAATATATGAAAGATTTTCTATTAAATAAAGGTACTTGTACTGAAAGACAGGTTACTGTAATATGTGAATTAATGGAGATGATTCTCAGCAATAATGTTTTTCTGTTTAATGATGGACTATATATTCAAGTTTGTGGAGTGGCCACGGGTACCCCATGCGCCAACAGTTATGCAAACTTAGTGTTGGCACGATGGGAGGAACTAGTGATCTACCAAGAGAATCCATGGAAAAAACACCTTAGACTGTATCAGAGATTTGTCTATGATATATGTATCTTATGGGAAGGTTGCATTATGGAATTGAAAAAATTTCACTCATTTTTGGAATGTAGTATGAACTTTCTTAAGTTCACAATGACTTATAGTGAGAGACAAATGGATTTTTTGGATGTAAGGATGCAGCAAAACGAGGATGGTGACATAGAAACCAGTTTATTCAGGAAAGAATGCTGGATAAATAATATACTGCCAAGGAATAGTATGCATCCAAGACGCACCTATAAGTATTATGAGAAGTCAGCTCTTAAGGATGTCGCGTATACATTTGAATGATGCTACGATCAAGAACAGGATGAATGAGATGTCTGAACATCTAAAAAGGAGAGGATATAAAGAAAAGGAAGTAACAATGAATAAAATACAAGTAATGAGTGAAAGGGAGAGTAAAGCCAGACCATTCCTACGAGGTAAACAGGAGAATGCAATACATGGGTAAGTCAGCAATGGTTCAAAGAGACCGATAATCATTTTCACACATACTACGGATACAGATGAAGTGAGTAAAATAATAAAGAGGAACTGGAAGATTCTGTTATCCAACGATGAATGTAGAGAAATAGTGGGTGAAGAACCAAGTTTTAGCAACAGAAATGCCAGTAATTTGAAAAATATTTTATGTAAAGAGAACTATTTGGTGCCAAGTATTGAATCAACAAGGAAAGGTACTTTTCCACGTAGGAAATGTACTATGTGCAAATTCATCTGCATGGACAATTGTTTTGTGCATCCTACTACTAGGAAGAAATGTGTCCAATTTTTATGCAGACTGTTTGATGAGGAACGTGGTCTACCTAGCAACATGCTCCAGATGTGAACAATTTTATGTAGGGAAAACAATCAGACACATGAAGGAGAGACTCTCTAAGGACATTAGACTTAAAGATCTTAAAAATCCTTTAGCAAAACACATCGGAGCTAATCCCAACCACAGTTTTGCTTTTAGGGTCTTGAAAGTGGTTTATATGTCCAAAAGGGGGGGGGGGTGACATTAATAGCAGACTTGAACAGGAAGAAATGTATTGGATTGGCAAACTACAAGCACATCTGAAACCTGGACTAAATACTACTTTTCCCATACAGCCAGCATTAAGGAAAAGGAGGCTGAGAAGGCAGGTTCGACATGTAGATGGGCGTGACCAAACTAACTGATGTGCCATTGACACTGAGTCTTTTAAAAAGTTTTTGGCGCCTTTTTATTATATGGATCTGATGAAGGGTTGATGTACTAACCTGAAAGCGCTTATCCGTTATGTTTGTTTGCTGTACAGTCATTTTTAGTCGTTTTTAGTTTGAGCCTCTGCCTAAATAAATGAGACAAATTGTTTTATTATCTGTTGGTTTCCTGTGGATTGATTTTATGTGAAGCAAATGTTAGGCACTTTATAGTGCTGAAAAGGATTTTTTGCATTTGCTGGAGATGAAGTGCATCCTTTGATCGTTGGTTCTTGGAGTTTATATTCAGTCTGGCTGTATTTTACTTGCTGTTGGTTAGCTTTTGGATATTATATTACAGCACGCTCCTACTTGGATTCTGAATTTTTGTTTGGTTATATATATATATCTTCCTCTCTCTCTCTCTTTATATATATATGTATGTATATCTATATGTGTGTGTGTGTATATATGTATGTGCATGTATATATATATACATATATATATGGGTCCACCTTGTAAACTTAATACTGAAATCACGAATTTCATTATTTCAACTCAAGAATATCAAACCTCAGAAACACGAAACACCACAATTACAAACACTCACAATACAGAATGTAAGAAAATAAACAAATACATAAACCTCCCCACAAAACAACACAAACACTACAAAATTAAAACCGATAGCACCACGATATTTTTCTGCAGGGGGACAAGCCCCCCTGCACCCCCACACCTCCCGCTACTTATATATAGATATATATATATATATATATATATATATATATACCAACTCCGAGATCGCACTAACTCAAACAAAAAGGAACATGCACCTTCCCTGACTTGCCCTACACTCCCACTGCAGACAGTCATATTTAAACTCACTAATAACACACAAACACACAATACACAAGTACAAAAATCATCACATTCAACACTCACACACATACACTCTCACCCACCTACCCCAACCTACATCTACAACTCTCCACAACAACTAAACATTAATACATTTACACTAAAACCCTTAAAAATTGAACACCTACCTGAATCTCCATACAGAAACAAACATCGCCCACCATATCACACAGCCCTGAAAGTGATAGCACAAACTTAACACACCATAGTAAACGCAACATATTCAGTAAACAAAAATTCGACACTGTACTTTCGATATTCTCGACTCGAAATACTGAAATTCAAGATTTTAGCATTTTGAGTTTACAAAGTGGACCCTATATATGTATATTTGTATATGTATATACTGTATGTATATCTATACATGCATACATGCATATCTATATATAGATAAGTTTCTTCATATGTTCTGAGTTTTTGGATGGTAAACAGTTTTTCTGTTAATACTGTTTGGTCAACAGATCAGCTAATTGACTGTCTGTATAATACAGGGGTTGGGGAATATGCCCTTTTCCTGCTATTGTACATTCTTGCGGTTGGTATATATAAGTTACAGGGGATGTTGGAGCATAACCACTCAAATAGGGGTGTGCAAAGGGGCTTTCCTCTACAAAAAAAAAAAAAAAAAAAAAAAAAACTTGTTTGATCTGCATGCTCCAAATGTATGTCTTGGAAAATGAAAGTTTCAGCATTGATTATTTTCTGACGATATTTGGTGCTGCAGTGTTTTTGCAGCAGCAATCATTTGTGTCCACACGCAATCACATTCATTATGGAAAAATGAATAAAAAAATAAAATAATTAAAAAGAAACAATCTCTTTGCGCTCATCTCCAATCAGTAATATAATGTATGGTGACAGCCATCAACACAGGAAAACAGGAAACCCTTGGGGGAAACTAATGAAGTGCTAACGTCAGAGAACAAGACTAGTTAAATGAAGATTGAAGATACTGCATATCATCTGTCTGTATCCTCCTGTGGTGAATAGGGGCTACAACATTTAGGGCCAGATTCAATAAAGCCTACACCAAGTGTACACTGTTCTGAGTGAACAGACAACACAGACATAACTCACACCTTCTTCCGCCTCATTTTAGTTTTCCTACTGATATTCTTGCAGCTTTAAATATTGACAGGGATTAATACAGGTTACCACTAAGTATAGACTAGATGTACACAATGTAAACTTTCTGAGTGGCTAGAAAGCACAAAAAATGTGATAAGAATTTTACTGAATACATATCACATACACAGTGTAGGCTTTATTGAATCCATCCCTTAGTTTTTGCACCTGGGCTGTCAATATAGGGTTTGAAATCCACCATTGGTAAAAGCCATTATGTAAAGAGCAATTAGCCTTAATGTTGCATGGTAAAAGTGCACTGCTGTCTTGGGTGACAGTCAAATACTGCCACACCAAAATAAGACTTGTACAGCACAGCTACAGGTTACAAGTACGGGGGGGGGGTTGAGATCAACTATTGTTATGTATACAGCACAGCTACAGATTACCAGTACTTGGTTTGAGACCAACTATTGTTATTAATTAACATGCTAAGGGCAACCGCCTTGACAATGAACAGTAAAATGAGCACTTCTGCTGCTGCCTTGGGAAGCAGCCAACACCGGACACACCCAAATAACATCTATACAATACTGCTACAGGTTAAGGTTATAATCACTGGGTCATCACAATTTCACCCACCTCACACTAAGCTCAGTGCCTTCCAGTGCAATCTTACTAGAAATAATTAAGGCTTGAGCAAAATTATTTTGTATACACATTCACATAATACTTTCCAGAATAGGGGTTAAACAGTAACTCTCCAGCACCAGTAAATGCCCTTCCAAAAATTTATAGTAATGTTGTTACCAGTTAGTCAAAACTAACAAAACCAGAATGCACTTTAGTGTTTACCCTTAAAAACAGCCACCCTCCAAATAATTACATAGAAACAATTAGCTTTTATCAGTCACAACTTATGGGGTTGAACATGACACAGCTGCAGGTCCCAGTAACATGCAGAAAACCTTAAGTTTGTAAAACACCAGCCACAGGCATTAGAAGTTAAATAATAAAATTTGAAATAAGGCAAAGTATTTTCTTTTCAAATATATATATATATATATATATATATATATATATATAAAACAGTACAGAAACTGCACAATGAATGAAAAAAAAACAAAACATTCAGACACTGTCCAGAAAGAAATTGCATCTAATCTAGGCTGGTATGCTTCTGTAAAAATATCTTCTGTCCCCTAAGCAGATAGACTGAAATAAATTCCTCAATTAACAGACTTAAATTAATGGGCTCTGCTTAAATAAATTGAAAGAAGGATTACTTTTGCTTTTGTTTGTCAAGTATGAAGGAAGCTTTCTTGTTTCAAGTTACACTTCCAATGTTAAACTGCTAAACTTAAGTTTAGCTACTGGTTTTGTCACTGATGAGTGGCACACTGCAGTACTGATAGCCCTATATAACCGCAGCCCTTCAACTGACCTAAATAATTGCAAAAATATCAGTCTTAGAAATCTTATCTGCAAACTCATGGAAAATAATAGAACTATCCTATTAAACTACAATATCAAAAATCTTATTAGACTTGACTCCCACAGCAGTTTGGCTTTGTAAAGCATACGTCAGGTAAATGTCTTTGAAAGGATTACAGAGGCTGTAGTCAGTGGCCAAAATATGGCATAGCTTGACCTGGTAAAAATCAACACCATTACCCAAGCTGGTATCATATAGAAGCTAAATGCTTTAAACATTGAATCTTATATGCTAAGATGTACAGCACTCTGGCTGAATGACAAAACCCTCAGTGTGAGCTGCAGATGCCTCATCAGAAAGTATGAAAATAACCAGAGGTATCCCTTACAGCTTGGTGCTGGGACCCCTCCATTTCTATTTACTTACTAGATCTCAAAGTACACAGCCAAAACCTCTGGCTAACAAAGTTTGCATACTGCAAACTTGGGGTTGTTAAAGGCACACTCTCACATGAACCCTACAGAATGAACTCTGCCTGGCAAAATCTTTGTGTATCACAAATGGGCTCAAACTAAATGCTAAAAAGTGTAGAATCCCCACTTTTGGTAGAAGGCCCTCTCCTCCATTATACTATACAGATAGCACACCAATATAACATGAAAATGTGGTCAGGGACCAAGGAATTTTAATTGATAATGCCTCTCTTTTGACCATCATAAGACAATGCAGGTCAGGAAATCCTTTTATGTAGTACGGCTAATTGACACAGGAAAATCGTATCTAGAGAGGTAATCACTCCGTATCAGATTAGTTAAGTAGCTCACCAAACATATCAAACAATTAGAAAGACCCCAAAGGTTCCTAACCAAAAGGATCACAGATCTAAAGTTCCTGAGCTATCAAGAGTTGCTGGAAGCTCTATCCCTTTATTTAGGGCCTTGTAGAGTTTTGAAGGCATAGCTCTGTCTCACCCACAGTGCTATTAGAGGCATGGGTGTCCTGCACAGTCTAATCTTTACAAGTCCAATATCTCCACCAATACTAGAACCAGGGACCTAAATCTTCACCAGCAGATGAATAAAATACAGTGGAGGGACAGGTTTATAACACAATGCCTCCCAAGCCTGTGGAATAAAGCTCTTCTGCATGTTGAGCAGTGACTTACTACCTTCCTTTAAACATAACACAGTATACACAAATTTACTCTGGGATTGACTGGTATGGCCTTCTGGAGAAAGGAGGTACAGCCAATAAGACCCAACAGCTTTGGTGTATCTCTAAGGATGAATGGTAAGCTTCAGAAAGCTAGAATCCAAAATAAATAAGTTTGCTTTTATCTAGCTCACACCCACTCACAGCAGTAAACTTTACAAAAGTGCAATCATCTGCACAGTCAAGAAGGTTTAGCTTAATTTTTAACCTGTGTTACATATTCACAGTAGCAAATGAAGTTTCACATACCGTATTTTACTGAAAAAGTACAATGCAGTTTCTTTATCTTTTAAACAATTATCTGAAGATACATGTTTAATTGATTCAGCTGTAACAAAGCATTTTTTCTGTGGAAGCCCATTGCAGGTTTCCTCACATATTAAACTACCTCCTAGACTTAAATATGTTTTTTTAAGAAACCATTAAGCAACAAAGCATAAGATTAAAGATGCATCTTATGTCATACTCACCCAGTTTCTTGCTCTGAAAGAGCCTCTGAATTTTGGATGATAGGGTCAAACACTTTTGCTACTTTTACCTCCCCAAATGTTTTCATACACACTGTGGTATCCATTTAGATCTTCTGTACTGCCCGAACAATAAATATTTTGCAGAAGTCTATTTCTTCTGGTTATGGTTAATAGTGTCTTATGACAGGTCACTGAGACTGTCAGCTGTGACACTTCTCCCTCTAGCACCTCTTTAGGGGTTCAGCTTCTGTAACAATACTTTTTCCAGTAGACTTCCTTTACTTTTGAAGATTAAGAGGTTTCCTGGCCATCTACCTCAAGTTTTGTAAATGAGGGTCCCACACCATGTTTGCCATTATTCTCTCTCTCGCTCTCTCTCTCTGTAATCCTCCTAAATTCTCTTTCTAGCAGAAGTTTAGTACTATTTGACAAATATCTCTCATATTTATAGACTTACTATCAACCATTTATTTCCCTAAAGTAACTTCTTCCAAAAGTGGTCTATAACCTTCTGGAAGTTGTGACTTTGGTCAGGGCTTTTCACTACTATGCAATTCTTTTTCTAAAGTGACCAAATTACCAGCCTCTACTGGAGGGGTGAACACTGTCTGGGTGTCCCCTGCTACATTTCCCATGATTGTCAACATACTTTGCAATGTATATGAAGAATACTGTGTTATCAAAGTCATTATATGTTAAAACATCTGCTGGGATGTCATCAAACAGTGCTACCTTCTTGTCTCACTCTCATCCTTCCAGTTCATATGACGCTAATCAATGAAACCCAAAAAGACATCCCTCCCATGGTCCTAAATGGAGTGGATTACCTAGGCAGGTAATCTTTCTAACACCCGTGGGCTTAAAAATAGTTATATTGCATGCAGTATTCTTAATATTTTCTCTACCTGCTATCAGTATAGGGTAGAGGCTGTTGTGATAATCTGGACCATCTTCAGTTTCAAGACAACGTATCACTACTGTGCTGCAACTTTTATAAGTTCTCTCATGTGGCTTTTGTTGTCTAACCTGTTGCTGTGGACATCTGGACCTTACATGCCTCATGTGGTTATACATGAGTCAATGTTCTCCTCTTCTGCCTGTGCAACTGGCTGCAAAGGTTTAGACTACCCACAAGATTTATAGGCTAGATGTCACCCTTTTTCTCCATTGCATTAGCATTATTACATTCCTGATCTACTAACCAGATTCTCATTTCCTCAGATAACCAAGTGCTTGTCCTGTTACAAAAAAAGTGTCCCCGCATTTCAAAAGTTGAGACTTGACATCCACTTTCCCTCCTACAAAAGTGCTTACTTTTGTAATATAATCACTCACATTATCATCTGCCTTTATTCTATGCCCTACTTTTTTCCTATAAGCTTCATAAGTAAGTTTAAAACATTAAAACACTCAAAACAATCCATATCATTCATTTAGATACAACATGAATTGCCTTATCCATCACTAGAGAAGCTACTAAACTCACACACTACCTCTGATCAATATGCAATTGATGACCAGTTTCCCTTTCATATATCAAAACAAAGCTATAAAAGTCATTCTTCCACTCTACTTTGAGCTAACAATCTGTTTCTGATTTTGGAATCTAAGTTTCATCTCCTCCCTCCAGTTATCATGTGTCTTTAATGAATGGCAATCAACTCTCTCATATCCTATCATTGCTTATCTTTTTATTCTTTCTCTTCCTTTCCTCTACCGCAAGCTTTTTAATTCTCTCAACTGCCTTGAACATCAGACATTTTATCTTCAACACTAGTATCTTAAATTCTAACTGGGTTTTGAGATCATCAAGGGAAGGACTGAGTTGATTTGCTGCATGCTTTGCACTTACAGCCACTATCTATTCATCTGTGGTTTCACTGACTGCATTCCAGCTCAAAAAATGCTACTTTAACTTCTTCCTTGTACAAAAAAATTTCGGTAGCTTAGTATCTCTCTCAGCTCAATCTGGATAACTCTTCTCTACTGTGGTTTAAAAAGTATCTGTCCCTCTGGCAACACGCTTTTAAATGGCATAACTCTCCTCCCAGTGGGAGGAGGTGTTCCAAAAGGATCCATTCTTTGTCTCATACTATTTCCCATCTTTACTAATAACCACCCCTCGGCTACCCAACAAACTAATATAGTACAGTATGCTGATAACACAACCCTTATTTGCTCAGCCCCTTCTCTACAATTACTCCAAGATAGAACCCAGGAAGCCTTCACTACTATAGAAAAATGGCTAAATTCCTCCCAACACATACTAAACCCATCTACGACCCATGTTATGATCTTCCACCCATCCAAAACTTTCACCCCTACCTGGCCATTCTCAGCAACATCCTCAAACCCTTATCACACCAGTAACTCAAGCCAACCTACTAGGTGCAACTACTGACCAAAACCTAAAATTCGACAAACATATAGCACTAATAATTGCCAAAGTTCATAAAAAACTAAGTTCACTCCACCTCTGCAAGAGCTTCCTCACATAAGAATCCCGAATCACTATCTCTTGTACCTATCTACTCTCCACCTTACTATATGCTTCCCCAGTTCTGACTAACCTAAACAAATCTGACGTTCTGAAACTATCTACCTGCTACAATAAAATCTCAAAATTTGCAACCAATGCTAAGTTTCATTCTTACCATTGCTCCTCCCTAAGACAACTAGTATGGTTAGAACTCCCTAACCTCCTAAAATACAATCAACTTCTACTGACCCATCAACTGCTATAACAACCAAATAAAATACCTGCCCCCTCTGGTCTGCTTACCTTTCATAATACTGCGCGTCAACTAAAATCTTCTAATACCACCCTACTGACTGTTACCAATTGCTTACTTAGCTCAGGCTAATCTCTTTATTCCAATGGAGTTGCTAAGGCCTGGAACTTTCTACCCCCTGACATTAGATGTCTAAATAGTAAACATTCTTTCAAATCCCTACTAAAAGATCTCCTATTCAGAACTTGGATATGTTCTTGTACAGAACCAGACTAATATCACCTCTTCCTGACTTTCAACATCCCTAGATCACAGGTGTACTGTATAGTTTCAATTAGTGCATAGTACTGAAAACCAGGTGTTTAGGCCACTTTTATAGTTACGATTTCTAGTTTATGACCCTGTTTGTCTATGGAAACTTCTTTTTGAATTTATGTTCAAGAATTGTATATTTGTTGTATAATATCTTGTTTAATTTGTTTATCACTATTCTAACCACTGTATGCTGCATCATTTGTAAAACTCTGATTTTACTCCTTTTATATGATCTATGCTCTTTGTACAAAACAGCTATGGTTATATAATTTATTATTTGCATTATTTATTTTTATAATTTTTTTTACTATGTATCTGGAGCTTTTCTCCCCGGGCCTCCGCTGAAAATGGTCACCTTGTGTCCAGTTGGACTAACCCAGTAAACAAATGGAAAATAAATAAAATTAAATAAAAAATATCAGCATTCAAAATTCCCTTGGCTTAGTACTCCCTAATCAGCTGTGACAATGACATTTTCTCAAACTCCACAGAGCATGTTTCTGTTTCTTAACCATTCTGACTACAAAAAAAGATGCACATGATCATTAGTGTATAGTTACTTAGTGGTTCCAAGTATACATACAGTCTAGTTATCAAAGCTGTTTCACAAGTTATACAACTCCAGTTTAAAAGATCCCCTGCCGCCGCCAGCTAATATGTGACAAAGAAGGGCTATGGGTTTTAACTCCACTAACAGTACCATCAATACTTGCGTGACCAAGGAACTAGCATTATGCAGCTGGAATCTATCAATGGTAATAATTAATACACAAAGGGCAACTGCTTTAAAAGTTTATGGCAAATGTGAACCACTGCTTTGGGTAATAGCACATTTTGTCACATCCAGATAAGCTTTAAGCTGTATGACTACAGATCAGTGTTATAATGACCATCTCCCCAGGATTTCATCACACACAAACATACACATTATATTTTCAGAATGAGGTTAAATTGTAACTATCCAGTACCAAAACCCTCCCTTCTCATATTTAAGATAAAGATTCCACCATTTAGTCAAAGAACCCAGCCACTGGGGATGCACAAGCCAGTGCATTTCTTTGTGCCAGTCCCAAGCCCGGATAAATGGGGAGGGTTGCGTCAGGAAGGGCATCCGGCGTAAAACCTCTGCCAAATTACTTATGTGGAGAACATTTCATATTTCCATACTGGATCGGTTGAGGTCTGGGTTAATAACGATCTCCACCAGTATTGTTAGCCAACAGGGTGCTGGCGGAAATTGGGCTACTGTTGGCCGAAGGAGAAGAGGGGGAGGAAGGCATGCCCGAAGGCAGGAAGAGAGGAGGAAGGTTAGGAGTGTAGTAGTGAGGGTGGGAACTTTGAATGTTGGCAGTATGACTGGTATAGGGAGAGAGCTAGCTGATATGATGGAGAGAAGGAAGGTTGATGTATTGTGCATGCAAGAGACCAGATGGAGGGGAAGTAAGGCCAGGTGTATAGGAGTCGGGTTCAAATTGTTCTATCATGGTGTGGATGGCAGGAGAAATGGGGTAGGGGTTATCCTCAAGGAACAGTATGCCAATAGTGTTTTGGAGGTGAAGAGAGTGTCTGATAGAGTGATGTCTATTAAGCTTAAAATTGATGGTGTAATGATGAATGTTGTTAGTGCATGTGCTCCACAAGTTGGGTGTGCGATGGATGAGAAAGAAAAATTTTGGAGTGAGTTGGATGAAGTGGTGGTGAGTGTACCCAAGGGAGAGAGACTAGTGATTGGAGCGGTCCTCAATGGGCATGTTGGTGAAGTGAACAGAGGGGATGAGGAAGTGATGGATACGTATGGTGTTAAGGAGAGGAATGCAGAAGGTCAGATGATTGTGGATTTTGCGAAAAGGATGGACATGGCTGTGGTGAATACGTATTTTAAGAAGAGTGTGGAGCATACGGTGATGTACAAGAGTGGAGGAAGATGCACACAGGTGGATTATATCCTATGTAGGAGGGCCAGTCTGAAGGAGATTGGAGACTGTAAAGTGGTGGCAGGGGAAAGTGTAGTTAAGCAGCATAGAATGGTGGTCTGTAGGATGACGTTGGTCATCAAGAAGAGGAGGAGTGTGAAAGCAGTGCCAAGGATTAAATGGTGGAAGTTAAAAAAGGGTGATTGTGAGGTGGAGTTCAGGGAAGAGTTAAGACAGGCACTGGGAGGCAGTGAATAGTTACCGAATAGGTGGGAAACTACAGTAGAGCTAGTAAGGGAGACTGCTAGAAAGGTGCTTGGTGTGACATCTGGACAGAGGAAGGAGGACAAGGAGACCTGGTGGTGGAATAAGGAAGTACAGGAGAGTATACAGAGGAAGAGGCTGGCGAAGAAGTGGGATTGGCAAAGAGATGAAGAAAGTAGATATGAGTATAAGGAGATGAGATGCATGGCAAAGAGAGAGGTGGCGAAGGCTAAGGATAAGGCATATGGAGAGTTGTATGAGAGATTGGACACTAAAGAGGGAGAAAAGGACCTGTACCGATTGGCTAGACAGAGGGATAGAGCTGGGAAAGATGTGCAGCAGGTAAGGGTGATTAAGGATAGTGAGGGAAACGTACTCACAAGTGAGAAGAGTGTGTTGAGTAGATGGAAAGAGTACTTTGAAGGGCTGATGAATGAAGAGAATGAGAGAGAAAGAAGGTTGGATGATGTGGGGATAGTGAATCAGGAAGTGAAACCGATTAGCAAGGAGGAAGTAAGGTCAGCTATGAAGAGGATGAAGAATGGAAAGGCTGTTGGCCCAGATGACACACCAGTGGAAGCATGGAGGGGCTTAGGTGAAATGGCAGTGGAATTTTTGACCAGATTGTTTAATGAAATTTTGGAAAGTCAGAGGATGCCTGAGGAGTGGAGAAAAAGTGTATTGGTACCTATCTTTAAGAATAAGAGTGATGTGCAGAGCTGCAGTAACTACAGAGGGATTACACTGATCAGTCACAGCATGAAGTTATGGGAAAGAGTAGTGGAAGCTAGGTTAAGAAGGGAGGTGATGATTAGTGATCAGCAGTATGGTTTCATGCCAGGAAAGAGCACTACAAAGGCAATATTTGCTCTGAGAGTGTTGTTGGAGAAATACAGAGAAGGTCAGAAGGAGTTGCATTGTGTCTTTGTGGACTTAGAGAAAGCATATGACAGGGTGCCTAGAGAGGAGTTGTGGTATTGTATGAGGAAGTCGGGAGTGTCAGAGAAGTATGTGAGAGTGGTACAGGATATGTATAAGGGTAGTGTGACACTGGTGAGAACTGCGGTGGGAGTGACAGATACGTTTAAGGTGGAGGTGGGATTACATCAAGGATCAGCTCTGAGCCCTTTCTTATTTGCTGTAGTGATGGACAGGTTGACAGATGAGATCAGACAGGAGGCCCCATGGACTACGATGTTTGCAGATGACATTGTGATATGTAGTGAGAGTAGGGATCAGGTTGAGGAGACCCTGGAGAGGTGGAGATATGCTTTAGAGAGAACAGGAATGAAGGTCAGCAGGGCTAAAACAGAATATATGTGTGTAAATGTGAGGGAGGGTAGAGGAATGCTGAGGATGCAGGGAGTAGAGTTGGTAAAGGTGGATGAGTTTAAGTATTTGGGATCAACAGTTCAGAGTAATGGTGAGTCTGGAAGAGAGGTGAAGAAGAGAGTAAAGGCTGGGTGGAATGGGTGGAGAAGAGTGTCAGGAGTGATTTGTGACAGACGGGTACCAGTAAGAATGAAAGGGAAGGTCTACAAGATGGTAGTGAGACCAGCTATGTTATATGGGTTGGAGACAGTGGCACTGACGAAAAGGCAGGAGTCAGAGCTGGATGTGGCAGAGTTAAAGATGTTAAGATTTGCACTGGGTGTGACTAGGATGGACAGGATTAGGAATCAGTATATTAGAGGGTCAGCTCAGGTTGGACAGTTTGGAGGCAAAGCAAGAGAGGCGAGATTGCGTTGGTTTGGACATGTGCTGAGGAGGAATGCTGGGTATATTGGGAAAAGGATGCTATGGATGGAGCTGCCAGGTAAGAGGAAAAGAGGAAGGCCTAAGATAAGGTTTATGGATGTGGTGAGAGAGGACATGCAGGCAGTTGGTGTGAAAGAGCATGATGCAGAGGACAGGAAGAAATGAAGATCCGCTGTGGTGACCCCTAACGGGAACAGCCGAAAGAAGATGATGAGTCAAAACTAACAAAACAAGGACATACCTTCCTGTTTTTCCTTAAAACAAGCCACATTGGTGTATATTACACAGTTGCAGGACCAAGTAAAATGCATGAACTCTTAAGCTATTAAGCAAAACACTGGCTAAAGGGATTCAAACTTAAATGATGAAACTTTTTGCCTGAAATGTACAAGTTAAACCACATTTGCTCCAAATAAATATACACAGTACAGAACCTGAACAAGGAATTAAAAAAAAAAAATTGAAACAAGCAATGTTTAGAAATATGTCTGGAAAAAAGATATAATGTGCCCTTGCTGTCTTTGTCTTTTAAGTCCATAAAAGAATTTACAAAGTACTTGCAGGCACTACAATACAGCTAAGTGTATTGCTCCAGCAGACATTCTAAAATAACTCCCTTAACTGAATAACTTTAACAATTTGCTTTGGCTTATACAAGGCCCAATCAGAAGTTCCCATGACTGCTGCTATTCAAACTGTGGAAGATGCTTTATTTATTCGAACGTTACCATTCCCAGAGGGTAAGATAAGATCAGAACCCAAATAAGGAAACCATATTTCCCCTAGATCTCACATCTTCAAAAAATATTAGACTTTGCAACAGTACACAGACTTGCACAGTTAGGAAAGCAAGGTTTAGTTGCACTTTTACACTAGAATACCTTTCACAGTAGCAAATGCAGTTTATAATTTTACACATTTTCTTTCAGGTTACATTTTACTGAAAATGCAAACAGAGTATAGCTTCTCTTACCTTTATCTCTTGAAGAATTGCTTATACACACATTTTTTATTACATACAGCTCTAATAAAGCTAGTTCACTTTTCATGCATTTTTCTTTTGAAGAACAACACTGTGCTAGACAATCACAATTCTCATCACACCCCCAGTGCATATTACATTTTTAATTACTATGGAACCACTGCATTAATAAGATTCTTTATACTGTCTTAAAAATTTATTGAATATTTCACAGAGTTCTGAGAGCATTCAATTACGCAGTTCTTTGTAGTTTTACAGTCTTTAACCTGGATGCAGAAGACCAGCACAGCCAATAAAATGATATAATATTTTAAGTAGAGTACACCTCATCAAAAATATTACAGCAATATTCATACACTTGAGGTCAGTTTACAAAGCACAGTTTAAATGCACTGTTCATTTTATATCACACCACAGAGCAAGCCATACTGAAGTGCAACTCAAATATAAATCTCTCCCATGTTGTTGTTGTGTCTTTCGGCTTTTCCCGGTCAGGGGTCGCCACAGCAGAACTCTAATTATTGGCAGTAGACTTTTACATGCCGAGTTGCCTGCCCTGACGCACAACCTTCAACGAAGGTATGCCCATTCACGCATGTCTCCACACAGAAGACGCTCTAGGTGATAATCGAACAGGACAACGTCTTACTGTGAGAGGCTACAATGCTACCGCAGCACCACCACCGCAGTATAAATCTCTCCCATCCTGTCAGCAAATCTTTGAAAGGTATGGAATTCACTTTCAAGTTTGGGATACTGAGTTAAAATAAAGACCGTACATTATACAGAACTGGGTGTGTATGCTTTTTCATATATTTCTATATTTTTGTATTTGCAAGAATATTTTCAAATAGGAAGTTTATGTATGGGGGAAATAAATATATATGTATAACATATTTTTAACAAATTGAACTTAGTGAGCAAGGCTGAGATACTGAGATTATGACTAGTTGGTCTTGATAAGCCATTTATTATTAGGCAGTGGTTGTGCGAAATTTGAATATTAAGTACAACGGCTACAGGGAATCTAGCAACATTATATTTTCTTTTATTCAGAAGTATGTTTCATAGGCAACTGTCCCTTACTTCAAAACTTTTCCCTAGGTGCCTAATTTGAAGTACCATCTTTCAAAGCAATTTTGTATATGAAGTGGTCCAAGGTAAACTTCTTTGTGAATGATCTAGAGTGACGTGGCAGGAATAGTGAAGGCAAATGGTTAGCAGATTTTGTAGTTTTCCTCATTACATCTAGTGTTTTCCTAGTATGCAGTACTTTCCCATCCATGGCAGTATCATTGTTTCCTGTGGTGAGTTTTATGGCATATGGTATTACTAAAGTAAATGAATCAGGTCTTATATGTTTGCTGGCAGGACATACTATATTTTGTTCACTAATTGTACTGCAGCAATCTTGAAATCTGTTATGATCACTGACTATGTCTTGAATGATATGTCATGACTACAGCCATCAACAGTAGTGCCTGCTGGTAATTATTGTGGCTTATTGCAGCATGAAGGTGTAAACCTGCTAGAATATGAATACATTTTGAAATATTATGTTTGTAATCCAATGCTGTCTACATTTATTTCACAAAGATTTTCATTCACAGTAGTAATTGGCAATCTTTAGACAATTGATTTTAAGGGATAACAATGGGATTCTGTTATTAAATGTTCAACTTATCTGCCATTTTCTCCCTATTTACAGTTCCTGCTATGAATAAACAATAACACAGCATATAAAATACTTTAAATCAACTGTTTCTCTCTACTAGAACAGTACCTTACTATACTGTGGTGGTTTCACTTTCAAAAAGCGTTTATCTCACCCAGGAAAAGCTTGCTGCAGTCTCCAATTCATTGATGTCATCAAGGCCACTGAATACAGGTAGTTTTCTGGTCAAACCCACCCCCCTCCAACTGACATAACCATGACCATCCAAAAAAAAACACCCATGCTGTGATGTCACAGCTCCCTGGTCCTTCCCCTACCCATACAGAAAGTAAAGGCTAGAACAAAGAAACAGTACATGAGTCAAGTCTCCTGCTGTGAGCTGTCAGTCACGGCAGGTAACAGCTCAAATTACCCTTAGCACTTTGACAGCTAGGGAAGTTAGGCGTCAAGGGGGATGAGACATGAATCAAAGAAGTACAATTCAGGCTTCACAAAAGACTGCAATTTAGCCATTCTAAAAAGAAGCAGCAGTAAAAAAAAAAAAAAAAAAAAAAACACTTTGAAAGACTGTTTTGTGGCATTTGCACTGTTTGTCTTGAGTAGTCATTAAACAGCATGAAATGAAACTAAGTGAAAGACAGCACTGTATGCATGTAAAATCAATGCAGTGACAGGAGCTTTAGGAAGAAAGAAGCCTGCATGACGTAATTTTTTTTACAGACAAGCACTGCATTTTGGGATACCTAGAGGCAGGCTAAACAATCAGGATCATTTCAAGATGCTACTCCCTATGTGGTCAGACTCAGATATTACGTATAAAATAAAACCTGTAATTAGTCCCAGAGTGGTATTAAAATTTAGGAAATACCAAACCATGATGAAATAAACATGTTTTTGATTCCGTGGGTGCAGTTCCCCTTTAAATCAGCCAGATTACAATGGTTAGCTGTCAACATTAAAGTCTATTTCAGACTGCTCTTGAAGTCAGGGTGCTGCTCTAAGCTTTCTGGCTCTTTTACAGTTTCTAATGACTTCTATTTTTGTAGGGTTACGCATACTTCTAGCTTTCAGATGGAGGTTACATACTGAAATGGCTCAATATTTAAAGTGCACTTGTTGTAGCAATCAATGATAAATTTGAAAGTGTACTTTTTGAAGTCCTGCTTTTCTAAAAGTGGTGAACACCTGCACACACGCATATATATATATATATATATATATATATATATATATATATATATATATATATATATATCACACACACACACACACACACACACACACGTATATGTGTGTGTATATATATATATATATATATATATATATATATATGTATATGTATATACACACACATACACACACACACAAGCACAATTACATTTTTTGCCTCTTTCTCTCTTCTCTCTCTCTCTA
Source organism: Protopterus annectens (assembly GCF_019279795.1). NCBI lineage: Eukaryota > Metazoa > Chordata > Ceratodontiformes > Protopteridae > Protopterus > Protopterus annectens. The sequence goes on from NC_056731.1 coordinate 1,341,892,661, forward strand.
TATATATATATATTATATATATATATATTATATATATATATATATATATCGAATCTTCAGTATTCAGAAACTTGAAATTCATATTGTAGAGACAATATAGAGTTTCCAAAAACCTGAAGCTTTTGACTGGAGATTGCAGTACAGTGAGGATTGGCAAATTTACCCTTTTCCCTACTGCAGTTCAATCTCAGAGTTGGCATACATAATATGTAGGGGGTGTGGGGATTTGCCCCCCTGCATAAATGTAGAAAAAATTTTAAATTTGTTTTGTTTTTTTGAAGTTTGAGTATTTGGAAACTTGATCATATCATCTCGACAATATGAATTTCGAGTTTCTGAAAACTCAAGCTTCTGACATAGACCTATATATATATATATATATATATATATATATATATATATATATATATATATATATATATATATATATGTATATACCTAAAATGTTCTAATGTTAATATCAAAATAAAAAATATTTAAGGGTGTGTGTGTATGTATTATAAATAAATATAGATATATATCTATAGATATGCGTGAGTGTATACACACATACATAACTCTGAAGTCATTTCAATTTGGGAGCTGGTTAAATACAGAACTGCAGAAAAAAAAAAGAATTTATGTACTTGCCATAACGTTCCATGTGAGTTGTGCATCTTGCCTTCATTCTTACAAATGGGGTTTGGAGCTGACCCCTTGGCTCCGAGGCAGCCACTTTTACAAGCTCGAGGTTTTCAAATAGCTTGAGGTCAAGTCCCTATCTCATGATGCTCTCTGCCTCACCTCAGATCTAGTTTGCTGATCCCAACATATACAACATAAGAAAAACATGCACATTACTCCCTCCAGGGTAAGAAAAACTACACAAAGACTACCAGACTCCAAATCTGTTACTCGTTCTTTGAGATGCCTGGAGGGGGTAGGTGGTTGGGAATGTAAGAATGAGATGAAAACTCACATGGAACGTTATGGTAAGTACATAGCTTCTTTATGTGAAGTTGTTCAATCTCACCGTTCACTCTTGCAAATGGGTAGCGTCCCAAGCACCATTCATCCTGGGTGGCTCACGGGAGTACACTCCTGAGGACAGTGGAACCAAAGGAAGCCCTGTCCCTGGAGACCTTATCTACTTTATAATGCATAATGAAGGTATGTGGCTTTGACCAAGTGGCAGCTGCACATATTGTGTCTAACGGTAGTCTAGACATGTAAGCTGAAGAAGTAGAAACAGCCCTTGTGGAATGTGCCTTCACGTTATGTTCTAACGGTTGATTCATGGAAGAATATGTGAATTTTATACAATCAATCTACCATTTGGAAAGAGTAACTTTCGACACCGGTAGCCCTTTCTTGGTATCAGAATGAGAGACGAAAAAGTTGTTTTGATTTTCTAAATTCTTTGGCTCTATCAAAATAAAATATGAGTTGTCTGTGAACATGAAGTTTATGTAACACATACTCCAACTTGTTGGAATAGTTACTGAAGAAAGTCATGAGTTCAATAGTTTGATTTAAATTAGCCTCTGAACATACTTTTGGAAGGAAGGAAGCGTTAGTCTGGAGCAACACTCTGTCAGGGTGAAAAATCAAGTATGGGGGTTTAATAGATAAGGCCTGAAGTTTGGACATTCTACGTGCTGATGTGATGGCCACCAAGAAAATGTTTTTCCAAGACAGGAATTTTAGTTGGCAGGAAAATGCAGGCTCAAATGCAGGAAGAATAATCCTAGACAGAACAAAATTTAGGTTCTAGGGAGTGAAAGGTTGTCTAACTGATGGTCTGAAATGTATAGTTGCTTTTAAGAAGGCTCTACATAACCTGTGAGACATAGGTTCATAGGTAGGTACTAGGCTATCTGCCTGAAGACATTTATAAGCCTAGCCGGAATGTGTTGGCTTTTGACACCCCCTTAGATTAGTTCCCTGTGCCTCTGTCCAGCAGAGCCATTGAAGTGATCCCTGGGGTAAACTTTCTGTTTCCTATCCACTCGTCAAGGTTTCTCTTGAAGAGGGTTGGCGAAGAGCTCTGCCTAATGTAGATTGGAATCTTGTTCCAGAGCATGGGAAGTCTCTGGGACAGGAATCTATCCCTCCAGCACGTCCCATTTATTGTTGTGTTGAGGTTTAGATCTCTGGAGCGTCTAGCTCGAGGGGATATGGTTTTCTTTAGGTGGAGCATGTCCATCAATTCTGGGTTGGACATGGCCTTGTATGTCAGGCAGAGTTCACCTCTGAGTAGGCGGTATGCAACAGAGTACAGCTGGAGTTTCTTCAGTCTAGCTGCATAGGGCATCTGCTTGAGGCCAGTGATCCTCTTGGTGAGGTACTTCTGTGGTCTTTCCAGTTGTTGCAGGTGTCTTGTAAGGTACATCCCAAATGGGGCATTGTACTCTATGATGGATCTGATAAGTGATGCATAGAGGGGCCCACATAAGATTAAAATCTTCCGATAACTGTCTTTCAGCTTTTCCCGGTTAGGGGTCGCCACAGCGGAACTCTGATCCGCTAATGATTGACAGTAGATTTTTACGTGCTGGCTTGCCGGGCCTAAACCACAACCTTCAACGAAGGAATGCCCATTCACTCATGTTGACACACAGAAGATGCTCTAACTGAGACTCATACGTGCAATGTCTGTGAGGCGACAACGCTACCACAGCACCATCACTGCAGATTTAATTAAAACCTTCCGATCCGAGGTGAAAATTTGAAATTGCAGCAAAGAGATTATCCAAGTGCAACGAACTCTGGGCAAGACCGCAATCCAAATTGTAGCTTGCTACTGACCCCCCACCATGCCCCAGGATTCATGCTCCTCATTTCTTGATACATTGGAAAGTATTAGGGTACAACCCAACACCCTAATAATGGGCAATTTCAACTACCCCACCATTAACTGGGAAAACTACTCATGTACCAACTCTTTTGCTCAACGTTTTCTAGAATTCATAAATTCCAACGCCTTGGATCAACTTATTCACACCCCACCAGGGGCAGCAATATCCTAGACCTGGTCATTACCAACATGGGAAACCGGTGTTCCACACCAGAGCTCAATTCCTCGTTGGTCAGATCCAACCACAAGCTAATCAGCCTAGACATCCACATCCCACCCCCAGCCCCAATTAGGGAAACCATCATAAAAAACTTCTCAAAAGCCAAATTCACACTTCTTAAGATAGAAGTGGCAAACTTCATGACACCCATGCAGACAGACAATAGAGGTATGACTGCCGAATCCTACACAAATGCACTTTATAAGCACTTACATGAGTGCATGGATCATGCTATCCCTAATAGAACCAAGATGTTATCCTCCAAAAAAAGGAAGCCAATCTGGTGGTCCTCTGCCATAAACAAACTCTACAACAGAAGAAAGAAACTGTTGCAAAAAAGAGTAAAATCCCATGACTGGAGGAACTCCCTGGTCAACCTCAGTAAGAAGCTGAGATCCCTCATAAAATCCTCCAAAGCTAGTTACGAAAACAAAATTGCCACTGACTCTAAAGACAACCACAAAGCATTCTATAGCTATGTCAAGAAACTAAATGGGAACACTCAGATCTGCTCTGAGTTACAGCATAATGGCACTAAATATACAGAACCAACTGATATTGCCAACATCCTAGCAGATAGGTTCAGTGCTAATACCGGAAGAATGCAAAGCTCCTATAATCACGACTGCACAGGTAAAAAACACACTCACCAAAGCCAAGAACACAGCATCCATGGGACCTGACAATATCCCAGGCTGCGTTCTACATGAACTACAGAATGAACTGGCACCCTACCCAAGTACCATGTTCAATCATAACCTCACCTCAGGCTTTGTACCCACTGAATGGCGCACAGTGACAGTTATCCCACTCCACAAAGGGGGAGCCATGACGGACCCCGGGAACTACCTCCCCATTAGCCTGACGAGCCTGGTCTGCAAGGCAATGGAACGTATCATCGTGGAACTCATAAACAAAGGCATTGGTAATCTCCAAACTCTGGACCCTACTCAGTTTGGATTTGTAAAAGGCAGATCATGTCTCCTAAACCTGATTGACTTCTTTGAAGCAGTCACCAAAACCATAGATGAGGGTAAAATGGTTCACACAGATTATCTAGATCTCGCCAAGGCTTTTGACACCATCCCCCACTTTGGAATTATAGATAAGCTCACTAAACTAGGTATAAATCCCTATGTCACAAAATGGGTTGCCAACTGGCTCATGGACAGAACCCACACTGTGAAAGTAGTGGATTCCAAATCCGACATCAGACCAGTGACAAGTGGAGTACCACAGGGTTCAGTCCTGGGTCCTCTCCTGTTTGGTATCTACTTCTCTGAAGTGCAGGCCAACACAGAAGGTCTTTGGATAACAAAGTTTGCAGATGACTGCAAACTAGGAGCCATAATTGAAACTCCCAACGATGTGGACAAACTACAAAAGGGCCTCACTGAGACAGATACCTGGTATCAAAGCCATAGCCTGAAGCTCAATGCCAAAAAGTGCATTGTCATCCCCTTTGGTAAAAACTCTGTACCCATGAACTACCACATAGCTGGTAGTCTACTTAATGCCGAAAATGTGATGAGACCTTGGGACAAAGGTGAACAGTAGTCTCTCCTTTGATAATCACATTGCCACAGTGGTCAGGAAATCCTTCTACGTGGCTCATCTCATCACTAAAGGATTCCCATCCAGAAAAAAAGAGGTAATTGTTCCCCTCTACTCATCACTCATTAGACCCATTATAGAGTACAACGCCCCTTTTGGTATGTACCTCACAAGACATCTACAACTGGAAAGACCACAGAAATACCTCACAAAGAGGATTACTGGCCTCAAACAGATGCCCTATGCAGACCGTCTCAAAAAACTACAGCTTTACTCCATCGCATATCACCTACTCAGGGGCGATCTCTGCCTAACATACAAAGCTATGTCAAACCCAGAGCTGTTGGACATGCTCCACTTAAAGAAATCCCAATCCCTCCGAGCTACATGCTCTAGGGACCTTAACCTTGTCACCACAATAAACAGAACATGGTAGAGGGATAGATTCCTGTCCCAGAGACTTCCCATACTCTGGAACAGACTACCTAGCTATGTCAAACAGAGCTCCTCATTAGCACTCTTCAAGAAAAATCTTGATGATTGGATGGGAAATTCACCCCGGGGATCACTTCTGTGGCTCTGCTCGACAGGGGCACAGGAAAATAATTTTCTTGGGTGGTGAAAGCCAGGGTACATTTTTTGGCTAGGCTTGTATGGGCCCTAGGGCCGATAGCCTAGTACCTACCTATGAACCTATGAACTGAACATGTATGGTACCTGCCGCAGCACCTTCTTTAAAAACCTTAGTCAGGAACTTTAATATGCTAGCAATTGGGGTGACATATGGGTCAATATCATTTTGAGAAGCCCAGAACATGAACCGCTTCCACTTGCTAGCGTATAACTTTCTGGTAGACACTTTGTGTGAGGATACAAGGATATGCTGGACTTCCGAGGAAAGATTGTGGGACCATGCTATGTTGGAAATCGGAGCAGCCAAGCTGTCAATTTGAGGGAGTGAAGTGAAGGATGAAGAGCCCGTCAAATGTGTCAGCAGATCTGGAGCTGGGTCCAGAATCCAAGGTTCCTCTAGTTGGTAGAGTCGAAGGAAAGGGAATCAAATCTGTCGAGGCCAATAAGGGGCTATCAGAATTACAGTCCTTCCCAAGGCTTTGGCTTTCTTCAGAAATTTTGGCCTGAAAAGGGACGAGCCATCAAATGGGGTATTAACAAAAGAAGACTTGAAAGCTTCCACAAAGGAGCATAAGAGCATCCAGGAATGAGAGCTATTGCTGAACCAGCTGCCCGGCTCTTACCATCAGCTGCATACGAAATGAAACGCATGGATGAGTTAACTATAGAGTTAAGGGTATTGAGCTGGGATGTCACCCTATCAAGAACACCCTCAGCTGTAGTACTCTACAGTATCTCCAAGCTCCTTAAGGAGATCTTGCTGAAGTCTGGTAAAGTGTGTCAAATAGTTGAGCGATTGCATAGCAAAAGTTGCTGAACTAAAAATGTGTTTCCCATACCTGTCCATAATCCTGGAATCTCTATTAGGAGGATGGACAGTAGAAGAGGTTTCAGACATCTCTTTCATGGTGGCTGCTGCCACCACCATGGCATCAACCGGCACTCCTTTGGTAAGAAACAACTTGTCCTGTAGCGAAGTAATAAACTTGTCGGGCCTCCAAGGGACAGGTTCCACAGTATCAGGAGACTCCCACTCCCTTCGAGCAACTAAGTCCATTAATTCATTGAAGGGTGGAGTCAACCAGGAGGTGGAGGGTTGAGAACCAAAAGCCTTCAGAAGCACTGACTCATCATCAGTAGGGTTAACAGACTGCCAGCCACCCCTCTGTCTTAGGATCTCTAGGATAAAAGCAAAAGAGATGTTCTCCGAGGGGGATTGTGGGGACCCTTCTGACTCCTCTAAGTCAGTGTCTGATGTGACAGACTCCTGCGGAGAGTCTAAATGCTTCCTCTTGCACAGCTTCTTTCTGAGAACCTCATCAGCAGGAGCTTCTGATGAGGTCTCAGTAGAACATGGGTCACCCACTGGGGCTACCTGAGGCTCTGGGTCTCAACGCTTTAAGGGGACCTGTGATGATGCAGAGGTAGAATGCTTCACTTTTGGGGATGAGGAAGTAGGCCCTGAAGAAGTGGGTGTCTTTGAAGACATGACTCTCTGCATGGCATCGAAAGCCCCACTGCTCCAATGCAAAGAAGCAGCTGATTCTGAAGAGGATGGCAACCTCCCCGGCATTGAAACAGTGGGCTCTGACTCAGAGGAAGGAGCCGAGCTCATCCGTGCTGAAGATCGATCCCAAGAGGAAGGGTTGGAACCGACATACTGGTTCGACTCTCCCCCTGGAGCTGACCGGAGAGTGTCTGCTCCCAGACTCTTAAAAAAGTATTGAAGTTGTCTGAGTCAATGGAGCCGATGGCACTGGAAAAGGCCTTGGCTCAGAGGGTTCCACGATCATCAGTTCTACTCCCTCTGGCTACGAAGGCCCTGCTTGACTTGGAGGAGGAGCAGATACAGTAGGCAAGGACATCTTCAGCTCCAAGACCGGTTGGGTTGGAGCCGACAATAATTTGGCTAATGCCGGGTTCTGGAGGAGCCTCTGCACCACTCGGTCCACATCCACATCGGAGAGGCTCCTCGAAGAATGAGTCGAAGGGATAGATGAAGCCACCGATTGTAAGATTGATGATTTCAAAACTTCGGAGACCGGCTCCAATACCGGGGACTGGCTCCAAAAAACTTGCTCTGTGCTCCATTCCGAAGAGTGTAGAACCAGCGACCACACCTTCTCAGCCAATTTCTGAGAAGAAGACTTCGGCTCCAAAGAAGCTTTCGAAGACTTGGATCCCTTGGAAGATTTGGAAGTCTTGTCAGCCTCATCAAGAGCTTCCCAAAACTCAGGTTTCAACAATCTTCTATCCACTAGCTTTATCCTGCATTCCAACAAGACTCTGCTGCTGAACAAATGACAAATGGAACAGTCCTCCTGAAGATGGACTGCACCCAGACAATATACACAACTTACATGTAAATCAGTAATGGACATTTTTTGTCCGCACTTAGGGCACTTCTTGAACCCTGATGTTTGTCTCTCCTTTTCCCTTTGATCAGCCATAGTGTAATGAAAATAACTATATTTAAAATTGCCTAGACAAACAAACACACTGGCTAGGCTAACACTGCACTCTAAGATAAACAGTAAATACCTAAACAGTTATAACTACCTAGAAAAACACACACTAGCTAGGATAAACAGTTAAAGCTTCAAACAGCTATAACAGCTACAAAGAACAATATTCTCACTCTAATGGATTACAGTTATAAGAGTTAATGACATACTAAAATGGGTAAGGGATTAACTAAAATGCGGCCAATGAAAGGCCTAAAAGCAGCCGCTCTATAATGAAGCTATTTTTTAAAAATAAAGCCAGAGACTAAATACTAATCTAAAGTTAACTAGACAAGAAACACACTTTCTGAGAAAAAACTACAGATATAAATATATAATAAATTTGAAAATATGCAAATACTGGCCTGAGCTCCACTCTCGACCTCTGATCTGTTGCAGCAGCAAACTAGATCTGAGGTGAGGCAGAGAGCATCATGGGATAGGGACTTGGCCTCAAGCTACTCGAAAACCTCGAGCTTGTGAAAGCGGCCGACTTGGAGCTGAGGAGTCAGCTCCAAACCCATTTGTAAGAATGAACAATGAGACTGAACTTCACATACTCACTTTTGACATTATCAGTGATCAGAATAGGAACAACTGTAGTTACACCCAGTAGTCAGAGTGTACCTCTGTTGGGGTTTCAGATGTATTAGCCTCTTCTTTTACTGCTGTCACTATTTCACCAGTTGGTATTTCTATTTGATCCGTACTCTAGTTGCATAATGATCAATGTTAATTTATTGACTTCCAAAATGCATAACATAACTACTCTTCACTTATAAGCATAAACACTGATCTGTTGCTTTAATTTTCTTTACAACGTGGATATCCATCCTATGTTTACTTGTTTTCTTCCTTTAAAAGTTAGGACGCTGTGAATTTCTCATTATGTTCCAAAGTTGCATTAATGAATAGATATTTCCTCATGTGTTTAGACTCCATCATTTGTGTCAATCACTTAAGGGGGGGGGGTCAATATGCATTTTAGTATTAACTGAAGATGTTTATACATATATGTTTTGACAACCAAGACTCTGCTAGCTTATTCATTTTCAAAAGGACAAACAATACATACAGTGTAATCTTCATGCACAGTGCACAAAATTTCAAATATACAAGTGGTCAACTGCATAATAATTAGTTACTATTTTATCCATTACTTCAGACTAAACAGAGCTAAGAAAACCAATACTGGCATTATTCTAAATATTCAGAGCTACTGTAACACCCAATAAGTTCTTTCAACTGTAATCATATTCTAGAATAAATTTATTTATGACTATCAATTCAATTAAGTTCTCAGAAGGAACAGAAAAGAAATCCAACCCTCCTTCTACATAGTAGCTCCCAGCTTCTATCACCATTTTACCACATTTTCTCTAAATCTATACCAACTACTGGATATATACTTTTCAGCTTATAAGATGTACATCCCATTATTTATCCCTTCCATACATCTTGAACACCAACATTTTTCATAAACTTATTTAATAACTATGTACAGTATTTACAGCCTTGTGCATCAAAAATAGTTGCCCTCATTTTCTTGGCAAAGATTGACTTTTTCTTTCACCCTCCTCTAGATACTGAAGCCAGGGTAACCAGTGAGCTATAAATGTAAACTTCTGTTTGGCTATTAGTTATCCCTTCTTCCACTTTCATCACTCCTTCTATCAAACACTTCATTTATTCTACCTTCTGGTCTTCCTTACAATCTCATTTCCTAGTCATTATTTCCTTCATCAACATCACTATTCAAATACCATTTCCTGATAATCTGACTCCACTTTATTACCATTCTCCAGCCACATTTTCTCTTTTAGTCCGTACCAACTATTGCCCGCCTATACATTTAATCACATCTTGTATCACCTTTTTATAGTCCTGCAATTCTTTACAAACCCAGAAAATATGCTGCCAATACCCTTTCACTCCTTCCATTATACTGCATCTACAGCAATTACCTCCTGTTTCAGAAATCATTTAAGTCCTGGTAGCATGAAGAAACATACCTCTCAGCCTTTAAGCACAAGAAAACTAGAAAAAAGCAAACATAAAGGGAGGGCAAAGGCTCAAAATTAGGGACACATTTTAAATATTGCTCTTAAACAATTAGTTGCTAAAATAACAGGTTTTCACATGCACTTCTCAAGGGTAAGAAGTCTGAAACTCTAATGCACATCACTATTTAGTGGCTTTAATTTTTAATGATTTGCCAGAATGCCACAAATTATATGAGGAACAGACCAAAAAAAAAAAAAAGAGGCAAAAATTTGAACTTTCTGCGAAAATCTGGACAGCGGAGAGGTATGCATAGAAATATGTGTAAAATCTTTCCATGTAAATATACAAAATGTATTCAGTCTTAAATCAGAGAGTTTCAAAATTATTCTGCTTGAATTCTTCTGCCACTTACATTTCTATCACTCACTTTTTTCTGGCTATAGTTTTCATTTCATTTTTATCCACTTCAACCCTTGCATTTCTTCTCTCAACACATGGTACTGTAAAAATAAACCATCCTGCATATTAAATGTTTCTTTCACATCATCCTGACTTGTCTCAGTGTAATAATTGTTCCTAGAACTTAATGTTATTATGTTGTTGATTCCACCTCTATGCTATCATCCTTCTTCCTGTACAAAGTAGTTACGGGATGGCATCAGTATATACTTATGACAAATGCTAGATTAACTGAATTTTGAAGACATTTCTTACTGCTTGGGAGTTCCTCTGTTTTTAGCCTTTTTCCACCATATTACTTCCAGCCAGTCTCTGGAACCCATCTACAGGGCCTTACTTGCTACCATATGTTTCATCTTGAATCATACAGTTGTGCCTTACATCTTACTATAAATGCAATTTGCAGTGCATCAGAATTACTCTCAATACCTGGAACTTCCTCCCAATCCAGTGTACTATTTTTGTTTTATAATGACTGGATGAGAAGCAAAGAGAAAAAATCCTGCATTCATATTTTTTTATTTTTACCAGCACTCTATTATTAAGAAAAGACCAGCAGGCTTGACCTAAGTATATCAAATGTAGTATCACATGCCAATTCAATGCTTGCACTCTTTGATCTAGCTCCAAATTTAGATTTTCCCATTTCTGCAAGTTACTTGTGGTGATTGATTTATTTTCATCATTGCCTCCTAAATCTCCTCTTCTGTGATCTCTGCCATCAATTTCTCACCCTTCTCTAAGGTTGTGGTGAGCAACTTTAAACCATTTAGATTCTAAACTAGTTTCCTCCGTTTCATTCTCTCCCCTGCAGAACCCTTAATATTCCCTGAACACTTGCAGAGTATTCTTGGAACTATTTACTAGTTCCCCTGCCCATTCCTCCCTTAACTCAGAGACCAACCTCTCAATCTTCTGTTGTTGCAGCCAAGCAGCTAAGTTTTGACCAAGCTTTATGCTGGGATCCTTTCATCTTCTATGTTATGTCTCACCCTTTAGTTTTCTCAGCCAGTCCTCTGCTACAGCATCCACCTTTCCTATCTTTAGTTGCAGCTTCCGCAGTTTGAGGATCTTTCCCCTTCACTATAGGTTACTCTTTTCTCAGCTCATCTGCTCTTGTAACAGTGTTTCAACTTGCAACCATTCTTTCATCCTATACCAGTCCTGTAATGAGTTATCCTTTATGCTAACAATCTCACTATCCTTTTTTTTAAATCACCTTTATTGAATTATCACTTGTGACAAAGGCACATTTATATTTACATAAAAGTAATCAAACTGTTTATCTTTTTCTGAAACTCTTCTCCCTGTAACAAATACACCAAAAATCTTCAAAATTTGCTAAGGAAGCTTTCAAAAATATTTCTGTTATTTCTATACAGGCACAATCTGAATGTATTACTGGCACTGCCTCCATTTTCTTCACCAGCCTCATATGCTCTTGCTATACATATTTTATCAATTCTTGCTCAAGCATTTCATTTTGGGCTAAAATGTATATACTCAGCCCCGCCCAGATGTTTCAATCATGTATCCATAAGGCCCAGAGTTTTTAACAGATGCCTTGTCCACTTCTCCACCATTGTTATACCAGTCTCTCCCCTTCCTCTCTTTATCTTCTGAAAGATAATTTTCCAATTACCCACAATTAACAGAAGTTCCTCATAGCACTGAATTACTTTCAAAAGTAGAACTCTCTCTGATTTGTTTTCTACATCTCGTAGAATGTATGTACAAAAACCAATATCATCCTGAGTTCCATACAACTACCATGCCAGTTAGCTAAATACCCGTCTCCATCTTCTAAAATGCCTTCCTCTTTTATCCATAAAGCTTGAGCTACTAAAATACAACTCTTCTCCTTACAGCCTCTGTACCCTATACTTACTGGCTTATGTTCCTCCTTGTCCAAGTGCATCCTTACCTTTTCCCAAACTTTCCTTTTGATCAGATTTATCTATCAACAGTCCATGAAGTTAACTTAATGGACTCCTTCACAAGATATTTTTTGTTTAGTTGATTGAGATTTATATCAGATTTTGTTATATTTATACTTTGCACGTTTATACTGGTAATGAAATATATGTTTTTTTGTTATGGTTAGGTGGGCTTATTCATGCAATCATATAGCTGCTTCCTTCTGCAACTTTGTAGTTATATAATTCAAGGGAGAAGATGAGGGCAGAGACAGTACAGTTGTGTACACTTACCATAAATGTAGATGTCTGAGTGTATTCACTATTGCAGTCATTGCATTTGGGTTATCTGCTTGCAGGTAGCCCTCAGTTGGCCTGATTATCAAAATCTTGGGTTCTGCATCAGTTGCTGTCTCATCTTCCATGATGTCAGGTACTCAGGGGTATAAAGCATGCAGCCAACGCCATTACATCAGTTTTTCTTGCCCCAGATGTCAGGTGCCCCCCAAATGGGAAGCAACTGTACACAAGGTTACACCTCCAACAAAAAGCAAATACACCAGAAAGCTTTAAGCATAGTAAACAAGAATAGAGGTATAGTCAATAGAAGTCAGAGGGCTGGCAGGAGGGTAACCAGGACTGCAACTGTGAATACACTCGAACATGTATGGTAAGTGTACACAAATGTACTATGTTCTTCGTGTTTCACTGTTGCAGTCATTACATTTGGGTAGATTCCCAATGCTAATGAAGGGAGGAGGCAATTAGATAGCATTAGGACCAGCTATAAGGCCCTGCAAGACTGCAGTGGCAAAACCAGCTCTGGATATTGAAAAAAATTGGCAAGTAGTAATGCTTGGTGAAGGTATGTACAGAACTCCAGGTAGCAGCTTCTAGGATATCCCTGGTAGGGACACCTCTGAGAAAGACTGTAGAGGTAGATACAGCCCTGGTGGAATGTGGTCTTATCCCCTGTGGGATAGGTTTTCCATGGTGCTTATAGCAGAAATAAATGCAGTGGCCAATCCACTTAGAAATGGTTTGCTTTGAAATGGCCTTCCCTTCTGCCCCTGCAGCAAATGCAACCAGCAACTGTTCAGATTTCCTGAGAGGCTTAGTCCTGTCCAAGTAAAATCTAAGTTGTCTGTGCACGTCCAAGGAGCGCAGTATGCGTTCCCCTTTGTTCTGTGGATTAGAAAAGAAGATTGGCAGATAAATGGACTGATTAAGGGCCACACTGGATATCAACTTGGGCACTGAGGAGGGATTGGTTCTGAGGGACACTCTGTCCGCATGAAAGATGATGAAAGGCTCCACTGCCATGAAGGCCTGTAATTCAGACACCCTTCTTGCTAAAGTGATGGCTAGAAGGAAGGCTGTTTTTCAAGAAAGGAATTTCAACTCTGCATTTGCAGCTGGCTCAAAGGGAGGTAGAGTGAGCTTTTCCAATACAAAGATAAGGTCCCAGGCTGGAGAAGGGGCTCTCCTGGATGATCTTAAGTTTTTGGCCCCTCTGAGGATTGCTTCAGCAGTGTATGAGAGAAGAGGGGTGGCTCTGTATTATAATGAGCTGAAATGGCAGAGGCATGAATTTTGGTGGAAGAAAAGGAAAGGCCCTTGTGAAGCATCTCAGTTAAGTATTGAATAATGTACGGTAAATTGGGCACTGTTGTGTCCCTTCCCTGAGTTTGGCTCCAGGAACAGAATCTTTTCCATTTTTCAGCATAGGATTTTCTAGTACCAGGTCTCCTTGCCTCCAGAATGACATCCATCACTTGCTTACTGAGGTATGGTAACGGAGAGATCATGTAATTAGCCAGGCTGCAAGGTTCAGGGTTTGAAGCTGTGGGTGCAGAATCTGGCCCTCCTGCTGGGACAGCAGGGCAGGGGTCTGAGGCAGGTGCCATGGTTCCAGAAGTCACACACTGTGCAGGAGGGGGTACCATTGTTGGCGTGGCCAGTCTGGTGCAATAAGTATTGCCCTTGGCTTGTCCTGTTTGACCTTTAGTAGCACTTTGGAGAGGAGAGTCAGAGGGAGAAGGGCATCCACTTTCCAAGCTCATCTGTGGGGAGTCCTTATGCAGAATTTGTCCAATTGGTAGTTCTAAGGGGAGGCAGACAGGTCTATCTCTGAGCTCCCCCATTTGTTTCTCAAAATGTTGAATATCTTTGGTTCCAGTTTCCACTCGTGTGGCTCCATGAGATTTCTGCTTAGGTCGTCTGCCAGTGTATTTAGCTTGCCTGGCAGGAATTGAGCTTGTAGGTGCACTTGGTAGCTCAAGGCTGTGTTCCACAGAGCTATGGCTAGTCTGCAGAGAGGGTATGAGTGGGTTCCCCCCACTTGTTTATGTACCGCATAACAGTGGTGTTGTCCGTCTTTACCAATAATTGTCCTGGAAGAATGTGGTCCTTGAAGGCTGTCAGAGCATTCTGTACAGCTAACATTTCTTTTTTGATTGATATACTGGTGCATTTGATTCAGGTTCCATTTGCCCTGAATGCACTTCCCTGCCAAGCGAGCCCCCCATGCATAGTCTTATGCATCTGCTGTTAGGATTTGGGTGGCAGGGGGTAGAGTGAATGGCAGTCCCTTGTTGTGGTGGCAGGCCTCTGCCCACCAAAGGAACTCTGTCTTTAAGCAATGGATGATAGGAATCATTGCTTCTAGGTCCTGAGAATGTTGACACCATAGGCTTTTTAGATACCATTATAGTTTCCTCATATGCAGTCTTGCATATGGAATTAATAGAATGCAAGAGGTCATGAACCCCAGGGCTTGCAGTATTTTCCTTGCAGAAAGCTGTGTCTTTGTCGCCAGTAGTTTAAGTAGGCTGTCAAATGAACTTGTTTCTCTGGCGTGAGGTAGGCCATCCGGGAAGTTGTATTCAAGCTTGCTTCCAGGAATACAATTTGTTGGCAGGGTACTAGATGTGATTTCTTTTCATTTATGGTGTACCCCAGAGAAGTTAGTAATTTCTTTACAAATGCCAGATGATTTAATAGTATGCCCTGGCTTTCTGCCTGAATTAGACAATCATCCAGGTATGGGTATATTTGAATATTTCTTTGCCTGCAAAATGCAATGACTGGAGCTAGGCACTTTGTGAACACCTTGGGCACAGTAGGTAAGCCAAAGGGCAGTGCAGAGAACTGACAGTGCATGTAGCCTGCTCTGAAGCACAGGTATCTTCTGCAAGATTCCCTTATAGGTTCATAGGTTCATACTAGGCTATCTGCCCAAGGGCATTTATAAGCCTAGCCCAGAGTTTTGTGGCTTTCGCCACCCCTTTAGTTTGAAGGATACTAAGCCCATTATGTTGTTGTGCCTCTGTCAAGCAGTGACATTGAGGTAATCCCTGGGGTATATCTGCGATCTCCCATCCATTGGTCAAGATTTCTCTTGAACAAGGCCAGCGAGGTGCTCTGCCTCACATGTACCGGGATTTTGTTCCACAGCATGGGGAGTCTCTGGGAGATGAATCTGTCCCTCCAACACGTCCTATTAATAACCGTGTCAAGGTTTAAGTCTCCCGCCCTTGTAGTTCTGAGGGATATAGACTTTTTTAAGGTGGAGCATGTTCATCAGTTCTGGGTTGGACATGGCCTTGTATGTCAGGCACAGGTCACCTCTGAGCAGACGGTAAGCGACTGAATAGAGCTGGAGTTCCTTCAGTCGGGCAGCATAAGACATATTTTTGAGACCCTTTATCCTTTTGGTGAGGAACTTTTGGGGCCTTTCCAGTTGCTGCAAGTGTCGGGTTAGATACATTCCGAATGGGGCATTGTACTCAATCATTGGTCTGATGAGTGATGAGTACAGGGGGACGATGACCTCTCTTGATCTAGATATGAATCCCTTCATGATCAGGTGGACAATGTAGAAGGTCTTCCTAACTACTTTGGCGACGTGAGTGTCAAACGAAAGGTTACTGTCAACCTGGGTCCCCAGATCCCTGATAACCTCTTCTGTGCTCAGTGGATTGCCACCTATATGGTAGCTGGGGGTAACCTTGTTTTTCCCGAAGGGTATGACTATGAATTTTTTGGCATTTAACTTTAGTCCATGGCTCTGGCACCAGTTATCCATTTCTATGAGACCCTTCTGAAGGATATCTGTGTCAGATGTGTTCTCGACTATGGCACCCAATTTGCAGTCATCTGCAAATTTTGTCAGCCATAACCCTCCTGTGTTTGCTTGTACTTCTGAGAAGTAGATGCCGAACAAGAGTGGGCCCAGGACTGAGCCTTGTGGGACACCACTTGTGACAGACTTTGAGTCTGACATGGCGCCAGCAACTCTCACCCTGTGGGTTCTGTCACTTAGCCAGTTTGCTACCCATCTTGTGACGTATGGGTTAACATTTAAGCTGATGAGTTTTTCAATGATACCTGAGTGGGGTATTGTGTCGAAAGCCTTGGCCAGGTCGAGGTAGGCTGTGTGGACTGCCTTTCCCTCATCAATGGCCTTGGTGACTGTTTTGAAAAAGTCAACCAAGTTTAAAAGGCATGATCTGCCTTTGACAAAGCCAAACTGGGTTGGATCCAAAGTCTGCAAGTCCCCTATGTCTTTATTTATGAGTTCATTTATGATCCTCTCCATGGCTTTGCAGATCAGGCTTGTCAAGCTGATGGGACGGTAATTTCCAGGGTCGGTGGAGGCACCGCCTTTGTGAAGTGGGACCACAGTTGCCGTACGCCACTCCTTGGGTACGTATCCTGAGGTGAGGCTAAGATTAAACAGCTGTCCTAACTGCGGGTTTAATTCTTCATTGAGTTCGTGGAGCACACAACCGGGGACAACATCTGGTCCCATGGATGCTGTGTTTTTCGCCTTGGAGAGAGCAGTTCTCACCTGAGCGTTAGAGATGTTTGGGGGGCTACAATCCTCTGGTATAGATATCTCTCCTTTTGGGGGGGGAGAAGTTTGCACTGAACCTGTCAGCCAGTATGTCGGCAATGTCTGTAGGTTCAGATATTTTTACATCATTTTGAACTAATTCTGAGCATATCTGGGAGTTTCCTCCCAGGTTTCTGACATAGCTAAAGAAGGCCTTATGATTGTCTTTTGAGTCCTTAGCGATTTTTCTCTCAAAATTTGCCTTGGATGACTTTATGAGAGATCGTAGTTTTTTACTTATAATGATCAAAAGTGTCTTACCTTTTAGGGATTTTGCTCTATCTTGGAGTAGCTTCCTCCTTTTGTTGTAGAGCTTGTTTATGGCTGGGGTCCACCAGACTGGACGCTTGCCTTTGGTACACAGAGTCTTTGTTTTGTTTGGGATTGCCTGATCCATGCAGTCCTGTAGGTGCTGGTAGAAGGCATTTGTAAGTGATTCAGCGGCTTGAGTAATGGTTTCCGCAGGCTCGGGGTCCTTAAAAGAGACCACACTAGTCTTCAGAAGTGTGAAGTCGGCTTTTGAGAAGTTCTTCACTGTGGTCTTTTTTATCTCAGGCGGGGGCGGGATGTGGACTTCCAGTGAGATTAGTTTATGATCTGATCTCACCAGTGAGGGGTATACTTCCGGTGTTGAACATTGTGACCCCATGTTCATGATGATGAGATCAAGTATGTTTCCACCTCTTGTGGGGCTGGTGACTAGTTGTTCCATGGCATTTGAGTTTATGAACTCTAGGAACCTTAGGGCTAGAGTGTTGGGGCTAGAGTAGTGCTCCCAGTCTATATTCGCGTAGTTGAAGTCACCTAGTATGATGGTATTTGGAGATATATTTATCCCCTCCAGTGTTTTCCGGAAAGCTATGTGAGGTTCCTGAGTTTGAGAGGGTGGCCTGTAACATGCTATAAATTTCAGAGCAGTCTTGCCTATGGTTAATTGCACCTGGATGGTCTCCGATGCATCGTGCGTTGCCACCAACCTTGAGGTGTGGGTGTCCTTGATGAATATGGACACCCCCCTCCTTTCTTGGTGGTGTCCGGATTTTGGGGCCGGAACGCATGATATGAGGTAAAACCTGATAGTGCTGGGGTGCTCTCAGGAGCCTTGAACCAGGTTTCAGTCACAGCACAGACATCGATGTTCACCATACTGAGAAGGGCCTCGAGTGCGTGCATCTTGAGGTTGAGACTTCTGGCATTGAGCAGCATTACCCTTAGTTGTTTTCTTTTTGTGTTCTAGGGTGGTAGGTTTACAATTTCTGCCTTGCCTAAAAAGGCACTATGGGGGTGGCAAGAGCCTTTGCCAATATCCGAAGCCCAGGGTGACAGGTGCAAGCCGTCCTCATGAAGCAGCGTGGCTTGTCCAGCATGTCATCCCAGGCAGACAGACATTGGATCCCCTTTGAATGACACCATAGTTTAAGCCAATTATTAAAGCTGATCATCTTATCTCTGTAGTGTGGCATCATTCTTGGTGAAGGTAGGATACTGCTCAAAGTCGGGGTCATACCTGCCTGGGCTACATAATCAGAGAGCTCCTCTATGTCTCTTCTCATGTAGTCCAGGGAGGTACGTCTCAGGTCGTTCACACCAGCGTGGACAATGACAGAGTCGTACTTGTACCTGCTGTTGAGAGACCTGAGTGCTTGCATTATGTGGCGGATTCTAGCGCCCGACAGGCAGCTTACTGTGACCTTCTCCTTACTCAATCTGGTGAGCGGGACGTCAGTGTGTCTGACTGTGGAGTCACCAATGACGAGTGTGTCTGGCATTGTGTTTGGCCTTAAGGGCTGTGACTGTTTGGCACACTGACTATGTGGTCTATGTATTGCATGTGTTTTGTCTTGAGGTGGCAGTTGTTTGGGTGTCTGCTTTGGTGGCCTCTGCTGTTTTGGTAGATTTTTGATCAGAGCCTCCGAGTATGTCTTTGTGTGTTTATGTGTATGATTTGAAGTTGTGATGGTACTATGTGAGACTGGGTTTGTGGTGTGTGTGGTTTCCTTCTCCTACTGTCTGGTCTTGCCAGTCCTATGTTGAGAGAGCTCAGCCTCCAGTTTGGCTGTATAGTTGCATCTCTCGCATGTATTTGTGTTTTGTGGGAGAAGGAGAGGGTTGTCTGTGTACATGAGGCAATTGTAACATTGCCTCAATATTCCCAGATTCACCAGCTGAGCAGGAGAGGACACTAGCAAATGATCCCTCGACATGCTAGAAGGAATAGACAAAAACTTTAAAAGACTCCGGGGGGTGTGAGTGATCGAGAAAGGGGTTTTTAGGCTGGTGGGGTGCTGAGTATAATAAAAGTGCTGTATCAAGGTTAAAAGTACTTTAGGAGCAAGTGCTAGGCTTTACAGATAGAGAATAGTCTACTTGGGAATTAAGTAGAGCTGAACTTTTCAGATATGGAATACGCTGGTATGATCAGTAGTACAGTTCAAGGAAGGCTGTTTTAAGGGAAAATTTGAAGAGTGGACTTTAGATAGCCCGAATAGTTTAACCTTGATTAACCGCCGCTGCTCTTGTGTGCTCCTGTGGCAACTCCGCGCTAAAGCGGGATGTGCAGGTAGGCTTCCTTTAAATCCAGTGTTGCCAACCAGGCATTTTTGCCTAGCATGGGAAGCAGCTGATGAAGAGTTAGCATTTTGAATTTTGGGATTATGAAAAAAGTGTTTAGGATAGACAGGTCCAGGACAGGACACCAGGAATTGTCTTCTGGGTACCAGGAAAAGCCTTGAGTAAAAACCTTGCCCCCATTCCTCTTCTGGGACAGGTTGAATAGCCCTGATGCTTAGAAGAGAGAGAACCTGCTTTTGAGCCTCTGCCCACTGATTTGGGGGTAGGTCTGGCCAACCTTTTGAGGTTGGTAAGGAGTAAAAGTGGAATCTGTATCCTTGGAAAACTATATTTAAAACCCATTTGTCTTGGGTAATGAATTCCCAGTTTTTTGCATGTAGGGCGATCTTTCCCCCTAAAGGAACAGTCAGTTGAGCAGGGCTTGGAAGGTTTAAATTTAAGTCACTGTGACAGTTCACCATAGGGGGGTGTCTTACTACTCCCAGCTTTGGAAGTGGGAGCTTCCCACTGCTTAGGCCTATGAGTACCTTGAGACTGAAGCCTGGATGGTCTGCTGGTTCTTGGTTTGGACTGAGAAGGCCTGGAAGAGGCAGGAAAGGACCAATTTTTAGAAGGCCAGTGCCTACTAAATCTGGGAGGCTGTACTTGCAGGAAATCTTTAACAGTTTGCATAGATTTAGCTTTTTCCTCCATCTTTTTAAGTACTTCTGCTCTGTTGCCAAACAGGCGGTCTTGGTTTAAGGGAGCATCCAGTAATTTAGTTTTAACATGATCTGGCAAAGATTGCTCCTTAAGCTAAGCATGCCATCTAAGTACAGACCCAGTGACAGCAACCCTGCAAGATGCCTGTAATTAATCAAAACCACATTGCAAAGTATATTTTCCAGCTTGTTCTGCAGAATGCATTAAATCCTGTAATTCTTTATTTTCAGCACAGTCAGGAATCAACACAGCTTTCTGTTTAAGCAATTCAATAATATGCTGCTGATACTTTAACATATGAAACTGGCAGTTTAAGGCCCTAATGGCCAAAGTTCCAAGTGTATACCTTCTTACCCCATCTGTCCAGGGCCCTGGAATCACTATCAGAGGGGGTAGGGTTTTGGGTAGTAGCAGCCTTAATGCCTTTGGATCCCTGTGAAATGGTCTCAGGATCTGCATGTAGGATTCTTAGAGAGGAACTTTTGAGAGTCAGAGCTACAGGTGAAGTGTCAGGGGCCAGGCTAGATTCCAAGAAGGCATCATCTACAATGTCTAGTACAGGAGGGATAGCTAAAGGCCTGTGTTGAGGTAGGAGTAATAATTCCCTAAGCCTCTTTTTGGAGTCAGAGTAATCCTGGCTTTTCCAGTGGAAATGCTCTCTAAGAGTATGCAAAGTTTCAGCAAAAGAGAAATCCTCTGGAAGGGAAGCAGAGGGAATGAAGTCCTCTGCATCAGAATCCTCATAGGTAGATAAGGGCATCTCCTGGTCATCAGAGAAAACAGAAATTTCAGAATCCTGATCAGAAGAATCAGAAGGAAAATCAGTTCTAGGTCTCTTAGAGGGAGAAGGGTGGCTTCCCTGATTAGAGTAATAAGGTCTTCAGCTATTCTTATCATTTGTTTTTTAGGCATAGGAGCCTGACCATGCGGGTCTGGGCGTTGTTTTTCTAGGAGTGGGTCGAGTTTTAGGCCTTGAAGAAGAAGATGGCGTCTGTTTAATATGCAAGTCAGTAGGCCTGAATACACCCTCAGAAGCCGGTGCCTGCACAGTGGCTCCGGACCCATCCAAGGTAGAGACATCCATAGGTTCCACAGTCGAAGAAGCATCTTGCGGCATACCGGACTCCAAATGGATCTCAGTAGAGGCCTGCGAATCTGAAGTAGCAGGTATCAGGGGCTGCAAAAGTGCCTTAGAGTACCGGTGAACTGGCGACTAGCTTAGGAGAAGCGTCGTCGGCAGCTTTGGACCTATGTGGTCTGTCTCTGTCTTTATCTTTGCGTTTTTTCGGAATGTCGGTAGTCGGGTGGCTTACCAAAGCCATTTCTGGATAATTGAACTGAGTGCCAAAATATTTGATGCAAAAATGAACAGACAATGAATAGTTCGAGGTTTGAATAAGCCACAATACCGACAGTGAGGTGCATCGTTCAAAGGTTCATAGGTTTATACTAGGCTATCTGCCCTAAGGCATTTATAAGCCTAGCACAAAGTTATGTGGCTTACGCCACCCCTTATGTTAGAAATAATGTGCCCATTAGTTTGTTGTGCCTCTGTCCAGCAGTGACACAGAGATGATTCCCGGGGTAAACCTACGATCTCCCATCCACCGGTCAAGATTTCTCTTGAACAGAGCCAGCGAGGTGCTCTG
Organism: Protopterus annectens; assembly: GCF_019279795.1. Lineage (NCBI taxonomy): Eukaryota > Metazoa > Chordata > Ceratodontiformes > Protopteridae > Protopterus > Protopterus annectens. The sequence continues at coordinate 1,341,914,606 of NC_056731.1, forward strand.
CCTCACATGGACCGGGATTTTATTCCACAGCATGGGGAGTCTCTGGGTGATAAATCTATCCCTCCAGCACATCCTATTTATATCCGTGCTAAGGTTTAAGTCACTTGCTCTAGTGGTTCTGGTGGATTTGGATTTTTTGAGGTGGAGCATGTCCATTAATTCTGGGTTGGTCATGGCCTTGTATGTCAGGCACAGGTCACCTCTGAGCAGATGGTATGCAACTGAATAGAGTTGGAGTTTCTTCAGTCTGGCAGTATATGACTGGTTTTGGAGTCCCTTTATCCTTTTGGTGAGGAACTTTTGGGGTCTCTCCAATTGCTGCAGGTGTCGGGTGAGATACATCCCGAATGGGGCATTGTACTCGATCACTGGTCTGATAAGTGAAGAGTACAGGGGAACAATGACCTCACTTGATCTGGATGTGAATCCCTTCATGATCAGATGGGCAATGTAGAAGGTCTTTCGAACCACTTTAGCAACATGAGTGTCAAACGAGAGGCCACTGTCAACCTGGGTACCCAGGTCCCTGATAACCTCTTCTGTGCTTAGTGGGTTGCCATCTATATGGTAGCTTGGGGTTACCTTGTTTTTCCCGAAGGGTATGACTATACACTTTTTTGCATTTAACTTCAGGCCATGGCTCTGGCACCAGCTATCAGTTTCTGTGAGACCCCTCTGAAGGATGTCTGTGTCCGATGTACTATCCACTATGGCACCCAGTTTGCAGTCATCCGCAAACTTTGTCAGCCATAGTCCTCCTATGTTTGCCTGTACTTCTGAGAAGTAGATGCCGAACAATAGGGGGCCAAGGACCGAGCCCTGTGGGACACCACTTGTAACTGGCTTGGAGTCTGACATGGCTCCAGCAACTCTAACCCTGTGGGTTCTGTCCTTTAGCCAGTTTGCAACCCATCTTGTGACATATGGGTTTACATTTAAGCTGGTAAATTTCTCTATGATACCCGAGTGGGGTATTGTGTCGAAAGCTTTTGCAAGGTCAAGGTAGGCTGTATGGACTGCCTTTCCCTCAATGACCTTGGTAACTGTTTCGAAGAAGTTGACCAAGTTCAAAAGGCAAGATCTGCCCTTGACAAAGCCAAACTGGGTTGGGTCCAAGGTCTGCAAGTCCCCTATGTCCTTGTTTATGAGTTCCATTATGATCCTCTCCATAGCTTTGCAGACCAGGCTTGTTAAGCTTATGGGACAGTAATTACCAGGGTCCGTAGAGGCACCGCCTTTGTGGAGTGGGACCACAGTTGCCGTACGCCACGCCTTGGGCACATGTCCTGTGGTAAGGCTAAGATTAAACAGCTGCCTTATGTGCGGGTTTAGTTCTTCGTTGAGTTCATGTAGCACACAGCCGGGGACAACATCCGGTCCCACTGATGCTGTGTTTTTAGCTTTAGAGAGAGCAGCTTTCACCTGTGCATTTGAGATGTCTAGGAGGCTACACTCTGTTGGGATAGTTATCTCTCCTTTTTGGGGGGAGAGGGGGGTGAAGTTTGCGCTGAACCTGTCTGCCAGTATGTTGGCAATGTCTGTGGGTTCAGTGATTTTTGTATCATTTTGGACTAATTCTGAACATATCTGGGAGTTTCCACCCAGGTTTCTTACATAGCTGAAGAAGGCCTTATGATTGTCTTTTGAATCTATGGCAATTATTTTCTCAAAGTTGGCCTTGGAAGATTTTATGAGGGATCGTAGTTTCTTGCTAGTACTGATCACAGATGCCTTCCCTTTTTGGGATTTTGCTCTATCATGTAATAGCTTTCTCCTCTTATTGTAAAGTTTGTTTATGGCTGGGGTCCACCAGACTGGACATTTGCCCTTGGTGGAAAGAGTCTTGGTTTTATTTGGGATTGCCTGATCCATGCAGTCCTGAAGGTGTTCATAGAAGGCATTTGTAAGGGCTTCCGCAGACTGGGTTGTGGTTTCCATTGGCTCGGGGGCCTTGAAGGATACCACACCTGTCTTGAGTAGTGTGAAGTTTGCTTTAGAGAAGTTCTTCACTGTGGTCTTTTTTGTTTGGGGTGGGGGCGGGATGTGGATTTCTAGTGAGATTAGTTTATGATCTGATCTCACCAAAGAGGGATATACTTCCGGTGTGGAGCATTTTGTCCCCATGTTTGTGATGATGAGATCTAGTATATTTTCTCCTTTGTGATGATGAGATCTAGTATATTTTCTCCTCTTGTGGGGACGGTGACTAGTTGTTCCATGGCATTTGAATGTATGAACTCCAGGAACCTTTGGGCTAGAAAGTTGGGGCTTGAGTAATGTTCCCAGTCTATATTCGGGTAGTTGAAGTCACCCAATATGATGGTGTTTGGTGATACATTTATACCCTCCAGTGTCTTCAGGAAGGCTGTGTGGGTTTCCTGAGTTTGAGAGGGTGGCCTGTAGCATGCTACAAATTGTAGAGCAGTTTTGCCTATGGTTAATTGCACCTGGATGGTTTCTGATGCTTCGTGCGTAGCCACCAACCTGGAGGTGTGGGTATCCTTGATGAATATGGATACACCCCCTCCTTTTGTGGAATGGTCCGGGTTTTGGGGCTGGAATGCATGATATGAGGTAAAACCTGATAGTGCCGGGGTGCTCTCAGGGGCCTTGAACCAGGTTTCAGTCACAGCACAGACATCGATGTTCTCCATACTGAGAAGGGCCTCAAGTGCGTGCATTTTGAGATTTAGACTTCTGGCATTGAGCAGCATTACCCTTAGTTTCTTCCCGTTTTTGTTTTCTAGGGTGGTAGGTTTAGAATTTGAGCCTTGCCTAAAAAAGGCACTATGGGGGTGGCAAGAGCCTTAGCCAATATCCGTGGTCTGGGCCTAAGCAAGGAATGCAGTACGAATGAGAATCTTTGAGGTATTTGCTTTCCACAAGAAATACAATTGTTAACTTTTACTGACATCGGTTTAGAACAGGAAAAAGGATCCCCAATGGGGTACTTAGCTTAGTTAAAGACTTCAAATCTGAAACTCGAAAACGAAAATTTCAGGAGTCGGTCGACCAGCACTTGCGAATGGCTTCTGCTTCGGGCACCACACAGCAAGAAAGACTGATATAATGGCGTCGGCTGCATGCTTTATACCCCTGACTACCTGACATCATGGAAGATGAGACAGCAACCAACGCAGGACCCAAGACTTTGATAGTCAGGCCGACTGAGGGCTACCTGCAAGCAGATAACCCAAATGTAATGACTGCAACAGTGAAACATGAAGAACATCTCCTCAATATTTATGTTTAATATTAGTTGTTCAAAATCTTTTTTTTAAATATGTACAATAATTTTCAATCAACTGTTTTTAATTATTTTCATTTTACTTTTGTTCTTACAATCACACCAACACCATACAAAAATAGCACAAGAAATGTACTATTTCCACAACACTGAGTTCCTGCTGAAGTGATGTATCTCTGAGTACTTGTAAAGCCAGTAATGCACTCAGCAAGTGTAGAAAGTACTTCAGATAATCTGTTAAAAAATGCTACAATTAACTTTCATTTAGAATCTAATCAAAATGTGATTCATTGGCATCAGCTCTACCCTGGTTAACAAATGTATAAAAACAAATAAATAAAAATAAAGTAAGTAATGAATAAGAAATAAAACAGAAACCTATTAACAATAAGTAAAATATTAACAGTAATTAATATTTTTAATATTTCATATCTCAAACCAAGATAAATCAACTGAAAGTGAGAATGGACATTTAAGGCTAAGCAACAATAGGAAATGCAGAAATTTAAATAAGCAGGTTTTTAATTGCAAGTAATATATAGTAGGAAAGACTAAATAGTTTTAGTAATCATGATATTCATTTCCAGGATGAGAAATGTATGCACAAATACCTTCTCCTCCAGGAAGCCAGTATGATTATCTGTAATAAAAAAGGTGCTGTAGTGTATTAAATTTGTATATATGTAAAGTGCATAACACAGACACATTACTTTGTGTTTTGATAAAGTACTATATGCCCCAGCATACTGAAAAAGGCATCCATTGATATAATCTTCTAACATTCTTGGCAATGACAGGCATCAATATATAATACAACTGTAGCAGACTGGGTGCTGTTCATTTGTTTAAATATTTACTTATCTCTAGGCCAACATGTCTCCATTTGTTTCTAGTTACACCTGTAAGAAGAGCTACAACATTTTCAGAATGATTCACAGTGGGATAAACTCCTAAATAGATGTCTTAGTCATACAGTGGTCAATTATCACTACAAATAACAGTTCCAGCAGAATAATCATTCATTCTTTTTCAATACACACTTTATCCAACTTTAATTTACAAATGATAAGGTCAATGTAACCTGCAATTCCACAACTGCAGATGCTCTACTGTTTCATATAGACTGCTCAGCATCTATTTTTTTAAGTTTCCATAACCACAGCAAACACTCACTGATTTCTGCTAATTTTCTATAACCTCTTAAAATTCAGCAGTGCCAATACATGAGCAAATGTTCTTAAGAAACTGGTACAAGAAAGATCGTGATGCTACTGAAACAAAAGTACTAACATGAACTTAACACAAATAAGTAATTCTACTTAGTGTTGTATTCTTGTATGCACTGGATGATTTATAGTGAAACATATCCTATCTGATCAGGTTCATAGGTGTTTACTAGACTAATGACCACCAGGGCCTTTTTAATATTAGCCATGCATCCCAAAATCTCTGACAGGTTCTGGTGTCCTTGACGAGTATAAGTAGGGGCTTGAGAGATGAAACATTTACAAATGGGGCCTGGGAGATGAACCATTACCTGTGTCCATTAGAGACAGGTGCCAAACCAGGGATGAATTTCCTGTTCCTCATCCAGTTGTCCAAGTTACACTTGAATTGGGTTAGGAAGGAATTCTGCTTCACATGGAATGGGAGCCTATTCCAGAGATGGGGTAGTCTCTGGGCTACATGCCTGTCTCTCCAGTTGGTCCAATTTATATCACAGGCAAGGTTTAAGTATTTAGAACATTTAATTATGGTGCTGTTTGTTTTGCGGATATGCAGGAGGTCAATCAGAGTAGGGTCTGACAATGCCCTGTATGCAAGGCAAAGATCTCCTCTCAACAGCCTTTAGGAGATAGAATACATGGATAGGGTCTTGAGGCAGTCTGCATAGGACATTTTACTTATGCCCTGTATTGTTTTAGTGAGGAACCTCTGTGGACATTCCATTTCTCGGATATGCCTGATTAGGTACATACCAAAGATGGCATTGTACTCCATGACAAATCTGATGAATGCCTAATACAGTGGAACAATGACTTTCTTAGACCTAGATGCCATACCATTGTTTATAAGTTCCGCAACACAGAATGATTTCTTCACTACTGTAGATACGTGATGGTCAAACGCTAGATTACTGTCTCTGTGTGTCCTTAAGTCCCTGACTACTGGGTCAACTCTCACGGGTGTGCTATCAATATGATAGTTACCAGGGGTGGATGACCTCCAAAAGCATACTATTATGCATTTCTTGGCAATTAGTTTTAGTCCATGACTCTGCCATTCATACTTTGCTAGTCTACATCTGTTTCTGGTGCCAACTCCCAGTGTGTACTACCTGCATGGTCCTACTGCCTCTTCTCAATCTCCACAGCAAGGTAGTGAGAGGACAGACAGGACATGGGGTGTCACAATACTACTGTCTTGACAGTATGGGAGGCTTTCCATTTTTTTTTTTTGCCTACTCTTAACTGTGCCTCCAGTACATGGCATTCAGTAACAACAGTGTGATTTGTCTGCATGTGCTACCAATCTCTCTCCTGCTGCTGCAGACGGCGTGTCCGCATTTCTCTCCAACTCCTGGCTTCCATGTTAAGAGCATGCTGTGACTGCAGTCCTCAGAAGTCTTAATGTTACCAGTTACTCTGATTAGCTGTAAAAACTGGTTAACAATGGTGTGTTCGGGCATTAACTGCTGACAGAGTCAAAAGTAACATTTTCTATGTCATTCATTTTATTTTTTACATTATTATGCTTCTTGGTATGGTGCAGTCTGCATTGCTGACATTAGAATTTCTGTTTTAGAATTTAGACAAGCATACATAATTTATAATGAATAGTGCTATAACCCTATGCACTCATAGTAACAGTGGACAATGTTGCACTTCTGCTGGACTTCTGTGATATTATAGAGAACTCTCACTCTTATCAATATTCCAGAAAAACTTTTAAAATGAAACTGCTATGCCTGTTCTGTATACTGCACAAATACTACTAAAAATGTTGGATTTGTAAGCTGATCACATTTTGCTCCTTAAAGTTTAAGTTCTCCATGTAAATACTGCTCATAAATATAGTTGTAGAATGAAATACAACAGTGTATACAGCATCAAATAGGTCCCAAAATGTATAAAAAAATAGAATGTTATTCTATACCAATAACATGCATCATATATATTTTTTTTACATGCATTATGACCGAGTAGCCAGAATACCATCAGAAAAGTTGCTGTTAGTCTGTAGTATTGACAACTGACATTAACCTGCTGCAATATGGAAGCAGCAGTTAACAGAACTGTAGAAAATAATCAACCAGTAAACTTATGTACAGTGATCACCAGCAGTTCTGTAAAAGTATGCTGGACTGGACTGAGAACATCTAACAAAAATAAGTGCTGGCACAATCAATCAGCCACAGTACTTCCTCTGGTTACTAACCCATATCACTGCACAGCAACAGACAGCATTAAATGGAAAACTAAGAAAAAGACCTGGAATACAATTACTCTGAGCTTTTCTTCATTCAAAATTCAAGCTTCTTATAAAAACAGATTTTAAAAAGGCCATAAATATAATCACATTACATTTTCACAAATAATCTACATTTTAGTGGTACATATCTGAGTTAAAAAACGAGCTCATGAAAAACACAACAGAAAGGGTATGGAGTCTTACTAGGATATACAGACAACAGAACTATACCAGCATGATACCTCAACTGAAACAAAAACAAATTACATGCAAGCATCTTTGTTACTTTCAAACTTCCATGTTTTAGCTGTTGCCAGTGTGTTTTCTGAAATTAATGCACAGGTAAACACTCAAAAGTGCAATACAAATCCTAGCTTTTAAAATCACTCCATGATGTCCACATCATATTTAAATGGCAGGCACACATCTCTCAAAAAGTTGTCCACTTAATTTTCTCAAAAGTACCAGTAAAAATTGTTTTGGCAGATGAGTAAGTTTATAGATCTCTGTAAGTAAAGATGTAACAGCTCCTTGCCAAAGAGATGCATCTTTAAAGATTTTTTTTTTCTGTAAATCTGTTTTTCCCAGTACTGCCTTCATTTTATATGGATGCATTGCCAGTCACCAATATTTCACTGAAAACTGGCAAGAAAAAGTCAAAGTGTAACAGAATAAATTTAAAAAAAGTGTGTAGAATGTTTGCTCTATGACACACTAAACATCAAACAAAATTAAGAAAAAGTTGTATCTTCATCACCATAATAAAGGATATTGAGGAATGTACTACCTCCATAAAGAGGGACATCACAGGTTACACATTTCTCATTCAACAGCCAAAAAGCAAACAGAAGCATCAACATGCCCTTGGGGAAAGGCTGAGTTTGGCACAGTATCTGAAATGCCACCATACAAGATTATAATTTCACTGTAATGAAATAGTCCACATTAAAAAACAGCTCTCCACATGAAACCTCTACAGCTAACTCAGAGTGTGCAGTTATGTCAAATATGTGATTTCTTTCCTTTGTTTTTTATGAGAACATGCTAAATTTTAACAGTTCAGTTATTTGCTACTGTCATGCCCTTTCAGCAGCTCTGAAAACTAGCATGAGCTACAAGATGCCATTTTGGGATATACAGATTTCAAATAAAAAATAAATCTGAAATGCACCCCCCCCCTGTCTTCCCCATGTAAAATGGCTATTTTTTTTAAAAACATGCCTTCTCTAAGATGCACATTCACATGTACACTTGAAAAACACTGGCATGAAAGCAATCTTGATATTGGAATATAAGTGTAGACAGATTAGGCCTTTGTTTTCCTTGGACTACATAGCACACATCAATTTCTTTACTTTTAGAGGGGCTTTGAGCACCACTATTCAGTGACATAATGCAGTAGTTTCTTGTGTTATTTAAAAATAAGGACTTTTATGAAATGGAGAACAATGACCCTTTTATGATGAACATGTGGGCACTGAAACACTGACAGCATACACTCAGAATTCAAACATACGCTGCACTTTTTTGTCACATACCATAAATGAACTCTGTAACAGAACCATAATAATACAAAATAATATATATTTCAAGCAGTTTACCAAAAATAAGTGTTCTTAGCGGGTGGCAGATCAATATTCCAAACATTTAGGTTACTGCATGCAAGCACTCGGATGAATTTTTAAGGATGTGGAATGGCTCTACAGAACTACTGCTGCTTTTCCTGATCTATATAAAATTAAATCACCTCCTGAAAAAATGCAAGCAGGCCAATAAGCTCACAACTACTGAAACTCAGCAGCATAAGAGGTGTAGCTCCCTGAAAAAAAGGTATTGTCATCTCTTTACATATGCAGACCATTTAACAACTAGTACAGTATTTACATCTGATAGTGCATGCAAATGGGGATACCTATATAGCAGCTGCACTTGAAACAGACTGACCTATAAACATGGTAGCATTTTAAAAATGACATTCAACGTACATCAGATATGTACAAAAATAATGATAAACAGCACTTCAACTCAAAGAGTATACATAAAAGTTTCTTGTGAGGTAACACCTCAAAGGTTTTTCTCTTTCACTCTCATTCTTCTGTATGAGCAGCTATGTCAGATGAAAAAACAAGGCTTGATTTACCATACTTGTGTTATACATTTCACCTCAGCAGTTGCTGGCATTAATTTTTCACGATGTGACAACTTCATAAGCATGGTCAACACGTGGGAAGACATGTCGCTCATATACACACACGCACGCACGCACGCACACAAACACACACACGCACACACAAAAGTGCAGCATTTCTTCAACATTTAAATTCATTATTCAATATATCATTCACTTTGATAAATGTTTTAGAAGATTAAAATGCTAAGTGACTGTGTCAAATATTTTCTTTCCACACTAGCAGTGCGCTTAAGTTCTTAATTCTTTACAGTGACATAGGCTTTTAAGACTTTGGAAGAAGTCAATAGTCTTCAACAGGTGCTAATTCTGGTGTAAGGTTTACAGTGATATTTTTGTACAACCTATCCACTGTTATTACAGGAGTATACTTCAAGTTGTTCAGGCCATCAACAAGTTGACGCTCTTTGGAATAACGTAACAATTTATACCTACAGAAGACAAAGAAATATATTAGGTCACCTGCAAACAATCTTTTAAACTATGCATGAATTAAATATTCAGTGATACAATTCAGAAGGCAGTGACAGGATAAAAATCTTTATGCTTAGTTTCTATTGACTGGATGGCTATACAGCTTTCTAACTTTCTCTCCCCCAAACTCAAATACCAAAAAAAGCAACTCATTTCAGACTTGCTAAAAGAGGGAGACATTCCCATGTGTACCATATCCCACTCCCAGAAACATGATCATAAAAATGGATTTCCTGCAACAACAGTGCAAACTATGCTCCATGTTAAGTTACACACACTGCAGCTGAGGTTCCACATGGTTGTTATATTATTTTACTTGATTGTTTAAAATCCATCAAACAGAAGCACCTTTTAGTCTGGTCAACTGACTTGTAAAGGGTTACAAAGCACTGAAGTGGAGAACTATGGAATCATACGTTTTTATTGATTATATGTATTCTGATATCCAGATAATCCCTACTGGGTGAGACAATACTGCCACCTTTTCAATGAAGCATCAGGCAGTAGGAACACACAAAATATTATCTATATAAAACAGGTAAATCATTACCATATCAGGTGATCTATAAAGGAACCCCTCCTTAGAGGACCTACCATTGTGTTCATCCTTGCTTCCCTTTAAATTTGGTATTTTTCCTCTGAGGATCCCTTGTGGATGTGCATAGTATATTTCCTAACCTTCTCTGATACTGCAAAAGCTGTTCTGAGTAAATCTGCCAAAATCTTTCTAAGTTTTGCAAAGTTTTTGTATGTTGTGAACATTTCTCAGGGTTAGTGAACTTATTTCTATGGATTCCGGATACTGCAGGAATTCTTACTTCTGTTGTATAGCAGTTAATACTTTGAGCTCAAAGCCACTTTGTTCTACATTGGAAGGGAAAATTCAACCTATCCAAGGTGGAAACTACTGGTTGATAGCTTTTTGTGTTTTTATCTGCTTGGCCTGTGGGTTTAACTTTATCAAAGTCTTTCATCCTGCTTGTTTAAAAGCCTTACACTTTTGTAAGTGTGTGCTTATTTATTCAGAGCTACCTTGTGCCTGGCTTGGACACCTGTGATTACAAGACTTAGATTACTTCTAAAATCATCTGGTCTACAAAGCTGATACAAGTATATACTTGCTGTAACTGTTTCAGTGATATTCAACACTTCTGTGCTGCATTTATTTATTTGGTTGAATCTATGACGGTTTTCAGCCTGCACTTGTTAAAGAAATTCCATCTGTTTGCTACTGTACTGCTCTTAGGTTGTTTTAACAATATTCTGATTTTTCTAACCTCCTCTGAGATACTGCAAGTAGTTCTGAGTGAGTCTGCCAAAATATTTCTAAGTTTTACAACATTTTTGTGTGTTGTGAACATTACTCAGGGCTAGTGAACTTATTTCCAAGGATTCCTGATAATGCAGGAATTCTTACTTCTGTTGTATAGCATTTGTTACTGCACTTGAGCTCAAAGCCACTTTATTCTACAACCAAATGTTTTTTTTTTTTTTTTTTGCTCTATGGTTGGAGCAGACAGCTAAATTCAACATATCCAAGGTGGAAACTACTGGTTGATAGCTTTTTATGTTTTTATCTGATTAGCCTGTGGGTTTAACTTTATCAAAGTCTTTCATCCTGCTCGTATTAAAGCCTTGCTTGCACATGAGCAAACTGTTCTAGTTTAAAATCTTCTATAGGAAACCGTCTCCATAGTCTCCCACTGTTGACACCTGCTCAAACAGCTGCCTGATTATGTACAGGATGGTAACACAAATACTCTGGAAAAGATAGTCTGCACCCCCAACTACGGGCTCTAATGTTCTGGACTAGTACTCAACAACATGGGGGCATTGCTGTACTACACCATGTGTGATGCCCTCCTTGGTTAAGTCAGACTACAAATCAATCTCATTTGAAGTAACTACTGGAACTGACACCCTAACAGAAACAAAAATTATAAAAAACTTCTCCAAAGCTAACTAGCATACTAAGTGATGATACAAAAAGCTTCATACCACCCACAATCGCAGATACCAATAATCACTATTTAGAAGTGTGTGCAAATGCCCTGTACAAGCACTTAAGTGACTGCATAAACTCTGCTGAACTTGACTGGATCAAAACCAGGTCTTTCTGCAAAATCAAGCCACTGTAGTGGACTTCAAATATAAACAGATTACATCACAACAGGAAGAAACTGTTGTCTAAAAGCAAGAGGGATATCACTCTGCAGAGGAAGAGTTCTTACAGAAAAATCAGAAATCTTGTAAAGTCTTCTAAAGTCTGCGTCTTTTGGCTTTTCCCGGTTAGGGGTCGCCACAGTGGAACTCCAGTCCGCTAATGATTGGTAGTGGATTTTTACATACCGGGTGACCAGCCCTGACGCACAACCTTCAACGAAGGCACGCCCCATTCATGTATGCCTCCACACAGAAGACGCTCTAGCTAAGAATCGAACGGGACAGAGTCTTGCTATGAGGCGACAATGCTACCGCAGCACCACCACCATAATTTACAAAAATAAAATCGCATCTCTAGCCAAGGATAATCATAAAGCATTCTTTAACTATGTCCAAAGTGTAAAAGTGAATGCCCAGCTATGTGCCGAACTGGTTGTAGATGGGATCACTTATACTATACAGGAAGATATTGCCAACCTGCTAGCTGACAGATTCATTGCAAACTTTACCCTCCCCATCCCCACCTATTATATCCCAAAGCATACCTGACACCAGCACTCTGCCTAGCATTTCTCTGTGCTCATGAAGGCCAAAAACATGGCCTCAGTGGGACCAGATAATATCCCAGACTGTTTACTAAACAATGTGAAACAAGAACTAGTGCACCCACTTGGCGTTCTCTTTAATCATAGCTTGAAAACTGGCTATGTGCCCGGAGAATGGAGAACAGCAACAGTAATGCCCCATGCACAAAGGGGGGCCATCAACTAACCCTGGGAACTACAGACCCATAAGTCTAACCAACCTCATCTGCAAGGCCATGGAAAGAATTACCATGGACCTTATCAACAAGGACATTGGCGACTTCCAAATGCTGGACCAAACCTAATTTTGCTTTGTTAAGGGTAGATCATGCTTATTAAACCTGATAAACTTCTTTGAGAATGTCACCAAAGCCATGGATGAAGGTAAGACAGTCCATACAGCATATCTCCACCTTGCCAAGGCTTCTGACAAACTTCCCCATTCTGGCTTCATTGAGAAACTCTCCCAGATAGGGATTAACCCTTACATTACTAGATGGGTAGCCATCAAGCTCACTGACAGAACATACTCTGTCAGAATTGGTGACTCCACCTCCACCAGTAGACCCGTGACAAGTGGAGTACTACAAGGGTCTGTGCTGGGCCCCTTACTGTTTGGCATCTATTTCTCAGAAGTCCATGCCAAAGTAGATGGCTTTTGGCTCACTAGGTTTGCTGATGATTGCAAACTGGGAGCAATGATCTCCCAATGATGTCAACATATTACATGAAGGGCTAACACAAACAAGACTGGTGCCAAAGCCATGGTCTAAAACTAAATGCACAAAATGCAGTATTATTCCTTTTTGACAGCACCCCCCCCCTTGATTTCCAACCCAGTGGTGCGAGACTTCGACCACCAGGTTTCCACAGGGGTAAGGAAAGCCTTTTACGTAGTGCACCTCATTAGCAAGGGCATAGCATCTAGGTCAAGGGATGGTATGACTCCACTGTACTTGACTCTTATCAGACCACTAATAGAGTATAATGCACCCTTTTGTGTGCATCTCACTAGACACCTGCAGCTGTTGGAGGGACCCCAAGAGGTTTTTCACTAAGAAGATACAGAGACTCCAAGCCATGACCTACGTGGACAGGCTGAAAACCCTTTCACTTTAGTCTGTATCTTACAGGCTACTGAGAGGTGACCTGTGCCTGGCCTATAGGGTAATCGACAACCCTGCCATAATGGAACTGCTGCATATCTGCAAGTCAAATTGCTCAAGAGTCACTCACTCTGAAGAGCTCAACCTAGCTTGTGACATTAACAGATCATGCTGGCGAGAGAGATACGTCTCCCAGAGACTGCCACTTCTCTGGAATAGACTCACTATTCACGTAAAACAGAGCTCCTCACTGACCTTATTCAAATGCAACCTAGATAACTGGATGGGAGGCAGCATTTGTCCCTGGGGTAGCACCTTTGTTCCTCATGGACAGGGGTAGCCGTTGTTGATAACTGACCCACTGTTCATAAACTTAACTACCCAAAAAAGAACAAATGGGGTTACTTGGGATTAACATGGCTAGGCATGTAAAGGCTCTAGGACTGCTAGCCTAGTAACCTCCTATAAACCTATGGACCTATGCTGACCTGTGATATGCTGTAATATGTCCACACAACAATAGCACTCCTAGCTCTTGGAGTGCCAGTTCACAAACAAATCAGAGACTTCTTGCAAATAAAAGTATAATGAAACCTGGATACAAACTATATGCAATGCTACACAAACATAACTGCTTAATTTACAGGAACTGCAATAGTCATCGATGAAGGGATGTTCAGACACGGGACAGTGGGAGGTTGTCTGTGACCTACTAAAAACAATCTCCTTGTACATTAAGAACATACCTACTATATCTAATGTAGGGGAGTCACTGCTGTCAGTATACAAAGGAGAAGCATCCGAACAATAACGTCACCAAGGGTGGATGAAGCTGATAAAAAGTTAAGAGGAAGGCTTAGAGGGCTGGATTCTGAAGTGCCAAAAAACAGACCAACTCCTGAAAACTGTAGCACAAGCATTAATGTTCGTTAAAAGTATGAACTGATAAACTGGAAGTGAACTAACTGTCTGCAATGTAGACATTTTTGAAATAAATAGTCACACTTTTGGTGAGGTAGCTTTTGAGCACTTTGCAATCCAGCTGGAAATAATTTGCTTAGCATTTTTCACCCCTCTCCCTGAAACAACCATGATAAACAGCTGTTCTATCTTTCTACACACACGTGCCCACACCACAGAAAAAGCTGAGGTGGCAATAAACAGAAAAGGTGTGAATAATCTTGTTTTACTGGTATCTTCCCACATTAAGAAAACAGTGAATTGAATTAACTGACTATAGGACAATTGTAAAGTACAGTTGTGTACACTTATCATACATGTAGATGTTCGAGTGTATTCACTGTTGTAGTCATCACATTTGGATTATCCCTGCCAGGGTAGCCCTCAACCGGCCCGAATACCAGAGGCTTACTATTTCTGTATCGGTTGCAGTCGCTTCAGGACTGATGTCATGTCGTCAGTAGTATAATGTAAGGCAGCTGATGCCATTACATCAGTTTTTCTTGCCCCAACTATCAGGAGCCCCCAAGTGGGATCCAGGTTATCGTGGAAGAACCCCACCAGTAGAAAGTAAATACCAAAATGTTCCTTGTAAGGAGAGAGAGAAAGAAGAGGGGGATGGATGGAGGGAGGGAAACCAGGACTGCAATAATGAATACACTCGAACATCTACATTTATGGCAAGTGTACACAACTGTACTATGTTCTTCGTGTTTCACTGTTGCAGTCATCACATTTGGGTTGATTCCCAAAGCTGAGGAAAAGGGTGGAGGCAGTCAAGGAGACTAGGGGATGGCTAGGATGCCCTGCAAGGCTGCAATGGCAAAGCCTGCCCTGGAATTGAAGAAGATAGGCAGGTGGTAATGCTTGGTGAAAGTGTGAACAGATGTCCAGGTGGCAGCCTCCAGGATGTCCCTGGTGGGGGACTCCTCTGAGGAAAGCTGCAAAGGTGGAGGCTGCTCTGCTGGAGAGTCTTGAGCCCTTAGGGGGAGGTTTTCCATGTCGCGTGTAACAGACATGGATGCATGTGCTATCCATTTGGAAATTGTTTGTTTGGAGATGGCTTTGCCCTCTGCCCCTGCAGCAAAGCTAACCAGTAATTGATCAGAATTTCTGAATGATTTACTCCTATCTAGATAGAATCTGAGCTGTCTGTGCACATCTAGAGAGTGCAGGATGCTTTCCCCCTTGTTTTGTGAGTTAGGGAAAAAGGTGGGCAAATGAATGGATTGGTTGAGAGCCACACTGGACACCACTTTGGGCATGAAGGATGGGTTAGTCCTGAGGGAAACCCTGTCAGCATGGAAGATGATGAAGGGCTCCATAGCCATGAGTGCTTGTAGCTCGGAGACTCTTCTGGCTGATGGCCAGAAGAAAAGCTGTCTTCTAGGAGATAAATTTTAACTCTGCTGAATATGCTGGTTCAAAGGGGGGCACGGTTAGCTTTTCCAACACAAAGTTAAGTACCCAAGCTGGGGTAGGTGCTCTTCTGGGTGGCCTCAAGTTGCTAGCCCCTCTTAGGAATTGTTTGATCAGAGGGTGTGAGAAAAGGTGATGCTCAGTGTGGAAATGAGCAGAGACAGCAGAGGCATGAATTTTAATAGAGGAAAAAGAGAGACCACTGTGTAGTAAGTCAGCTAGGTAATCCAGGATGAGAGGTAGGGAGGGCTGTGCCATATCGGCTCCCTTAGCCTGAATCCATGTGCAGAACCTTTTCCATTTGTCAGCATAAGATTTCTAGTGCTAGGGCGTCTGGCCTCATGTATATCATCTAGAACCTGTTTATTGAAGTTGGCAGATTGATCAGTGGTCAAGGAATAAGCCAGGCTGCCAAACTGAGAGTCTGCAATTGGGGATGCATGAATTCTCCTACCCTCTGGGTCAAGAGGGTTGAGGTCTGCGTGAGATGCCACGGTGGCAGTGGGGACAGGCTGCGCAGCAGTGGGTATCAGTGCTGGCGAGGCCAGTCTGGAGCAATAAGAATTGTCATTGTTTTTTTCTCCCTTATTTTGAGCAGTACCCTGGTGATGAGAGGTAGTGGAGGAAATGCATATACTGATAGACTGACCCCAAGGGAAGGATAGGGCATCCACTTTCCAAACCATGCAGTGATGCTCCCTGGTGCAGAACTTGCTCAGCTGATGGTTGGTGTGGGAGGCAAAGAGGTTGACCTTTGGGGTGCCCCATTTCTGAGTTATTAGGGTGAAGGTTCTTTTGTCTAGCTGCCAGTTGTCTGGGTCCAGAAGATTTCTGCTTAAGTGGTCTGCCAGAGAGTTTAGAGAACCTGGCAGGAATTGTGCTAACAGGTGGAGTTGCATGGCAGATGCTGTGTGCCAAAGGGTCATGGCCAGCCTGCATAGAGGGTAGGAGTGAGTCCCTCCCTGCTTGCTGACATACATCACAGTGGTGTTGTCTGTTTTGACCAGGAGAGCCCCTGGGAGAGAAGGGGCCTGAAAGCTGTCAATGCATGCTGGGCAGCTAACATCTCATTTTGGTTGATGTACAAATGGATTTGCTGTGGGCTCTATTGGCCCTGTATGCATCTGTAGTGACGGTCTGGGCAGTGGGGGGTGGTGAGTAAGGTAGTCCCTTCTTGTGGGAGCATGCTGCTGCCCACCAAAGAAAATCTTTCCTTAGGCAAGGTATCATTGGTATAAGAGTTTCCAGGTCTTGAGAGTGTTGACACCAAAGGCTTTTTAGGTACCACTGAAGTTTCCTCATATGCAGTCTGGCATATGGAATGAGTAGAATGCAAGATGCCATGAACCCCAGAGCTTGCAGGATTTCCTTTGCAGATAACTGGGCTCTGGTGGCTAGTTGAGTGAAGTAGGCTGTCAGGTAAGTTTGCTTTTCTGGTGTAAGGAATGCCATCTGGGAAGCTGTGCCCAGGCTTACTCCCAGGAATACAATCCTTTGGGTGGGCACTAGTTTGGATTTCTTTTCATTGATAATGTACCCTAGGGAGGTCAGTAGGGACTTTACAAAGGCCAGGTGCTTGCGCAGCTTTTCACGACTGTCTGCCTGAATTAGGCAGTCGTCTAAGTATGGGTAAATCTGGATATTCCTTTGTCTGAAAAAGGCAATGGCGGTAGCCAGACATTTTGTGAAAACTGTGGGAGCAGTAGATAAGCCATAGGGAAGTGCAGAGAACTGAAAGTGCAGAGATCCTGCCCTGAAACATAGCTATTTCCTACATGATTCCCTGACAGGAATGTGGGAGGTAGGCCTCTTTTAGGTCTAGGGTGGCTAGCCAAGCATCCTTGGACAGCATGGGTAGCAGTTGCTGGAGGGTGAGCATTTTGAATTTTGGTATCACCAGGAAGGTGTTTAGAATGGATAGACAGTGGATGGGGCACCAGGTGCCCTCTTTTCTGGGCACCAGAAAAAGTCTGGAGTAGAAACCTTGGCCTTTCTGTTCTACAGGAATGTGCTCTACTGCCCTCATAGAGAGCAGGGAAAGGACTTGCTTTTGCGCCTCTGCCCACTGGTTTGGAGGCAGATCTGGGAACCATTTTGGGGTTGGAAGAGTGTGGAAAGAAAATTTGTATTCCTGGGACACTATGTTGAGGACCCAGTGGTCATTAGTAATGGTGGCCCAGGTGCTTGCGTGAAAGGAGAGTTTTCCTCCTAGGGGTAAGTGAATGTGGGCAGAAGGAAGAGAGTCCGTGTGAGTTCTTACCATGAGGGGGGGCTTAGAACTCCCTGGTTTTCAAGTGGAGGAATTCCACTGTTTTGATCTCTGCATTCCCTGTGACTGCTGTCTGGGGGGCCTGCTTCCCCAGGGTCTGGGCTGAACTGACTTGGTGGGAGAGCAGGAAAGGACCAGTTCTTGGAGGGGAAATGCCTGCTAAACCTGGGTGGCTGGACCTGTAGGAAATCCTTAAATGTCTGCATAGATTTAGCTTTTTCTTCCATCTTTTTAAAGACCTCCTCTGCCTCAGTGCCAAATAAGTTGCCTTTGTGCAAGGGTGCATCTAATAATTTAGATTTAACATGGTCTGTCAAGGGCTGTTCCTTAAGCCATGCATGCCTTCTAAGGACAGAACCGGTGACTGCTACCCTGCAAGAAGCTTCTAGGGCATCAAAAAGTACAGTTATGTACACTTACCATAAATGTAGATGTTCGAGTGTATTCACTGTTGCAGTCATCACACTTTGGTTATCTGCCTGCAGTTAGCCCTCAGTCAGCCCGAATACCAGAGACTTAGTATTTCTGCGTCAGTTGCTGTCGCTCCAGTACTGACGTCAGGTCATCAGGGGTATAAAAACAGGCAGCCGACGCCATTACATACGTTTTTCTTGCCTCAAATGTTAGGAGGCCTTAAATAGGGACTCAAGTTATGGTGGGGAAATAAACACCAGTAAAAAGTAAATACCAATACCAAAACACCAGAAATGGTGAGAAAAGGACAAAGAAAGGTGAGAGAGAAAGGGGGTTGGAGAGAAGGAAACCAGGAATGCAACACAGTGAATACACTCGAAGATCTACATTTATGGTAAGTGTACACAACTATACTATGTTCTTCGTGTTTCACTGTTGCAGTCATCACACTTGGGTTGATTCCCAAAGCTGAAGAAGGGTAAAGGCAGTCAAGAAAAATTGAGGCTGGCTAATATGCCCTGCAGGACTGCAGTTGCAAAACCCGCCCTGGATTTGGACAAGATAGGCAAGTGGTAATGTTTGGTGAAGGTGTGTACAGAACTCCAGGTAGCAGCTTCCAGGATGTCCCTGGTAGGGACTCCCCTGAGGGATGCTGTAGAGGTAGAAGTTGCCCTAGTGGAATGTGTTCTGATGCCTTGAGGGGTTGGTTTCCCATGGTGCTTGTAGCAGAAATGGATGCAGTGTGCTATCCATTTGGAAATTGTTTGTTTCGAAATGGCCTTGCCCTCTGCCCCTGGCACAAAGCTGACTAGTAACTGGTCAGACCTCCTGAAGGGCTTAGTCCTATCAAGGTAGAATCTGAGCTGTCTGTGCATGTCCATTGAGTGCAGGATCCTTTCCCTTTATTTTGAGGATTAGGGAAAAAAGTTGTCAAATGGAGAGATTGGTTTAGAGCCACACTGGGCACCACTTTAGTCATAAAGGAAGGGTTAGTCCTGATGGAAACCCTGTCAGCATAGAAAATAATGAAGGATTCCACAGCCATAAGTGCTTGTAGCTCAGACACTCTTCTAGCTGAAGTAATGGCCAGTAGCAAGGCTGTTTTCCAAGAGAAGAATTTTAACTCTGCTGATGCTGCAGGCTCAAAAGGAGGTAGCGTGAGCTTTTCCAGTACAAAGTTAATGTCCCAAGCAGGGGTTGGTGCTCTCCTTGGTGGCCTTAAGTTGTTAGCCCTCTCAGGAATTGTTTGATAAAAGGGTGAGAGAAAAGATGTGGCTCAGTGTCGTAATGAGCCGAAATGGCAGAGGCATGGATCTTAATGGAGGAGAAGGATAGGCCTCTGTGGAGTAGATCTGTTAAGTAATCCAGGATCAGAGGCAGGGAGGGCAGAGTTGTGTCCTCTCCTTTGGACTGAACCCAGGAGCAGTACCTTTTCCACTTATCAGCATATCAGTATAGGATTTCCTTGTACTGGGTCTTCTGGCTTCAAGGATGACATCCAGCACCTGCTTGCTTAGGCTGGTTACTGGGGAAGAATTCAAGAAATAAGCCAGGCTGCAAGATTTGGGGTTTGCAGTTGCAGATGTAAGATCTGTCCCCCCAGCTGAGAGAGCAGGGTTGGGTTTTGGTGCAGGTGCCAGGGTAGTACCAGTGACAGGCTGCACAGGAGTGGGTACCAGTGCTGGGGTGGCCAGTCCGGGACAATCAGAATTGTCCTTGGTCTTTCCTGTCTTATCTTCGGCAACACGCTTGAGAGAAGCGGCAGAGGGGGAAAGGCATAGATTGAGAGATTCACCCACTGGAAGGATAGGGCTTCCACTTTCCAGGCCCTGCTGTGAGGTGTCCTGGTGCAGAATTTGCTGAGCTACTGCTTGCAGGGGGAAGCAAAGAGATCCACCTCTGGGGTCCCCCATTTCTGGATCAGAAGGTTGAAGGTGCTAGGCTCTAATTGCCACTCATGTGGGTCTAGGAGATTTCTACTTAAGTCATCTGCCAGTGAGTTTTGTTTGCCTGGCAGGACTTGAACTTGCAGATGGACCTGCATGTCCAAAGCCGTGTGCCACAGGCCCATGGCTAGCTTGCAGAGTGGGTAAAAATGGGTTCCCCCTGCTTGATGATATACCACATAACTGTGGTGTTGTCTGTTTTTATAAGCAGGTGTTCTGGAGACAGCAGGGATCAAAAAGCTGTTAGAGCATGCTGTACCGCTAGCATCTCTTTTTGGTTGATGTGCAGATGAATTTGACTTGGGCTCCAGTGGCCATGAATGCACTTGCCATCCATGTGTGCCCCCCAGGCATAGTCTGATGCATCTGTAGTCAGGGTCTGGGCGGCGTGGGGTTGAGTAAAGAGCAGTCCCCTGTTGTGGTTGCATGCATCTGCCCACTAAAGACACACTGTCTTTAGGCAGGGTATGATAAGAATGACTGTTTCCAGGTCCTGAGAATGTTGGCAACAAAGACTTTTTAAGTACCACTGAAGTTTCCTCATATGCAGTCTTGCATATGGAATTATCAGTATACACGAGGCCATGAACCCTAGAGCCTGCAGAATTTTTCTTGCAGATAACTGGGTTCTTATGACCATTTGTTTGAAGTAGGCTGTCAGATAAACTTCTTTTTCTGAAGTGAGGAATGCCATCTGGGATGTTGTGTCCAAGATTGCTCCCAGGAATACAATCTTTTGACTAGGTACCAGTTCTGATTTCTTTTCGTTGATGGTGTACCCCAGGGAAGTGAGAAGGTTTTTCACAAATGTCAGGTGCTGCAACAGCAATTCCTGACTGTCTGCCTGAATCAGGCAGTCGTCAAAGTATGGGTAAATGTGGATATTTCTCTGCCTGCAATATGCATTGGCTGGAGCAAAGCATTTTGTGAATACTCTGGGCGCAGTGGATAAGCCGAAGGCCAAAGGGAAGTGCAGAGAACTGACAGTGCATTGATCCAGCCCTGAAATGAAGATACATCCTGCAAAACTCCCTTATAGGGATATGTAGATAGACTTTTTTAAGTCTAGGGTGACTAATCAGGCATCCTTGGCTAGCATGGGTAAGGAGCTGTTTCAGGGTAAGCATTTTGAATTTTGGTACTACCAGGAAGGTGTTGAGAATTGAAAGATCCAGGATTGGGTGCCAAGAGGCCTCTTTTCTGGGTACCAGGAAGAGTCTGGAATAGAATCCTTGACCTAACTGTTCCACTGGAATTGGCTGAAAAGCTCTGATGGATAACAGGGATAAAACTTGGTTTTGAGCCTCTGACCACTAGTTTGGATGAATATCTGGGAACCCTCTTGGGGGTGGCAGTCAGTGGAAGTAAAATTTGTACCCCTGGGATACAACGTTGAGGACCCATCTGTATTGTGTGATGGTCATCCAGTTCTTTGCAAAAGGGCAGGGCTGGGGAGTGGTGTAAACAAGTCATTCTGAGCTTTTTCCGTAAGGAAGTGGATTACCACTCCCTGTTTTAGGGGTGGGGGCACTCCATTGCTTAGATCTCTGCATACCCTGAGACTGTAGTCTGGGTGGTCTGTTTGCCCTGGGTCTGGTTTGAGAAGGTCTGGAAGGGGCTGGAAAGGACCAGTGTTTGGAAGGGCAATGCCTACTGAATCTAGGGGGTTGCATTTGTAAGAATTCTTTAACAGTCTGCACAGACATAGCTTTTTCTTCCATCTTGTTAAGAACCTCTTCTGCTTTGGTGCCAAACAGACAGTACTTATTCAAAGGAGCGTTTAGTAACTTTGATTTGTTATGGTCTGGCAAGGTCTGCTTCTTGAGCCAAGCTTATCTTCTCAGTACAGAACCAGTGACTGCTGTCCGGCAAGATGCCTCTAGGGCGTCAAAGTCACATTGCAAAGTATGCTTGCTGACTTGGCTTGCAGTGCATAAGCTCCTGCAATTCCTTATTTTCTGCACAGTCTGTAAAGGTTGCCATTTTTTGTTTAATAAGTTCCATAATATGTTGCTGGTACTTCAGCATGTGAAACTGACAATTTAATGCCCTAATAGCAAGAGTAGCAGAGGTATATCCCTTCTTACCCAATCTGTCCAAAGCTCTGGAATCCCTGTCCGAAGGGGTGGGATTCTTGGCTGTAGTTGCCTTGATACCTTTAGGCCCCTGGGAAATGATCTCTGGGTCTGCAGTAGGATTCTTGAAAAGAAAATTGTGAGTGTCAGGTACTCTGTAGTACCCATCTGGTTTCCTAGGGGCAGTAGGTAAAGTATCAGGAGTAAGACTGGACTCCATGAAAACATCAACAACAACCTCCAGGACAGGGGTATAGCTAAAGGCCTGTGCTGTGGCAAATCTAGGAATTCTCTAAGTCTCTTTTTGGACTGGGGATAGTCTTGGCATTCCCAGTGGAAAAGTTTTCTTAAGGTATGTAAGGTTTCACCAAAAGAAAAATTCTCTGGAGGGGAGGCAGAGGGAATGAATTCCTCTGCATCTGAATCCTCACAAGCAGATAAGGGCATGTCTTCATAATCAGATACCTCAGAGTCATCGGACTCCTGGTCTGTTGAAGCTACAGGGGACTGATCTCTTTTCCTCTTAGCAGGGGAAGGCTGACTTCCCCTAATTAGCGTAGTAAGGTCTTCAGCCATTCTAAGCATTTGTCTTTGAAGCATGGGAAGATGTGCATGCTCTTTGGTTGTCGGTTTTCTCGGCATAGTGCGTACTCTAGGCCTAAGAAACTCGGTAGTTTTAGATAAAAAAAAAGTCATTGGTTTGAGTCAAACATCGGTAGTGCAAAGAACTGCCTCAGATGTCGGTCCCTGCATAGCGGCTCCGGACCCATCCAAGGTAGCGACATCCACAGGTTCCATAGTCGAAAAAGAGTCTTGCAGCATACTGGACTCCGAATGGGTCTTGGTAGAGGCCTGCGAATCCATAGAAGTGGGCATCAGGGCTGCGAAAGCGCCTCACTGAGTACCGGTGAACTGGCGACTAGCTCAGCGGAAGTGTCATAGGTAGTTTTGGACCAATGCGGTCTGTCTCTATCTTTATCCTTACTTTTTTTGGAATATCGGTAGTCAGATGGCTTACCGAAGCCATTTTGAAATATGGAGATCGAAAATGAAAGAATTTAGCAACAAAGAGAGCCCAACAACTAATGGTTTGGGTGTTGAACAAAGCACAAAACCGACAGTGAGCTACATGGTAGTCTGGGCCTAAACAGGTGAAGCAGTAAGAATGAAAATCTCTATGTGGTATTTGCTTTCCACAGGCAAGAAAATTGTTAACTTTTTCTGACACTGATTACAGCAAGAAAAAAGAATCCCCAATGGGGTACTTAGCTTTAGAAGACTTCAGGAATATCCAATTTCTAAATGAAAATTCAGGTAGCGGCTGACCGGCACTTGCGAACTGCTTCTGGTTCGGGCTCCTCGGCAAAGGCTGATGTAATGGCGTCAGCTGCCTGTTTTTATACCCCTGATGACCTGACGTCAGTACTGGAATGACAGCAACCGAAGCAGAAATACTAAGTCTCTTGTATTCGGGCCAACTGAGGGCTACCTGTAGGCAGATAAGCCAAGTGTGATGACTGCAACAGTGAAACACGAAGAACATCCACAGTGTAAGGTGTGCTTAGTCACTTAACTTGCAGAATACATTAACTCTTGTAACTCTTTAGATTCTACACAAGCCGGAAAGGAAGACACTTTTTGTTTGAGGAGTTCCATGGTATGTTGCTGAAATTTTAGTATATGGAACTGGCAATTTAGTGCTCTGATAGCAAGAGTAGCAGAGGTGTATACTTTTTTACCCCATCTGTCTAGTGCTCAGGAATCCCTATCTGAGGGGATGGGATTCTTACTGTAGAGGTTGCTTTAATTCCTTTAGGCCCTTGAGAAATACCTCAGGGTCAGCAGTAGGATTTTTGAAAAGAAATTTGTGAGTCAGGGACTCTTTAATACCTGTCAGGTTTTCTGGGTGCAGGAGGGAGGGTATCAGGAGTCAAACTGAATTCCAGGAAAACATTGTCCACAACATCCAGGACTGGGGGAATGGCCAAGGGTCTGTGCTGTGGAAGATCTAAGAATTCCCTTGAGTCTCTTTTTAGACTGAGGGTAGTCCTGACATTCCCACTGGAAATGCTCCCTTAAGGTATGAAGGGTTTCCCCAAAGGAAAAGTTATCTGGTGGAGAGGCTGAAGGAATGGAATCCTCTGCATCAGAATCATCATAAGCAGAGAGGGGTTGCTTGTCTTCATATTCAGATGCATCAGAGTCATCAGACAAAACTACTGGGGACAGATCTTTTTTTTCTTTTGGAACGGGTAGCTTGGCTTCCCCTGATCAGCATGATAAGGTCTTCTGCCATTTTAAACATCTGAGACTGAGGCAAGGAAGCAGGTGTCTGAGATTGGGTCGTCGGTTTCTTGGGTGTGGTTCGTACCCTGGGCCTTAGAAACTCTGTAATTTTCGAAAGAACTGTAGACGCGAAAGTCATTGGTTTGCGTCGAGAATCGGTAGTACGAAGTACTTCCTCGGAAGCTGGTGCCTGCTCAGTGGCTCTGGACCCATCCAAGGGAGAGACAACTGCAGGATCCTTAGTCGAAGAAGAGTTTTGCAGCATACTGGACTCTGAAAGGGTCTTAGAAGCGGCCTGCGAATCCACAGAAGCGGGCATCAGGGGCTGCGAAAGCGCCACGCTGAGGACTGGAGAACTGACAACTAGCTTAACGGAAGTCTCTTTGGTAGGTTTGGACCTGTCCGGTCTGTCTCTGTCTTTATCCTTACGTTTTTTCATAAGATCTGCTGTTGGATGGCTTATCAAAGTCATATCGGAATTCAAGGACTGTAAGCAAAAATATCTAGCTACAATAAGGGCCTGATGATGTATAGTTCTGGCGTTGAACAAAGCACAAAAGCGACAGCAAGGGACGTTGTGGTCTGTGCCTAAGCAAGTGGCGCAGTAAGAATGAACGTCTTGGTGTGGTATTTGCTGTCCACAGGCGAGACAATTAACTTTTTCTGACATCAGTTAGTGGAAGAAAAAATGATCCCAAACAGGGTACTTAGCTTTAGAAGACTTCAGCTTCAATTCGGAAGATGAAACTCAGGTAGCGGCGAACCAGCACTCGTGCGAACTGCTTCTGCTTCGGGCTCCGTGGCAAGAAAGACTGATGTAATGGCACCGGCTGCCTTACTTTATACTACTGATGTCCTGACGTCAGTCCTGAAGTGACAGCAACCAACGCAGAAATACTAAGCCTCTGGTATTTGGGCTGGCCGAGGGCTACCCTGGCAGGGATAACCCAAATGTGATGATTGTGTGATGGCCGTGCCCTGGCCCAGCAATCAAGGAGCCTCCATCCTCACCACTAACACCAGGGAGGGCCTCTCATATAAGAGGAAATGATAACAAATACACACAGTAAAGTACAATTTCCCTTAAGTGCACACAGAGATCACAGTCGGTCTGGGGCTGGTTACTCCCTTGCTCCCCAGGTCCACAATAAGACTCCCCACTGGCACAGCTATAGGATCCAGATCTCAGCCTAGCTGGCAAGCTAACCTCCAGTACACTGTCTGTCCCACCAGTGCTTTGTGTCCCTGCCCAGGTAGCTGACAAACCACATACACTTGGAGATAAGTATTTATACAACTTCACAGACACTCTTGGGAAAGGCTGACACAGATTCTTCAGCTGTTCCCTTTACCCAGACTATACAGTAGTAATTTCTGCCACCACCAGCTAATACTTATCAGCTACCCAAAGGCCCTTAAAAGAGTGTCCAATTATTACTGTGCAATATTATTATCCAATTGGTAATGTGACTAATCAGTCTAAGGCTTATTAGAGTGGCCTTGTACAATAAACTCTATAAATATGCAATGTACTCTAGAGCTTACTTATCTCTACACAAACCAGCCATGGGTAAAAGGTTTTTAAAATATTTAATAATATATAATTAAAAACACAAGGCAATACTACCACACCACAGTGATATCTAAGAGTTCAGAGAAAACTACAGAAACTTCAAACAATACAGTAGGAAAGTTCTGATATAACAGAAAAACACAAATCTAATCTTTATAGTCCTAGCTATTTCTGCAAGAAAACATACTTCTAAGATACTCAACAATAGTTTTTAAAATCACTAACACATTTCTGCTGGGCCCTCCCAGATTACATCATTTTGACACTTAAGTTTTCCCAGTATACACATTACATCATTTTGACACTTAGTCTGGAGTTCTCAGGCCAAAAGGCTACATTATTTAACAATCTAACACCTGCTCATGAAACTATAACAATAAAAGACATTTTACATGTACACTCTAGCAATTATTCCTTAAGTTAAGACAATAGAAAGAATGTGTTCAGTTAGCCTCTTCGGCACCACTACTTAGATCAAAAGGGTATACAAGACATACTTTTAACTTCAAAAGAACAGATGAAATGCTTGGCTTAGTTTTCCTTACAGCAGATGGTAATGTTGCTACAATCTTGATCTATAGTGTTTTCTTTCATTTAAGAACACAAGCCTGTATTTTACATTTATATTTACAAATGATAGAATTATGTATCAAATTCTATTTATCTAGCCTGGAAGCCTTCGTCCATCTTTCCCAATCTTCACAGCTCTTCCCCCTGGAGAACCCACGCAAGTTTTTCAAGTGACCCTTGTGAAACGCCGCTTGAAAGGGTTAGGTTTATCTGAGGGTACCTCACCCCATTCCCTGTCTTGAGAGCCCATCTGCATTGGCACTGTTAATCCCACTGTGGTGCTGCACTGACATATCATGCGCTTGCAAACAGATTCTGGAAGAACACACTTGTAAACGCCAAAAGGAGAAAAAAATCACACTGGAAGCAAAAAATAGCATAAGCACTTTAGTTGCAAATACGTACATTTCTTCAGACAAATTGACAAGGGAAATTGGTGTTTAAATAGACAAACAAGTAAAGACATCATTTCCTACACTAAAAACCAATCTCAATAAAATTCTTCATGCCAAAAAAAAAATATAAGAATTGTCTCCTAATATCCACAAACCCTCAAAAAATATACAATAAAATGAATACAGATTCACATTACCATCTATATAAAAATACAAAAAAAATCAATATATATACACACATATAAAGAATATAATATAAAATTCTAACTCATACAAAAAATCTCTATCTAAGCAATGCCTTCAATTTTAACACACTCATGATAGAGATGGTGTCATTAAGCCCTGGCGACACTAAAGCGTTTAATTTAAGTTGCCATAAAAGTTCTTTTTCCACAAGTTGTAAAGAAACCGGACCTCCCCTATTACTTTCAGAGACCTTCTCAATAATTAAAAAATGAAAATCATGTCCTGGGAATAATAAAACATGCCTAGCTAAGGCATTGTTGGTATTTTCTTTAGTGATGGCATAAAAATGCTCATAAATCCGATTCCTAAGAGGCCTATTGGTCTTGCCAACATAGAATGAAGGGCATTTA
This sequence comes from Protopterus annectens, assembly GCF_019279795.1. Taxonomy (NCBI): domain Eukaryota; kingdom Metazoa; phylum Chordata; order Ceratodontiformes; family Protopteridae; genus Protopterus; species Protopterus annectens. The sequence goes on from NC_056731.1 coordinate 1,341,942,342, forward strand.
GAACATAGTGCCAAGTAAACTACCCCTCTTGTGTTACAATTAAATTTATCCTGTAGAAAGTATTTATTCCCATTAACTGTAAACCAAAGAGTCACTAAAATAAACTTACACCAATGGCAAGATCCACACTTGAACATCCCGCAATAGGGGCAATGGCATTTGTTGTTACTCTTTTCAAGTATATATTTTAAATGTCTGCCTTTCCGAAATGTTACAAGTGGATGCTCACCCACGTTTTCTTATTAAGTTATCTTCTAATAGCAAAAAATAATTTTTGCCAATAATGGATTTCAAAAGCAATGCATCTTTAGAAAATGTGGTGATAAAACTTAACCTTCCATAAACACTACTGTCATTATCCACCTGTTGTGTGGGGACCATGAGTGTATTAGATGCATTTAAAGGAACATTATTGGGTTCAAACACACCATCTTCAGATGAAGTGTTAAAGCTAAGAATGGGTTTAAAATAACCATGTGCTCTTTTAGCAGAAACGTCATTGATATTGATAAGCTCCTCTACTAAATTACTGGGATAACCTCACTTACTAAACATGTCACCCAGCAAATTACATTCATCAACAAAATCACTCTCCAAAGTTGTCATCCTAGCCCCCCTTAAAAGTTGTCCTTTGTCAATGCCCCTCTTTTGGTGGGATGGATGGCAACTGGATCAATCATACACTTGCAACCCCAGGCTTCATCTTAGCAACTTGGCATTTCGCTGGCTGGTTCTGTTTAACCATATTAGGGGGTTGTGATCTGTCATTACAGTGAATTTTCTTCCATAAAGATAAGGTTGAAGTTTCTGCAGTGCCCACACTATGGCTAGACATTCCTTTTCTATAGCTGCATAGCATTCCTCACTGGATTGGAGCCTATGACTGAGATAAACCACTGGGTGCTCTTTCCCCTCTGAAGAAATATGGCTAAGTACAGCCCCCACCCCATGGTTTGAAGCATCCACCTGCACAACAAATTCTTTGCTGTAATCTGGACTGGCTAACACAGAGGGTTCTTCCAAAGCTTCTTTAAACTTCTGAAATGTCTGCTCACATGCTGGGGTCCACACTACCTTATCTGGCCTGTTCTTCCTTGTCAGGTCTGTGAGGGGAACAGCTATGGTACTATAACTAGGGACAAATTTTCTGTAGTACCCTGCTGTCCCTAAGAATGCCCTCACCTGCTTTTTGGTAACAGGTGCAGGCCATGCCTGAATAGTTTCCACTTTGGCAGGTTCTGGCCTTATCTTACCACTCCCCAACTCTATGTCCTAGGTAGGAGACCTCTGCCATGCCCACACTGACATTTGCTTGGCTTAATGATCAACCCTGCCCTCTGTAGTCTGCCCAGCACCTCCCTGACATGCTGAAGATGCTCTGGCCAGGAATGTCTGTAGATGGCAATATCAACTAGGTAAGCAAGGGCAAACCCTCCTGCTCCTGCTAGGATATTATCCACCAGTCTCTGGAAAGTCGCTTTGGCATTCTTCATCCCAAAGGGCATCTTTGTGAACTTGCACAAGTGAAAAGGAGTCACAAAGGCTGACTTGTCTCTAGCACTGGGAGTCAAGGGCACCTGCCAGTAACCCTTGGTAAGATCAATGGTTGTAAGATACTTAGCCCGACCCAGCTGCTCTAGGGCCTCATCTGTCCTAGGAATGGGGTAAGCATCTGACTCTGTGTGACTATTTAATTTCCTGTAATCCACACAAAACCTGGTGCTGCCATCCTTCTTTGGCACCAACACCACTGGGGAAGCCCAGAGACTGTTAGACTCTTCAATCACCCCTAGTTCCAACATCTCCAGTACCTCTTCCCGCAGAGTCTGTCTGACTCTCTCAGGTACACTATAAGGGGCCTGCCTAATAGGCCTATGGGGTCATGTATCCACCTGGTGCTGCACCACGTGGGCGCACCCTGGTTTCCCATTGAACACGTCCCCAAATTCCTGCAACATTGCTTGGATTTCTCGAACCTGGGTAGGAGACAGCTGCTGGGACATTGCTACCCCTTCCACCGAGTTGACAGCCTGAGCCTCACTGAGGAGATCAGTCCCCAGATCTCCCTCAGATTGCCAATGCTTAGCACAACGGCCTCCCTATCATGGTAAGGTTTCATCATGTTAGCATGGTACAATTTTGTGCCCCTACCATCTGCCTAACATTTCCACCATGTAGTTAACATCACTTACCTTTCTTACCACCTTGTAGGGTCCCTCCAAAGGTGCTTGCAGTTTGTTGTGTCTGACAGGAATGAGAACCACCATTACCTGCTGCCCACAGCATACTCTCTAGCTCGAGCGTTCCTGTCATACCACAACTTTTTCTGTTGTTGGGTTTCTGCCAGGTTCTACTGGGCCAAGCCCATGAATTCCCTGAGCCTTGTCCTGAGGTTTAGGACATATGCCATAACAGACGCCTTGTGAGACTCACACTCACCTTTCCACTCATCTCAAATTAAATCTAGAGGTCCCCTCACCCTATGCCCATACGGCAACTCAAAGGGTGAAAAACCTGTGGATTCCTGGGGAACCTCTCTGCAAGCAAACAAACATGGCAAATATTTGTCCCACTCCCTCTTAAACTGATCTGCAAACACCTGTAGCATGGACTTGATTGTAGAGTTTAACCTCTCAACAAGACCATTAGTCTGGGAATGGTAGGGAGTGGTCTTCATGTGCTTCACCCCACAGCCCTTCCACAGACAAGCCAGCAGGTCTGACATGAAATTGGCACCTCAGTCAGTCAGTATTTCTTTTGGAAAACCTACCCTGCTGAACATATATAACAAGGCATTTGCCACCTTCTCTGCCTCAATGGAGGACAAAACCACTGCCTCAGGGTATCATGTAGCATAATCCACTACCACTAGGATATACTTTTTCCCTGTGGAACTTGGGGTACTCAGAGGACCCACAATATCCATAGCTACCCACTGAAATTGCTCCTCAATCACAGGCAAAGGCATCAAAGGAGCTCTCACCTTGTCTCCTGCCTTGCCTACCTTTTGGCACTGCTCACAGGTCCTGCAGTACTCAGTTACATCTCTGGAAATTCCAGGCCAATAGAAGTTTTGCATAATATGCCTCTTTGTATGTTTTATGCCCATATGACCTGCGAAGGGAATATCATGGGCTATGGCTAGAAGCAACAGATGGCAGGCTCTAGGCACTACCAGCTGCTGTACTCTCTCACCTTCTAGCCCTCTGTCAGGGGTCCACTCTCTGTATAGTAACCCTTTGTCCCAGTATACAGAGTCCCCCTTCCCTTGAGAATCAGGTGCCTCCCTAGCTACCTGCCTCAGGCCTTGCAATGTAGGGTCTGAGAGCTGAGCCTGTCTCAACTCTCTTCTTGTAACCCTTCCCAGCTCCCCTTCCACAGGAAGTCTGGCATCCTCTGACAGTGGTGCCTCACTGTCAGCCTGGGTACTGCAACTCACCTCTACCTTTGCAGTTACCCTGTCCAAGGGAACATCACTACCCACAAGCAGCTGTGGCTCACCTTCAGTCTCACTGCTACAGCGTAACTCACTCCCTGAAGTAACCCACCTCACCAGTCCTGGCTGCAAGTATGCAGTCTGTCTGGGTCTTCCCCAGGCTACCAGACCCACATGCTTGTCTCTCAGCCTCACTGCGTGTAACTACATAAGTACATGGTACTGCCTCATCTGAATCCTTCACTCTCAGGACATCTGCAGGATGGTAGTTCCATACCCCTGTTTTCTCAAGACAACCCACTACTGGCATTTTGTCTTTCCCACTTACTGGCTCCCTCACCTTTGGTTCCCCACCTTGCCTCCGTGGACATCTGTATGCCATATGGCCCCACTGGTTGCATTCAAAACATCTAACCCTAGCTCCTGGACATGTACCTGGACTAGTGGCTTCCCCTGCTACTGGCAGATTCTGTTGGGGCAGTCTGTGCTGTCCACCATGGGTTCCTTTAGACCCATGAGCAGTACTGGGAGTCCCCTTTCTGTGCAGAGCTGCCCTGCTTGCCAGGTATAGGTCTCCCTTTTTCCCAAACTCATTTGAAGTAGCACATTGTCTACCAGCTAGCCAGATACTCATGCCCTCAGGCAAAGTGCTAAGGGATTGTTCCCTCATCAAAAGATCTGCCAGCCCTTCATAAGTGGTGACCTGGCATTCGCTCTCCCAGCTATGAAAATAAGTACTCAGTTCAGCAACATATTCACATATATTTTTACCTGCCTTGAGTCTATGCTCACGAAACTTTTTCCTATACATTTCAGGTGTTAGCTTAAAACATTCTAAAATACATTTTTTTTTTGCAGCAGTATACTCAAAACAGACAGAGTCAGGCATTGTGATATACAAGTCCATGCATTCCCATGGAGTAAAATGGGGTTAGGAACCATACCCAGAGTCTTTGGTCAACACTACACTGTTTGCATACCCTTTCAAACATGTGACTGAAACTATCAAAATTATCCCCCTCTTTAAATTATGGAAGAAATTTACTGACCTGTTGTGCTTCTGGGGTCCAGCTACTCCCTTCCCCATTACCTCCATGACTCTGACAAAGAGTCCACATTTCCCTCTCATGCTTCCTCTGATGCTCCTTTTCTTCGGCTTCTATCTCTGAATGCCTGGCCTCCAACTCAAGTCTCTTTAGCTCCAGCTGGATTTTTAAGTCCACTGCAGAAAGGTTGAGCTGTCCATTCTCTGAGGATATTGCATCTCCACTGCCAGTCTGATTGTCCTTTGCAGAAAGGCTGAGCTGTCCATTCTCCAAGGATATTGTATCTCCACTGCTAGGCTGATTGTCCTCCTTGATGCTGTTTTCTGATGCAGCTCTAACCAAGGCTGCAATCAGGTCTGCCTCAGTCAGGTTTCCATGCACCAGTCCCCTAGCCTGGCACATCTCCACCAGCTGCCTCCTTATCAGCTTTCCATACTCCTGTGCTGACATGCTGCCTGCTCACCCTGACTAACTAAGCTAACAAAAGAAATAAAACAATTGTGATCTGAACTCTGAGTATTCACTGCGTGGCTGATTTAGAGTATAAAACACCTTCAGAGATCACTGTACATAAGCTACAGGATTCAGTCTACCCACACCACTGTAAACCACAAGTGAGGATATCATATCCCAACCACTGCCAACTACTAAATGACAGTCATGCCCTAGCCCAGCAATCAAGGAGCCTCAATCCTCACTACTAACACCAGGGAGGGCATCTCATATAAGAGGAAAGGATAACAAATACAAACAGTAAAGTACAATTTCCCTTACGTGCACACAGAGATTACAGTCAATCTGGGGCTGGTTGCTCCTTTGCTCCCCAGGTCCCCAATAAGACTCCTCACTGGCACAGCTATAGGGTCCAGATCTCAGCCTAGCTGGCAAGCTAACCTCCAGTATCCTCTCTGTCCCACCAGGGCTTCGTGTCCCTGCCCAGGAAGCTGACACACCACACACACTTTGAGATAAATATTTATACAACTTCACAGACAATCCTGGGAAAGGCTGACACAGATTCTCCAGCTGTGCCCCTTTACCCAGACTATACAATAGTAATTTCTGCCACCACCAGCTAATACTTAGTAGCTACCCAAAGGCCCTTAAAAGGGTGTCCAATTATTACTGTGCAATATTATTATCCAATTGGTAATGTGACTAATCAGTCTAAGGCTTATTAGAGTGGCCTTGTACAATAAACTCTATAAATATGCAATGTACTCTAGAGCTTACCTATCTCTACACAAACCAGCCACAGGTAAAAGGTTTTTAAAATATTTAATAACAACTAATTAAAAACACAAGGCAATACCACTACACCACAGTGATATCTAAGAGTTTAGAGATCACACAGAAACTTAAAACAATACAGTAGGAAAGTTCTGATATAACAGAAAAACACAAGTCTAAGCTTTATAGTCCTAGCTATTTCTACAAGAAAACATACTTCTAAGATACTACTTACATAAAGAGAGCATAAGGCAGTGCTGAAGGTTGGATATCAAGATCAAAATGCTTACAGTCTCTCTTTCAATAATAGTTGTTAAAATCACTAACACATTTCTGCTGGGCCCTCCCAGATTACATCATTTTGAGACTTAAGTTTTTCCAGTATACACATTACATCATTTTGACACTTAGTCTGGAGTTGTCAGGCTAAAAGGCTACATTACTTAACAGTCTAACATCTGTTCAGGAAACTACAACAGTAAAAGATATTTCACGTGTACACTCTAGTAATTATTCCTTAAGTTAAGACAATAGAAAGAATGCGTTCAGTTAGCCTCTTTGGCACCACTATTTAGATCAAAAGGGTATACAAGACATAATTTTAACTTCAAAAGAACAGATGAAATGCGTGACTTAGTTTTCCTTACAGCAGATGGCAATGTTGCTACAATCTTGAAGTTCACATTTTACAGTGTTTTCTTTCATTTAAGAACACAAGCCTGTATTTTACATTTATATTTACAAATGATAGAATTATGCATCAAATTCTATTTGACTAGGCTGGCAGCCTTCGCCCACCTTTCCCCAATCTTCACAGACTGCAACAGTGAAACATGAAGAACATAAACCCTTTTGAGAAACATGGTTTTGCCCAAAAGGGCACTTGGTGCTTATGAAAAGCCAAATACAGTGATCTGCAGATGATGGCCTGTAGCTCCAAAACCTGAGCAGGAGTGATGCACTTTTGAAGAGATGAACTTTAAAAAAAAATCAAACTAGTAGGTCTAAAAAGAGGAATAGTAAGCCTGCTAATCATGAAGTACAAGTCTTGAAAGGCGGATGTGTTCTTGAATGACTTGTGAAGAGACAGAATCCACTGATGTTGGATTACAGCCTTAAAGGATGGAGACAAGATCATGACGGCAGACATTGTGGATACATGTACCTTGAATGTGGAATAAATGAAACCATTACAAAGAAGTGTCTAAAAGGTGAGGACAACTTGTAAACATATTGACTGTGGCAGCATGGGATACTGCTCTGGAAAAAAAGAAGAACATCTGTCAAGTGAAAGCCTTCCTTACATTTTCAAAATCTTCTGAAAACTCCACTGAGAGATTCAGCAGGAACTGAAGGCCTGCAGTAAGAATTAGACACATGAATGAGGCTGTGTGTGACCCCAATCATGCAGGATCTTAATGATAGTTTCCTAGACTGACAGAGACTTAAAAGTCTGGTAACCTAAAAAAAAGGCAAAATAGCCATTGTCACCACCACAGGTTGATAATGAGGATTAGTTCTTGTCTTTTCTTATTGAATTTTGTGATCATGTGTAGATTCAAGGGAAGGGAAGAGAAGAAAAGTATACAAGAATTCATCCACCTATCACCCCAAAACACATCTGTAGCAAAATCCTATCCTGGTATGCTAAACAAAAATCAGAAGAGGTGGAGAATGGCATTCTCCATGTGTAACAAAAGATGATGTTCTCCAGGGTGCTTTACCTCCAGCAGATCTGAATCCCATACATAGACTGTCAAGTAGAATATGTTCTCCTCATTCCATAGCTCCAGGGGAACACTGGAAAAACAGATTAAGGAACTTACCATCACGTTTATTTCAACAGAAATGTTGAGAAGGATACCTCTTGCCTGTGGTCCACTGTCTCAGGTACATCACCTCTTAGCAAAGGATTGTACAACCATGTACCTCATAGCTGAGGTACCATAAAACAGACTGACTATTGGTTCAGATTAAGAAAGATCCCTAGAACAACTTTCACCTCTAGATTACTGATGACCAAGAGAAGTGTATGAAGCTCCTTCTGGATGACATGGAAGCTTCTCTTCAGAGGAAACACTACTTCTCAACTAGGTAACCAAGGTAATCTCTATTCCTTGCCAGCAATGCACCTCTCTTCAGGACCTGAGTTGGGGTCTGCTACAAAAAAAGGAGACCCAACAATATGTAAGATGGGATAATTCACCACCAAGAAACAGTGGCAGGGGTGTGACCCTATCAGAAGCTCTCTGAAACCAGACAGCACACAATTCACTGAAAAATCCACATTCCAGGTATGTATGTGGCACTGTGAGGATCATATCTGAAAAAACAGGATGGTTTCAGCCTGGTCTCTACTGCATCTTCAATCCAGACTAATGGGATTCTGACCTCCTTATCCCTCTTTATAAGCATAAGCATGAATACGGAGAAAGGCAACTGTTCAACTTTGAGCTGGTAAATGCAATCACCTGATGGATCTGTACTGCAACAATGCATCTTTCTAAGTCAAGAAACTTAACTAAATTATCCAAATACCACCGTAGAATATCTAAAGGCAAATTACTATAAAACATCATGACACAGGACCCCCCACCCCGCAACCTTGATGCGAAGGCTTTGCCTCCTATTTCTCCAGTCTTGACATACACTGCCTCTAAGATTGTGCAAAACTCTAAAAAATAAGTAAATAAATAAATAAGGCCAATGACAAGTACAGCAGCAGCTACAACACAAAATACACTCCACAGCAGCACAACATATTAAATGCGCATCCATAAATGGTTCCACCTAGGCTCCATAACATTATACTTAGCTGTCCAAACAATAACCATCACCAAGTTATATTCACCCAAAATGGTTTAGGGTCATCATAAAATATCCTACCCAAGTGCATACAACACAATTTAAATCACCAATATAAATGAAAGTTAAGAACTTACCACAATGTTAGATCTTCCTAAACTATGTCTGTTCACTTCAACAGGGCTAACATATTGCAAGCAGCAGCCACTTGGCATCTTTAAGACTCATCCAAGGTTTAAGAACTCCTTCTCCATCTCCCAAAATGCACTACACTGCTCCTTCTTTCCAGTTTAAATATATCCTTTTAATAAGCATATCTAAAAATCTTTATACAACTTTGTGGCTCCCAGGAGCATTCAGCCAGTCCCTCCCATATGGGAGTTTTTGTCTATGTAGGAGAATGCTGGGAGGGTATGCGGAACATAAAAAAGAAATTGGATCATGAAGATTTAATATTACTGCACACGCAACTTTCACATCTTACATGATGCAGTCCATTCGCCAACAGCAGGACAAACTCTCCAGCTCCTCCTCCTAGGTGGCACCATGACTGAATACTAAGAATGGTAGTGCTAAAATTCAACCTTGACATTTAGATCATATCCAGCTTACGTCTTATGAAGGTATACAGAGAAGCCCATCTTACCGATGCACAAGTATCAACAGAAGTAAAAAAAAAAAAAAAAAAAAAAAAAACTTCTCAGCAGAATGAGTGTTTGGTGCCTTATGTACAGTTTTACTGCATTATTTATGAAAGAAGGTAACCTGGATTAAATAACTGTGAACATTTTCCGATCTACTAAGCCTGTAGCAAAGGATACAAGATGCTGATCATTTCTAATATCTTGCCTCAGTTTAGCTAGGAACATCTTGAGAGTGTAGGAAGTACCACCTGCAAAGAGGTCACAGCAAGATTTTCTTGAAAAGCTGGACATGGCATCTGCCACAGAATGACTAAAGGACCTTATGTGAGGCATCTGTAAACATTGGCTGAGCTTGTAAAACAGAGAACCGGCTTAACTGGGTATATCCACTGTTATCACAAAGCGCTGAGTCAACAAGGCCCACTCCAATAACCTCATGGCCTCCTGATACAGAGGATAAGAGTTGGGTCCCTCCTGCTTGTTGACGTAACATATCAATGCAATGTTGTCACAGTGGATGACAACTGTACCCTGATGAAAGAGGTTGCACACAGCCTGTAATGTAAGGAGGAATGTCTTCATCTCCATACACTGATGTGCAAAAAGGCCTCCTGTGACCATGTTCCTTGGACTTTCTTCGCTAAACAAAGCCCCCACCACCCCAGGGCAAAACATCTGTGGTAATTATCACATCTGCGGGGTGGAGTGGGGTAAAGAGACTGCCCTGATGCAGACTGTCCAGAATAAGCCACCACAGCAGATGCCAACAGCAAACCCATGAGATCTGTATTGGAAGGGACATTAGGTCCAATTTCTAACACCACAGGAAAAGTACAGTTGTGTACACTTACCATAAATGTAGATGTTCAAGTGTATTCACTGTTGCAGTCATTACATTTGGGGTAATCTGCTGGCAGGTTGCCCTCAGTCGGCCTGAATAACAAAGCATCGGTTGCTGCCGCCTCTTCCATGACGTAAGGTCATCAGGGGTAAAAAACATGCAGCCTATGCCATTTTAATCAGTTTTTCTTGCCCCAGATGTCAGGTTCCCCCCAAATGGGGAGCACAAATATACATATAAACTGTAAATATATAAACACACATTAGAAACATAAAATTTACCTTCAACTAAAAGCAAATACACCACAAAGGCTTTTCAGTATAGTGAAGGAAAGAAAAGGTATAGAATGGGGGGTAACCTGGACTGCAACAGTGAATACACTTGAACATCTACATTTATGGTAAGTGTACACAACTGTACTATGTTCTTCGTGTTTCACTGTTGCAGTCATTACATTTGCGTAGAATCCCAAAGTTATGGATGGGAGGATGGTACTAAACAGCATTAGGAGCAGCTATAAGGCTCTTCAGGACTGCAGTGGCATAGCCTGCCCTAGATTTAGAGAAAAGAGGTAAATGATAATGCTTTGTGAACGTATGAACAGAGCTCCAAGTAGCAGCTTCAAGAATGTCTTTGGTTGGGACCCCTCTGAGAAAAGCTGCTGAAGTAGAGGCAGCCCTGGTGGAATGGACTCTGATCCCCTTGGGCACAGGTTTACCATGATGCAAATAGCAGAAACAAATGCAGTGGCTTATCCATTTAGAAATAGTCTGCTTTGATATAGCCTTCCCCTCTGATCCTGCAGCAAATGCTACCAGCAGTTGCTCAGACTTTCTTAGAGATTTCGTTCTGTTTAAGTAGAATCTTAGTTGTCTGTGTACATCCAATGAATGCAGAACCCGCTCCCCCTTGTTCTGCGGATTTGGAAAAAATGTTGGCAGGTGAATGGTCTGGTTAACAGCCACACTGGATACAACCTTAGGCATAAAGGAAGGGTTGGTCCTGAGGGCCACCCTGTCTGGGTAAAATATAATGAAGGGTTCCCACTGCCATGAGAGTCTGTAGTTCTGAAACCCTTCTAGCTGAAGTGACTGCCAAAAGAAAAGCTGTCTTCCAAGATAGAAATTTTATATCCGCAGTAGCTGCTGGTTCAAAAGGAGGCAAGGTGAGTTTTTTCCAGCACAAAAATTGAGGTCCCATGCAGGAGTTGGTGTTCTCCTGGGAGGTCTTAAAATTTTGGCCCCTCTGAGACACTGCTTTAGCAGTGGATGAGAAAAGAGGGGAGGCTCTGTGTTGTAATGAGCCTGAGATGGCAGAGGCATGGATTTTTATTGAAGAAAAAGATAGGTCCTTGTCAAGCATCTCAGTTAAGTATTGTAAAATCTGAGGAATATTGCCTTTTGCTGTGTCTATTCCTTGTGCTTGGTTCCAAGCACAGAATCTCTTCCATTTATCAGCATAAGATTTTCGAGTACTCGGCCTTCTGGCTTCCAAAATGACATCCATCACAGGTTTACGGAGAGGTGTGGTTTGAATAATTAGTTGATTAGCCATGCTGCAAGATTCAGAGTTTGGAGCTGAGTGTGCAGAATTTGATAGTTCTGCTGAGACAGTAGATGAGGTGTTTAAGGCAAGTACCATGGAGGAAGGTGTGACATATTCCTTAGAAGTTGGTACCAGTGTTGGCGAAGCCTGTCTGGAGCAATTAGAATAATTTTTGTTTTTTCCTGTCTGACTTTTAGTAAGACCTTGGAGAGGAGAGGCAGAGGGGGAAAGGCATAGACTGACAGGTTTTTCCAGCTTAAGGATAGAGCATCCACTTTCCATGCTTTTTTGTGATGAGTTCTTGTGCAGAATTTGTCCAACTGATAGTTTTGGGGAGAGGCAAATAGCTCTATGTCTGGGCTTCCCCATTTCTGTGTTAACATGCTGAAGATTTGTGGATCCAGTTTCCATTCGTGCGGGTCTATAAGATTTCTGATTAGGTCGTCTGCCAGAATATTTTGCCTTCCTGGCAGGAATTGAGCTTGAAGATGTATTTGGTAAGTCAAGGCTGTGTTCCACAAGGCCATGGCTAGTCTGCAAAGGGGGTAGGAATGGGTACCCCCTCCCGCTTGTTTATGTACCACATAACTATGGTGTTGTCCGTTTTTATCAGTAGTTGTCCTGGATGAAGCAAGTCCTTGAAGGCTGTCAGAGCATTCTAAACAGCTAGCATTTCTTTCTGGTTGATATGCAGATGCATTTGGTTTGGGCTCCATTTGCCCTGAATGCATTGCCCTGCCAGGTGGGCCCCCAAGCATAGTCTGATGCATCTGTAGTTAGGGTTTGGGTGGTAGGGAGTAGAGTGAATGACAGTCCCTTGTTTTGGTGGCATGTCTCTGCCCACCAAAGAAACTCCTGTTGTAGGCAGGGAATGAGAGGAATCATTGTTTCCAGGCTGTGACAATGTTGACTTCATAAACTTTTTAGGTACCACTGAAGTTTCCTCATATGCAGTCTCACATATGGAATTAGTAGAATGCAGGATGCCATGAACCCCAAAGCCTGTAGAATTTGCCTTGCAGATAACTGGGTTTTTGTTGCCATTTGTTTGAAGTATGTTGTCAACTGTATTTGTTTGTCTGGTGAGAGGTAAGCCATCTGGGCAGCTGTACTCAAGCTTGCACCCAGGAATGTAATTATTTCAGAGGGTACCAGTTGTGATTTCTTTTCATTTATGGTGTACCCTACGCATGCTAGGAGCCTTTTTACAAATGTCAGATGTTGAAGAAGAGTGTCCTTGTCCTCTGCCTGAATGAGATAATCTCTCAGATAAGGATACATTTGAATGTTTCTTTGCCTGCAGAATGCAATTACTGGTAGCAGGCACTTTGTAAAGACCCTGGGAGCAGCAGATAAGCCAAAGGGCAGTACAGAGAATTGGTAATGCAAAAAACCTGCCTTGAAGCGGAGGTATCTTCTGCATGATTCCCTTATTGGGATATGCAGGTATGCCTCTTTTAAGTCTGGAGTTACTAACCAAGCATTCTTGCCTAGCATAGGCAGTAGCTGTTGCAAGGTCAACATTTTGAATTTTGGAATGTCCAGGAACGTGTTCAGAATCGATAAGTCCAGTATTGGACGCCATGAATTGTGTTTTCTGGGTACCAAGAAAAGTCTTGAATAAAATCCTTGTCCTTTTTCCCTTTCTGGTACCGGCTGAATAGCCCCCATATCCATGAGGGACATGACTTGTTTCTGGGCCTCTGCCCACTGGTTTTGAGGTAGATCCGGCCATCCGTTTGGAAATGGCAAAGTCTGGAAATGAAATCTGTATCTCTGGGATACTATGTTTAATACCCACTTGTCCTGGGTAATTAACTGCCAATTTTGAGCATGAAGTGCTAGTTTTCCCCCCAAGGGGGCTGCCAAAAGATAAGTGCTTGGAGATGATAGAGGAAAGTCATTGAGACTGCTTACTGTAGGGTTGTGCTTTGTTACCTCCAGATTTGGAGGTGAAGGCACCCCATTGCTTTGACCTGTAAGATCCCTGTGATTGATATCTGGAGCCTTTTGAGTGCCTGGGTTTGCCCTGAGTGGCTCTGTTGGACACAGGAAAGGACCGATTTTTAGTAGGCCAGTGCCTACTGAACCTGGGTGGCTGCACATGCAAGAAATCTTTTACAGTTTGCATAGATTTAGCTTTGTCTTCCATTTTCTTTAAAACCTCTTCTGCCTTATTACCAAACAGAGTATCATGCTGCAAAGGGACATCCAACAATTTAGCTTTAACATGATCAGGCAGATTTTGCTCCTTGAGCCAGGCATGCCTTCTTATCACAGATCCAGTAACGGCGGCCCTACAAGAGGCCTCCAAGGAATCAAAACCACATTGCACAGTATACTTTCCAACCTGTTCTGCTGAATGCAATAAATCCTGTAACTCTATTTTCCACACAGTCAGATATCAACATCATTTTCTGTTTCAGTAAACCCATAACATGCTGTTGATATTTAAGCATATGAAACTGGCAGTTTAAAGCCCTGACTGCCAAGGTTGCAGACGTATAAACCTTCTTACCCCATCTATCCAGCGCCCTGGAATCTCTATCAGAAGGGGTAAGACTTTTGGCTGTAGAAGCCTTAACACCCTTGGGACCCTGAGAAATAGTCTCAGGATCAGCAGCAGGATTTTTGAAAAGAAATTTGTGGGAGTCAGGAACTCTGTAATATCTGTCTGGCTTACTAGGAGCCGGAGGCAGGGAATCAGCAGCCATGCTTGATTCTGAGAACACATCATCTACAATGTCTAAAACAGGAGGTATTGCCAAAGGCCTATGCTGAGGAAGAAGAAGAAAATCTCTAAGCCTCTTTTTTGATTCAGTGAATTCCTGACTCTCCCAGTGAAAATGTTCCCTTAAAGTATGCCAAGTCTCTCCAAAAGAGTAATCCTCAGGAGGAGATGCAGATGGAATGGATTCCTCTGCATCAGAATCCTCATAAGGTGGGACAGAAAATTCCTGATCAGAAGAAGAATCAGAAGAAATGGAAACCTGATCTGAAGATTCATAGTCAGGCCTTGCCTAGGCCGCTTAGCGGGGGGGGGGACCCCTGATCAAGGTAATTAAATCCTCAGCCATTTTGATCATGTGATTTTTAGGCATAGGGGCCTGAGCACATGGCTCATGCGTCGGTTATTTAGACAAAAAAGTTGTTTTTGACCTTGTTTTTGTTGATGGCGTCGGTTTAATATAAAAATGTTGAGGCCTTAAAACACCCTCAGAAGCCGGTGCCTGCTCAGTGGCTCAGGACCCATCCAAGGGAGAGACACCAACGGGTTCAATACTTTGCGAATCTCGCGGCATACTGGTCTTTGAAAGGGTCCTGGTAAAGGCCTGAGTAGTGTCTCACTGAGTACCGGCAAACCGGCGACTAGCTTAGGAGAAGCTTCGTCGTCGGTTTTGGACCTTGACGGTCTTCCTCTGTCTTTTTCTATGCATTTTTTGTGAACTCCAGTAGTCTGATTGCTAACCAACGACATTTCAGGGTAGTTAAATCTTGAACCAAAATATTTAGAGGCAAAAATATACTGATGCTTAATAGTGCGTTGGTTAAATTTAGCACAAAACCGACAGCAAGGCACGTTGTGATCAGGGCCTAAGCAAGGAATACAGTACAAATGAAAATCCTTATGAGGTATTTGCTTCCCACAAGTAATGCAATTATTAACTTTTACTGACATCAGTAAAGAGCAAGAAAAATTTTCCCCAACGGGGTTACTTAGCTTTAGTTTGAAGACTTCGGTTCTGAAACTTTTCAGGAGTCCGCCGACCGGCACTTGCGAACTGCTTCTGCTTCGGGCACCGCACGGCAAGAAAGATGGATTAAAATGGCGTTGGCTGCATGTTTTATAGCCCTGATGACCTAACGTCATGGAACAAGAAACAGCAAGCGACGTAGGACCCAAGCCTTTGTTATTCAGGCTGACTGAGGGCAACCTGCCAGCAGATTACCCTAAATGTAATGACTGCAACAGTGAAACACGAAGAACATCTTGACTGCTCATAAAAGAACACACCTGGCAAATAAGACTGGGGGAATTGTTACAAAAGTGAGATCCAAAACTTTGAGGAAGGAAAAAGATGACACTGTTGGGATATTTAAAAGATGGCAAAGACAGAACTAAAGCTTCAAAAATCTGTCTGCTGGAAGACTTGCAATGCAAGTCATTATGTTCAGGTGGCTGGCAATGAAAAATCTATATTTGTGCTGTCTCCATCAGCAACTATGCAGTGCCCACTGATATTCCCAATGATTAGAACAATAACAGCAGACAGTCCCTTGCTTCTACCATCGACTCCTTGTTTGAGGCTACTAAGGCCACCTTTCCTGACAAGGGAAAACGCTCGTCCCCTTTAAGCCCAAGATAAGCTGCAACAGCCACCATACATTTGAAAAAGACCTTGTAGTCTATGGTGAGATCAAATGGCAGGACTCTGAACTGGTAATGATTGGGCCCTACATTGTAGTGCAGGAACTTCCTGGTCATCTTGGCTATCCTGCATGTCCAGACAGCATATCCACTCTCCCTTCTCTAACCATCCAAAATCTCATCTTTTTATATATAGCCAGGGTACCTTTTGGCTAGGCTTATACAATCCCCAAGGCCAATAGCCTAGTACCTACCTATGAACTTATATAGCTTTGACTGCTTAGGCTTAAAATGAGTATAAGGTCTTTTATCTCCTCAGGAAATAAGAATCTTGAATACAATCCAAATGCCTTCTGTTTTGGCAAGAACTCTTGGATGGCTCTTTCTACCAGCTGGCTGTGTACTTCTAGCCTAGCTGCTGCCATTTGACAAGGTGGAATATCTAAAGGTCTGGCACTATAACTTGGAGGAGCTATGAATGGCTTGATGTAGCTTTTAGACATTAGCTTTTGACCTGCTTGTTACGTGTGATTGGCCTGTCTAGGGAGGTTCCAGGGAGATTTAGCTCCTTGAGTGCCTCAGTGAGGCACAGTTAGGAAAGTCCTCAGAGATTCTGCAGTTATTCCTTGATCAGTGGACAGTGCAATTTTGATGCTGTGGACCACTTCTGCCACTATGGCAGTGTATGTTCTACAAACCTCTGTGGTCATGCTGGTTTCTCTCGGAACGCTGCTCAAATAGGAGCTGTTAAGACTTTTTAAACCACAAGTTTCAAGCACTCTTGTGACATGAGAAAGTTCTCTAAGGGTGGAAAGCTCTACTCCAATGACTGAAAGTGTTTTCCCTAACCTGCACACCTTTTGAGCTTCTATTTCACTTTGGGCCTGAAGATGAATCATAATAAGAAGCATTAGTGAATGATGCTTTAAAGATTTCTGCAAAGATAGTGTGCCTGAGCCATGTGGGCTGTCTCACAGCACAGGCTGCTAGATCTACTGCACTATGGAGCAGTTATATAGAATTGTTGGTATTTGCTAGAGATGACACCTGGGACTCTTAACTGGTGATGTATGATCTCACAAGACAACTTTTTCAGCATCTCAAGAGTGCAGGCTGGCAGGTAAAACTGAAAGCAAGTTGGGTACATCAGGTAGTTGGGAACTCAGACAAGATAGCTGCCTTGTACATATGCTTACTAAAGCAGTCTATTGCGTAAGTTTCCTTTTTCAGGAGGGAGACTGCTGGGATCTCTTCTGAGGGCTTCTTCTTTACAACAGTAGCCATGACAAAAGCACACTACTTTGGGAGCTTTTATTCCAAAACTCACAGTATTGGTAGGCTGGAAGACAATGTTCAGTCTCCTACACATAGATACCGACATGTCTGCTTTTTGCACAACCAACACTACCTTTAAATTATAAGGGGGAGCAATACAAGTGTTAAGCAGGGTAGAGCAGAAAACTTTTTGAAGTATATGTTATTCAAAGGAAACTCTAATATTCTTCCAAATCTGGGGGCATCATGAGGGAATAATGTGGGAAGCATCATACTCTAAATTGAAATCCAATGTGAGGGACTCTTGTCAGGGAAACCAGTTGCTTCCATTTGCACTTCCTCTTCATGAGGACATGTGAGGAGGTCTCATCTAAACGTTTGCCTTCTAGAAAACCATTACGTGCCATGCATTTGCACCACATATGGAAGGATTTTCAAGAAGCATACAACACTGACACGATGTACCTTGCCATAGAATATTGTGCAAAAGATGCAAGCTAAGGCTACTGGACAATCTGTGGGATGAACAGCCTCAGGATGCTGAATAAAAACATTATTATAGACATAGAAAGATGAATTTAATAATAACGAAAAAGGATTATTTTATTTTACGGAATTTAATGATTTCTGAGTGATAACATTAGAGAACTTGTTAAGAAAATGTCATATACTTAAAGCTAATAACGTTAAGCATAAATTTCCACCTTTTTCTTACAAACAGAGGTTAAAATACTTCAGATTTTGTGGCACACTGTTTCATGAAACCTTTGACAAATATGGAAAGTGTGGATGCTCTCCATAGTAAGCACGGTCACCTGTTGTAACCACAATATCTCTAACTATATTCCCTCCAAAAATTAAGATTAAATGGGACAAAATAACAACATTAATAAAAGAAAATATGATACTACTGGAAATCACAACTGTAACAGAGTGAATGTTATATTATGTCCTTAAGACTTCCTGTGATCTGGTTTCTATAGGGGAAACAAGGGAAAAAGACAAGAGTCCATGAGCAGCTAAACGTGACCGACACAGTCCTGCATCACATTGTTAATTTTCAAAATGGTACCATTGAAGAGTTTCCTGCAACTGCTCAATATCGAACTATGGCAGAAGACTATAATGTGTATGTGAGATATCTGCTAGAAAGGAATGCTATGGAAACTACACTAATCTTGTACCGATTATAACTGGAAGGTATTTTTATAATTCATTTCTTAACAGTTGTACATTAGTATTATACTGCCTCTCTTCATATATATATATATATATATATATATATATATGCACATATGGATTCCATACATTTAGTCGAATTACACTTAGTCGAAAATTATTCCAGGCATTTCACTTCACTGAAAGCTCACCTGACTGAAAGCTCACTTGGTCAAAGTTCATTTGGTCGAAAATGGAATATAGCCCCTGCCCCAATGCAGTGCAACCCTGGAGTGAGAATATTAAATAAGGGGGGGTTTGGGGGGCACATTATGCCAATAGTTTTTACTAAAGATATATATATATATATATATATATATATATATATATATATATATATATATATATCAATGCATTTCTAATGGATATACCTTCTTATAATAGTGAATACATTAAAATTATGTGGGGGGCTACACCCCCCATTTTGGAGACCATATAATCAAACTTTTAAAAGTTCGAACAGTCTGAATGGAGATCTCCATAGAGCACGGAATGGGAAGATTTCCCTTTACCACAATGTAGTGTGAACTCAGAGGTGATATATTTAAATAGCGGTTGGGTGAAGGGAGCAGGGAGGCTTGCCCCCTGCTAGCACTGTTTATTTTTATTCTTTTACATTTTTGAACATTCAAATGCTCGATCATATGGTCTCGGCCATATGAAAGCCGAATATTTGGGTGTTTGATTATGTGAAGTAGATTTATAGATATACATGCATACACACATTATATATATATATATATATATATATATATATATATATATATATATATATATATACACACACACATATATTACATATAGATACAGTGGATATAAAAAGTGTATAGACCCCTGTTAAAATGCCATGTTTCTGTGATATAAAAAAATGAGACCACAATAAATAATTTCAAAACTTTTCCCACCTTTAATGTAACCTATAACCTGTACAATTCAATTGAAAAACAAACAAATCTGTTAGGGGAAAAATATAAAAAAAATAAAAAACGTACAATAACCTGGTTGTTTGAGGCAAGTACCATGGAGGAAGGTGTGACATATTCCTTAGAAGTTGGTACCAGTGTTGGCGAAGCCTGTCTGGAGCAATTAGAATAATTTTTGTTTTTTCCTGTCTGACTTTTAGTAAGACCTTGGAGAGGAGAGGCAGAGGGGGAAAGGCATAGACTGACAGGTTTTTCCAGCTGAAGGATAGGGCATCCACTTTCCATGCTTTTTTGTGATGAGTTCTTGTGCAGAATTTGTCCAACTGATAGTTTTGGGGAGAGGCAAATAGCTCTATGTCTGGGCTTCCCCATTTCTGTGTTAACATGCTGAAGATTTGTGGATCCAGTTTCCATTCGTGCGGGTCTATAAGATTTCTGATTAGGTCATCTGCCAGAATATTTTGCCTTCCTGGCAGGAATTGAGCTTGAAGATGTATTTGGTAAGTCAAGGCTGTGTTCCACAAGGCCATGGCTAGTCTGCGAAGGGGGTAGGAATGGGTACCCCCTCCCGCTTGTTTATGTACCACATAACTATGGTGTTGTCCGTCTTTATCAGTAGTTGCCCTGGATGAAGCAAGTCCTTGAAGGCTGTCAGAGCATTCTAAACAGCTAGCATTTCTTTCTGGTTGATATGCAGATGCATTTGGTTTGGGCTCCATTTGCCCTGAATGCATTGCCCTGCCAGGTGGGCCCCCAAGCATAGTCTGACGCATCTGTAGTTAGGGTTTGGGTGGCAGGGGGTAGAGTGAATGACAGTCCCTTGTTTTGGTGGCATGTCTTTGCCCACCAAAGAAATTCCTGTTGTAGGCAGGGAATGAGAGGAATCATTGTTTCCAGGCTGTGACAATGTTGACTTCATAAACTTTTTAGGTACCACTGAAGTTTCCTCATATGCAGCCTCGCATATGGAATTAGTAGAATGCAGGATGCCATGAGCCCCAAAGCCTGTAGAATTTGCCTTACAGATAACTGGGTTTTTGTTGCCATTTGTTTGAAGTATGTTGTCAACTGTATTTGTTTGTCTGGTGAGAGGTAAGCCATCTGGGCAGCTGTACTCAAGCTTGCACCCAGGAATGTAATTATTTCAGAGGGTACCAGTTGTGATTTCTTTTCATTTATGGTGTACCCTATGCATGCTAGGAGCCTTTTTACAAATGTCAGATGTTGAAGAAGAGTGTCCTTGTCCTCTGCCTGAATGAGACAATCGTCCAGATAAGGATACATTTGAATGTTTCTTTGTCTGCAGAATGCAATTACTGGTACCAGGCACTTTGTAAAGACCCTGGGAGCAGTAGATAAGCCAAAGGGCAGTACAGAGAATTGGTAATGCAAAAAACCTGCCTTGAAGCGGAGGTATCTTCTGCACGATTTCCTTATTGGGATATGCAGGTATGCCTCTAAGTCTGGAGATACTAACCAAGCATTCTTGCCTAGCATAGGCAGTAGCTGTTGCAAGGTCAACATTTTAAATTTTGGAATGTCCAGGAACGTGTTCAGAATCGATAAGTCCAGTATTGGACGCCATGAATTGTCTTTTCTGGGTACCAAGAAAAGTCTTGAATAAAATCCTTGTCCTTTTTCCCTTTCTGGTACCGGCTGAATAGCCCCCATATCCATGAGGGACATGACGTTTCTAGGCCTCTGTCCACTGGTTTTGAGGTAGATCCGGCCATCCGTTTGGAAATGGCAAAGTCTGGAAATGAAATCTGTATCCCTGGGATACTATGTTTAATACCCACTTGTCCTGGGTAATTAACTGCCAATTTTGAGCATGAAGTGCTAGTTTTCCCCCCAAGGGGGCTGCCAAAAGATAAGTGCTTGGAGATGATAGAGGAAAGTCATTGAGACTGCTTACTGTAGGGTTGTGCTTTGTTACCTCCAGATTTGGAGGTGCAGGCACCCCATTGCTTTGACCTGTAAGATCCCTGTGATTGATATCTGGAGCCTTTTGAGTGCCTGGGTTTGCCCTGAGTGGCTCTGTTGGACACAGGAAAAGACCAATTTTTAGTAGGCCAGTGCCTACTGAACCTGGGTGGCTGCACTTGCAAGAAATCTTTTACAGTTTGCATAGATTTAGCTTTGTCTTCCATTTTCTTTAAAACCTCTTCTGCCTTATTACCAAACAGAGTATCATGCTGCAAAGGGACATCCAACAATTTAGCTTTAACATGATCAGGCAGATTTTGCTCCTTGAGCCAGGCATGCCTTCTTATCACAGATCCAGTAACGGCGGCCCTACAAGAGGCCTCCAAGGAATCAAAACCACATTGCACAGTATACTTTCCAACCTGTTCTGCTGAATGCAATAAATCCTAACTCTATTTTCCACACAATCAGAAATCAACATCATTTTCTGTTTCAGTAAACCCATAACATGCTGTTGATATTTAAGCATATGAAACTGGCAGTTTAAGCCCTGACTGCCAATGTTGCAGACGTATAAACCTTCTTACCCCATCTATCCAGTGCCCTGGAATCTCTATCAGAAGGGGTAGGACTTTTGGCTGTAGAAGCCTTAACACCCTTGGGACCCTGAGAAATAGTCTCAGGATCAGCAGCAGGATTTTTGAAAAGAAATTTGTGGGAGTCAGGAACTCTGTAATATCTGTCTGGCTTACTAGGAGCCGGAGGCAGGGAATCAGTAGCCATGCTTGATTCTGAGAACACATCATCAACAATGTCTAAAACAGGAGGTATTGCCAAAGGCCTATGCTGAGGAAGAAGAAGAAAATCCCTAAGCCTCTTTTTTGATTCAGTGAAGTCCTGACTCTCCCAGTGAAAATGTTCCCTTAAAGTATGCAAAGTCTCTCCAAAAGAGTAATCCTCAGGAGGAGATGCAGATGGAATGGATTCCTCTGCATCAGAATCCTCATAAGGTGGGATAGAAAATTCCTGATCAGAAGAGGAATCAGAAGAAATGGAAACCTGATCTGAAGATTCATAGCCAGGCCTTACCTAGGTCGCTTAGTGGGGGGGGCCCTGATCAAGGTAATTAAATCCTCAGCCATTTTGATCATTTGATTTTTAGGCATAGGGGCCTGAGCACATAGCTCATGTGTTGGTTATTTAGACACAGAAGTTGTTTTTGACCTTGTTTTTGTTGATGGCGTCGGTTTAATATAAAAATGTTGAGGCCTTAAAACACCCTCAGAAGCCGGTGCCAGCTCAGTGGCTCAGGATAAGTGTTGCATAAGTGTGCACACCCTTAAATTAATATGTTGTTGAAGCACCTTTTGATTTAATGACAGCATTCTGTCTTCTTGGGTACACACCTGCTATCAATTAAAGAAACTCTGATTAACCCCAAATAAAGTTCAGCTGTCCTAGTAGGATTTTCCTGACATTTACTCAGTGGCCTGCTACAGCAAAAGCCATGGTTCGCAGAGAGCTTATAAAGCATCAAAGAGATCTCATTATTGAAAGGTATCAGTCAGGAGAAGGGTACAAAAAAATTTCTACAGCATTGGATAACCCAAAGAACACAGTGAAGACAGCCATCAAAAAAGTCAGAAAATATGGGACAACAGTGACGTTGCAAAGAACTGGATATCCCTCCAAAACTGATGAAAAGAAAAGAACAGAAGAAAACTGGTTAGGGAGGCTGCCAAGAGACTTACAGCAACACTGAAGGAACTGCAGGAATTTCTGGCAAGTACTGGTTGTGTACTACATGTGACAACAATCTCATGTATATGCCATATGTCTGGACTATGGGGTAGGGTTGCAAGACAGAAGCATTTTCTTACAGAAAAACATTCCATGCCTGGCTAACATTTGCAAAACAATACATCAAGTCTCCCAAAAGCATGTAGGAAAATGTGTTGTGGTCTGATGAGACCAAGGTTGAACTTTTTGGCCACAATTCCAAAAGGTATGTGGTACATGTGGTGCAAAAACACCACTTTGCATCACCAAAAGAACACCATCTCCACAGTGAAGCATGGTGGTTGCAGTATCATTCTTTGGGGTTACTTTTCTTCAGCTGGAACTGGGGCTTTAGTCAAGGTGGAGGGAATTAAGAACAATTCTAAGTACCAGTCACTTTTGGCTCAAAACCTTCAGGCATCTGCTAGAAAGTTGAAGGTGAAGAGAAATTTCACCTTTCAACACGACAATGATCCCAAGCATACATCCAAATCAACAAAGAACTGGCTTCACCAGAAGAAAATTAAAGTTTTATAATGGCCCAGCCAAAGCACAGACCTAAATCCAATAGAAAATCTGTAAGGTGACCTAAAGAGGGCTGTGCACAAGAGATGCCCTTGCAATCTGACAGAGTTGGAGCGCATTTGCAAGGAAGAGTGGGCAAGTATTGCCAAGTCAAGATGTGCCATGTTGACAGAGTCCTACCCAAGAAGACTGAGTGCTGTAATTAAATCAAAAGGTGCTTCAACAAAGTATTAGTTTAAGGGTGTGCACACATTTGCAACCAGCTTATTGTCCCTTTTTTATTTTTCCCCCTAACAGATTTGTTTGTTTTTCAATTGAATTGTACAGGTTATACACATTAAATGTGGAAATGTTTTGAAATGATTTATTGTGGTTTCATTTTTTCACAAAAACCTGGCATTTTAACAGGGGTGTGCACATTTTTTATATCCACTGTGTGTGTGTGTGTGTGTGTGTGTGTGTGTGTGTGTGTGTGTGTGTGTGTGTGTGTGTGTGTGTGTGTGTGTGTGTGTGTGTATATATATATATATATATATATATATATATATATATATATATATATATATATATATATATATATATATGTATATATATATATATATATATATATATGGATCTACTTTACATGGTCGACTTTCATATGGCCGAGACCATATGATCGACTTTCAGAAAGCCGACCATGTAAAATAAACACAAAAAAAACACAATGAACATTCACCTTAAAACTGCCCCCTGCACCCCCGTGGTGGGCTCTGCCACCCACACCCCCCGTAACTTAAATATACCAACTCTGAGATTGCACTACAATGTGGAAGAGGGAAATTTTCCCATTCCGCACTGTACGTAGATAGCGGTTCCCCATGGTCGGCTTTTCAAAAGTTTATCATATGGTCTCAGCCATATGAAAGTCGACTTTATGAAAACTCGACGATGTGAAAGGGACCTATATATATATATATATATATATATATATATATATATATATATATATATATATATATATATATATATATATATATATATATACACACACACACATATATATAGGGTCTTGCCCCCCTGCACACATATATATAGGGTCTTGCCCCCCTGCAGAAACATAGTAAACAGTGTGCGGGATGTTATTTATAGTTGCTTTGTAGTTTTCAATGTTTTGAGATTCGATGTTATGAGTTTTAGATGTTATGAAGTTTAGATGTTATGGGCTTGATGTTTTGAGTTTAGATGTTATGAAGAGTAGATGTTTTGATAGGTAACAATATATATAAATATATATATATATATATATATATATATATATATATATATATATATATATATTAGATATACATACACACACAAACCCTTCAATTGTGCTATGTTGGTATAACCTAGAAAGTCACAGAGGACCAAGGTACTAGGGTTGTTAGCTGTTGGACTGTCTCTTTTTATTTATTTATATTATTCTTGGTAAGAGAATTTATAACCTGTGGTGGTGGTGCTGCGGTAGCGTTGTCGCCTCACAGTAAGATGCTGTCCGGTTCGATTCTCAGCTAGAGCGTCTAGAACGTCTTCTGCGTGAATGGGCGTACCTTCGTTGAATGTTGTGCATCAGGCCTGGCAAGCCGGTATGTAAAAATCAACTGCCAATCATTAGCGGACCGGAGTTCCGCTGTGGCGACCCTTAACCGGGAAAAGCTGAAAGACACAAACAAATTCTGGGTAAGAGAATATGGCTGGAATTTCTTGCTCAGGCACTGCTGGTGGTGGGGTTGAAACAGTGGCAAATATGGAAGGGCTTCACAATAAAACTATCTCTGAAGCAATACAGACAATACCAATATGGGTTCTGGCTGAGTATTTGGCAGACACACAGAATTAAGAAGATCTTTTTTCTGGGCAGTTAACTCGGAACTTTTTCATTAACATAATCAGGCTCAAGATCTGTACATTATGAGCAGATCTGGTGGGCTTACGCCTTTTATCATGCTACCACCTGAAGAACAGCTTGCCAAACTTTGATTGGTGGAGAAGATAAAACCACTTAACCTAAAAAGGACGGTACCATGTTAGATCTAATGTATACATGGGATGAGCCTGTTATCTTACCTGCAACATGATGCCATGACATGCACTGACAGGCATTCCTGCTCCAAACTGGAGAGACTGGAAACATTTCATAACAGTGACAACAAATTACATCAATGGAGGAAATCTCAACACTTACCTGATGTGAAAACCTATGAAGCCAGCACTACCTGCTCCAAGATATGGCCATTCATCACAACAAACAGGACCTGGTTATCCTGGGTGATGCCTCATCAGATTGGGGAATATCCAAACAACTTGCTTCCATAAGCAGTTCTGATGACTGCTCATGAGAAGCCTGCCTCTGGGCAGCTTCACAGTGGGCAACAAGAAAAGACAAATCTACTTGAAGCTTCAGCAAGTGCCTATACAAAAACCTGCTTCTCCCATGGTGCAGAAACCTACTTCTCCCATGGACCTGAAGTAATCTATCAGTGGAAACAGGAATAAGACTGTACATTACCTTAACATCCAGCAATGCTTTACCCATTTTCTGGTGATCCTTAAAAACATTCTGAGAGGAGTTCCTTCTAGAAGGACATAAGCAGGATAGCCTGGAGGAGCTCCTCATAAGCCTACAGCCATATCCAGAAAGTACAGTTGTGTACACTTACCATAAATGTAAATGTTCGAGTGTATTCACTGTTGCAGTCATTACATTTGAGTTATCTGCTTGCAAGTAGTCCTCAGCCGGCCTGAATATCAAAGTCTTGGATTCCTGCGTTGGATGCTGTCTATTCTTCCATGACGTCAGGTCATCAGGGGTATAAAACGTGCAGCCGATGCCATTACATCAGTTTTCATTGCCCCAGATGTCAGGTGCCCCCACAATGGGAAGCAATTACATGTTATACCAGAAAGCTTAAATGCACCAAACATGAAGGAAGGTAGAGCCAAGAGAAGTCAGGGGGCTGGAGGGAGGGTAACCAGGACTGCAACAGTGAATACACTCGAACATCTACATTTATAGTAAGTGTACACAACTGTACTATGTTCTTCGTGTTTCACTTTTGCAGTCATTAAATTTGGGTTGATTCCCAAAGCTATGGAAGGGAGGAGGAATTTAGAGCATTAGGACCAGCTATTAAGCCCTGCAAGACTGCAGTGGCAAAACCAGCTCTGGATTAAAAAAAATAGGCATGTGGTAATGCTTGGTGAAGGTATGTATAGAGCTCCAGGTAGCAGCTTCCAGGATATCCCTTGGTAGGGACTCCTCTGAGGAAGGCTGTAGAGGTACATGCAGCCCAGGTGGAATGTGATCTTATCCCCTATGTGGTAGTTTTTCCATGGTGCTTATAGCAGAAATGAATGCAATGGGCTATCCATTTAGAAATGGTTTGCTTTGAAATGGCCTTCCCCTCTGCCGCTGCAGCAAAGCCAACTAGCAGCTGTCCAGATTTTCAGAGGCTTGGTCCAGCCCAAATAAAATCGAAGTTGTCTGTGCACGTCCAAAGACTGCAGTATTCGTTCACCTTTGTTTTGTGGGTTCAGGAAAAAAGTAGGCAAATGAATGGACTGATTTAGGGCCACACTAGACACCACCTTGGGCATAACGGAAGGATTGGTCCTGAGGGAAACCCTGTCTGCATGGAAGATAATGAAGGGCTCCATTGCACTGAGGGCCTGTAATTCAGACACTCTTCTTGCTGAAGTGATGGCTAGAAGGAAGGCTGTTTTCCAAGAAAGGAATTTCAACTCTGCAGATGCAGCTGGTTCAAATGGAGGGAGAGTGGGCTTTTCCAATACAAAGTTAAGGTCCCAGGCTGGAGTACGGGCTAGCCCTGTGGGGGGGGGGGGTCTTAAATTTTTGTCCCTTCTGAAGAACTGCTTTAGCAGGGGGTGAGAGAAGAGGGGTGGTTCAGTATTATAATGTGCTGAAATGGCAGAGGCATGAATTTTAATTGACGAGAAGAATAGGCCCTTGTGGAGCAATTCTGATAAGTACTGAAGAATATGAGGTAAGCTGGGCACTGTTGTGCCCATCCCCTGAGTTTGGCTCCAGGAACAGTATCTTTTCTACTTTTCAGCATAAGATTTTCTAGTGCTAGGCCTCCTTGCTTCCAGAATAACATCTAGCAACTGCTTACTGAGGGATGCTATTGGAGAGCTCAAGGGATTAGCCAGGCTGCAAGGTTCAGGGTTTGAAGCTGAGGGTGCAGAATCTGGCCCACCTGCTGGCACAGCAGGGAAGGTGTCTGAAGTAGGTGTCATGGCTCCAGCAGTATCATACTGTGCAAGAGGGGATATCGATGCTGGTGTGGCCAGTCTGGTGCAATCAGTATTGTCCTTGGTTTGTCCTGTTTGATCTTTAGCAGAACCTTCAAAAGGAGAGGCACAGGGGGAAAGGCATAAACCGAGAGGCTTTCTCAGGTAAAGGACAGGGCATCCACTTTCCAAGCTTGACTGTGGGGAGTCCTTGTGCAGAATTTGTCCAATTGGTAGTTCTGGGGGGAGGTCTATTTCTGGAGTCCCCCATTTGTTCCTCAAGAGGTTGAATATTTTTGGTTCCAGTTTCCATTCGTGTGGGTCCATGAGATTTCTGCTTAGGTCATCTGCCAGTGAATTTAGCTTGCCTGGCAGGAATTGAGCTTGGTAGCTCAAGGCTGTGTTCCACAGAGCCATGGCTAGTCTGCAGAGAGGGCACAAGTGGGTTCCCCCCTGCTTATGTACCACATAACTGTGGTGTTGTCTGTCTTTACCAATAATTGTCCTGGAAGGATGCGGTCCTTGAAAGCTGTCAGGGAATTCTGTACAGCTAACATTTCTTTTTGGTTGATATGCAGGTGCATCTGCCTCCGGTTCCATTTGCCCTGAATGCACTGCCCTGCTAAGTGAGCCCCCCCATGTATAGTCTGATGCGTCTGATGTTAGAGTTTGTGTGGCAGGGGGTAGAATGAAAGGGAGCCCCTTGGTGAAGTGGCAGACCTCTGCCCACTAAAGGAACTCTGTCTTTATACAAGGAATAATAGGAATTGTTTCCAGGTCCTGAGAATGTTGGCACCATAGACTTTTTAGATACCATTGTAGTTTCCTCATATGCAGTCTTGCATATGAAATTAGTAGAATGCAAGAGGCCATGACCCCCAGGGCTTGCAGAATTTTCCTTGCAGATAGCTGGGTCTTTGTGGCCAGTAGTTTGAAGTAGGCTGTCAAACTTGTTTCTCTGGCATGAGGAAAGCCATCTGGGAAGTTGTGTTCAAGCTTACTCCCAGGAATACAAGCTGCTGGCAGGGTACTAGGTGAGATTTCTTTTAGTTTATTTTCGTTATGGTGTACCCCAGTGAGGTTAGAAGTTTCTTTACAAATGCCAGATGTTTTAATAGCAAGTCCTGGCTTTCTGCCTGAATCAATCATCCAGGTATGGATATATTTGAATATTTCTCTGCCTTCAAAATGAAATGGCTAGACACTTTGTAAATACCTTGGGTGCAGTAGATAAGCCAAAGGGAAGTGCAGAGAACTGATAGTGCATGGAGCCTGCTCTGAAGCGTAGGTATTTCCTGCAAGACTCCCTTATTGGAATGTGAAGGTAAGCTTCCTTTAAGTCTAAGGTTGCCAACCAGGCATCTTTGTCCAGCATAGGAAGCAGCTGTTGAAGTGTTAGCATTTTGAATTTTGGGATTACCAAAAAGGTGTTTAAAATAGAGAGGTCCAGGATAGGATGCCAGGAGCTGTCTTTTCTGGGTACCAGGAAAAGTCGAGTAAAAACCTTGTCCCCTTTCCTCTGCTGGGACAGGTTGAATAGCCCTAATACTTAGAAGAGAGAGAGTCTGTTGTTGACCCTCTGCCCACTGATTTGGGGGTAGGTCTGGCCAACCATTTGGGGTTGGTAAGGTGTGGAAGTGGAATCTGTATCCTTGGAAAACTATTTAAAACCCATTTGCCCTGGGTAATGAGTTCTCAGTTTTTTGCA
Organism: Protopterus annectens; assembly: GCF_019279795.1. Classification (NCBI taxonomy): domain Eukaryota; kingdom Metazoa; phylum Chordata; order Ceratodontiformes; family Protopteridae; genus Protopterus; species Protopterus annectens. The sequence continues at coordinate 1,341,971,884 of NC_056731.1, forward strand.
TGCAGGGTGAGCTTTCCTCCTGAGGGAGCAGGCAGCTGAGCAGGGCTTGGAAGGGTTAAGGTTAAGTCATTGTGACATTTTTCCATAGGGGGTGTCTTACTACTTCCATCTTTGGAAGTGGGAGACCCCCACTGCTTAGGCCTGTGTGTAGCCTGAGACTGTATCCTAGGTGGTCTGCTGTTCTTGGGTTTGGACAGAGAAGGGCTGGAAGAGACTGGAAAGGACCAATTCTTAGAAGGCCAATGCCTACTAAATCTAGAAGGCTGTACTTGCAGGAAACCTAACAGTTTGCATAGATTTAGCTTTTTCCTCCATCTTTTTAAGGATGACTTCTGCTTTGTTGCCAAACAGGCAATCTTGGTTTAAGGGAGGATCCAGTAATTTAGCTTTAACATGATCTGGCTAATTTTGCTCCTTAAGCCAAACATGTCTTCTAAGTACAGACCCAGTGACAGCAGCCCTGCAAGATACTTCTAAAGAGTCAAAACCACATTGCAAAGTATGTTTACCAACTTGTTCAGCAGAATGCATTAAATCCTATATTTTTTTATGTTCAGCACAGTCAGGAATTAACATTATTTTCTGTTTAAGTAGTCCCAAAATATGCTGCTGATACTTTAACATATGAAACTGGCAATTTAAGGCCCTAATGGCCAAAGTAGCAGAAGTGTATACCTTCTTACCCCATCTGTTCAAGGCCCTGGAATCTCTATCAGAGGGGGTAGGGTTTTTGGCAGCAGTAGCCTTAATGCCCTTTGGTCCTTGGGAAATGGTCTCTGGATCCGCAGTAGGATTCTCAAAGAGGAACTTGTGAGAGTCAGGTACTCTAATACCGGTCAGGTTTTCTGGGAGCTGGAGGTAAAGTGTCTGGGGCCAGGCTAGATTCCAAGAAGGCATCATCTATAACGTCCAGAACAGGAGGGATAGCTAAAGGCCTGTGTTGAGGGAGGAGTAAGAATTCCCCTAAGCCTCTTTTTGGAGTCAGAGTAATCCTGGCTTTCCCAGCGGAAATGCTCCCTAAGAGTGTGCAAGCTTTCACCATAAGAAAAATCTTCTGGAGGGGAAGCAGAGGGAATGGAATCCTCTGCATCAGAATCCTCATAGATAGATAAGGGTAAATCCTGGTAATCAGAAGAAACAGAAATTTCAGAATCCTGATCAGAAGAATCAGAAGGAAAATCAGTTCTAGGTCTCTTAGAGGGGGAAGGCTGGTTTCCCCTAATTAAAGTAATAAGGTCTTCAGCCATTCTAAGCATTTGTTTTTTAGGCATATGGGCCTGACCATGTGGTTTGGACGTCGGTTTTCTAGGCGTGGGTTGAGTTTTAGTTCTTGATGAAGAAGATGGCGTCAGTTTAAAATGCAAATCTGTAAGCCTGAATACATCCTCAGAAGCCAGTGCCTGCAGAGTGGCTCCGGACCCATCCAAGGTAGAGACATCCACAGGTTCCATAGTCGAAGAAGCATCTCGCAGCATACCGGACTCCGAATAGGTCTCAGTAGAGGCCTGTGAATCTGAAGTAGTGGGTATCAGGGGCTGCGAAAGCGCCTGAGTACTGGCGAAATGGCGACTAGCTTAACGGAAGCATCATCGGCAGTTTTGGACCTATACGGTCTGTCTCTGTCTTTAGCCTTATGTTTTTTCAGAATATCAGTAGTCAGATGGCTTACCAAAGCCATTTCTGGATAGTTAAACCGAGTACCAAAATAATTTGCTGCAAAAATAGACCAACGACAAATAGTTCGGGGGTTGAATAAGGCACAAATCCGACAGCGATGGACATCATGGTCTGGGCCCTAAGCAAGGAATGCAGTACGAATGAAAATCTTTATGAGGTATTTGCTTTCCTCAGGTAAGACAATTGTTAACTTTTACTGACATCTGTTAAGAGCAAGAAAAAGGATCCCCCAACAGGGTACTTAGCTTTTTTTTTGAAGACTTCGGTTCTGAAACTCGATAACAAAAATTTCAGGAGTCGTTCGACTGGCACTTGCAAACTGCTTCTGCTTCGGCACCACGCGGCAAGAAAGACTGATGTAATGGCTTTGGCTGCATGTTTTATACCCCTGACGTCATGGAAGAAGAGACCGCATCCGACATAGGAATCCAAGACTTAGATATTCAGGCTGGTTGAGGGCTACCTGCAGGAAGATAACCCAAATGTAATGACTGCAACAGTGAAACATGAAGAACATCACCTTGCACAGCTGAGCACCACTGATATGGCAGCCCATTTCATGGATGAGTGGTGTCACACTGGTGGTAGCCCATTTCAAGGATCAGTGGTGTCACACTGCTGGCAGCCCATTCACATATCAAGAAGCCATAAATTAAAGAGCATTTTGCTGATCAGCCCTCTCATAGTGACAATCAGCACCGGCTAAGGCAGGAGGGTGTATGAACACAGGCATGGGAGTTCAAAATCAAGAGATCAACTAGCTACTGAAAGGCATCTAAAATGGAGTACAAGAAGTGCCAATTCACTATAGAAGGCCCCTCAAAGCTTCACTCCTCTACACCACTTCCTGTGCTAATCCCAACCCTGGCCTTAACTCTAGCTCAAGCCCTAAACATAATGCTACTAGTAATCCTATCCATAACCCTAACACTAAATGAAAAACACACATTTTACACAAATCCTAATCCCTAATCTCACCCCTTGTAATACCATGCACACACACTCCCACACACAAAATACTGAAGTATACGTATTTTCCCAGATGTTTCAGCATTCCAACACACTTGCAAATTTTCATTACAATATTGCACAACCAGCATTACTTCTTTCACCAGACTGTGTTTAGTTAAGAGATCGGAATCCCCTAGAATACTCATGGATAAAAAGTCATGTTTAAAAAGTAAAACCAAGGATTAGCAATATAAAGCAATATTTTATCTAGTCTTCCTGAGGGTTGCAGCTAGTCTCTCATCTACTATACCCATAAGCTCCTTCGAGCTGTTCATGCTGCTCTGATTCCAACACTCCAGAACCTACTTAGATAATGCATTCAAACAGCAGTATCTCCAGCCTCTCCATAAAATATCCTGAATTGCTAGCTAAAATCTACCTTTATTTTAACCAATGCCCCCCCATGGTACATACCCATTGTTATGTATATCAGGTTTTGAAGATGCTTTAGCTCAAAGCTAATAAACTATCCTCCCACCTGTGAGAATTATAACTGCTAATTTTTAACAATGTCACTGAACCAGTACTTGATGAATACTAGTTTAAGGATATGGCAGACACCAAATCTACATCCTTCCATCTGACAACTGCAGCCCTTTTCTGGTCAATCCCCCTAAACACACACAACATACCATCTTCTCATTTCTTCCTCTGCCATGAGTGCCCCCGAAAACCTGCTGAGTCCATATGTCTACCTAACCCTTCCTCTCCTTCAGGGTATACAAATGTGGTGCCATCAGCATATACACAGGTTATAGTCTGTAGCATTCTTCACCATCTTACTGACCTTCAGTCTTCTAAACCAGACAAAGTAATTACAGTGCAAAATCATCAAATTTCCTGTAGGGAAAGAAAATTACTACCTCTTCTTCAATTTCTTGTGTATATAACATAACACTAATTTTGTACAGAAATGTTTTCATTAGTTTAACATACGTATAACATACACAGAAAGGAAAAAATTCAGCATTGCATACTGTTATACAATGTTAGGAATACACTGAATCATCAATGCAATCTTATACAATTAACACATTAAGAGTCTTGATATTACATAAAAGAGATGTAGTATATTTGAGATGTAGGGACAGACTGATTAACAGCAAACATTTTGCGAATTGTGAGACTAGTGGAATAGTATACCTAGCAATGTGTGGGAAATGCAAAGCATTCTATATAGGAAAATCAGAAAGAAAGTTGAAGAATAGAATGTATGAACAGAATTATGAAATAAAAAAAATAAATGTAAGTCAAATGCATTATTTAGACACAAACAACAATGTGAGGGAGCTAAATTTACATTCTTTGTTTTGGAAGTGGTACCTGAGGACATTAGAAGAGGTCCTTGGGAAGCACGTTTAGAGTATAGGGAACTTTTCTGGCAGTTGGCATTGGAAGCAAATATTCTGCCAGGGTTAAATGATACAATTTCGTTAAAACCTGTCCTAAAACTCAGAGCAGCAAAGTTATAAAAATTATTGCATGTTTTTACAAGTTTTGATAAGTATCATTCTTGTTAATGTATTTTGTGATACTCTGGTATTAATTCAAGTACCTGAATGTAATATTTGATTGCAGTTTTTATTTTGTCCACTGGAGGGGGGTTATTGGATTTACTATTAATACAAGTAGAGTGAAATAATTATGTATGTTTTTAAAAAGTTTTTATGAAAATTAGAAGTTGTTAGATTATAGACTGTATTTAGTATTTATTAGAATAGTATTTTAGTGTTAATATATTTAGTATATTATATTGTTTTATTTGTAAAAAAAATATGTAAAAAGTTTTATATGAATTTTATTGAGGGTAATTGATTAATTTTGGTATAATTGGTAATGAAAGGAAAGTTTATTGAAGTATTTAAACTGCTAAGAAGGAGAGGTATGAATTACATCTGAGGAAGTCTTGTGAATAGACAAAAACATTGATGTTATAACAGGGACAGCGTTAATGTACTGTTTTTTATACTGCAAACTTTGTGGATTAATAAACTGTTGAACTACTAAAAATATATGTGGAAAAGTACTGAGACATCTGGGTTGCAGTGCAGTGGGGGGGGGGGCAACGCATGGCTGTGTTTTAAATACCACATACAGTTTCACAGCATACAGAGTAAATGGAATAATACATGGTAATATAGTGACTTTGCATAGTGCAGCAGTGAGTTTTGGGTTTGCACATTCGAGATGCACATCTCCATTACTTTCCCTGATTGCTCGTAGTTGAGCACTGCGCAACTGCGAGCTGTATTGCAAAGAGTCTGACAGTTAGTATTGAGTCTATGAAACACACCCAAGGCTTAGCTGACTGTGGTAGAAGTTGTAAATGCATTAATACATTTATTTTTAAAACATGATGATTCTGGATTCAAATCCCAATGTATTTAATGCTTAAAACAGTGACAATGCAATGATATGAATTCTTTACAGTACATGTGTTGCTGTGTGTTGGCATAGTACAATGGGGTTAAGCGTACTGTGCAGAGGTAACAGCAACACTGTACAGCAGCTCACCATCACTTGGCATTGATTTGCAATGCCAAACTCCATGTAAACACAAAGGTCAAAAAGTGAATGGATCCACTGCTTATTCTGGTACTTATGTGTGTTGTGTATGATTCTATTTTTTGACCAGATTATAGGTGTTAAAATGGGGTAGGTATGAAAGTGGTGAAATGGAAAGCAAGAGGTGGGAAGAAGAAAGAGAAAGCAATACAGAAATGTGCTGCAGAGAGGTAGGAAGGAAAGAATCATAGCTATACAGTCCTTCAAGAGTAAAAACTGATAATATGTGCAGAATATTAGCTGAATTTGGACTGTCGTCTCCACAGAGAGGGGTGAATACAACATAATCATGTTGTCTGGCTAATTGGACTGAATCAAGTGTGTCAAGATGACACATATATGCAATGAGCTAAGTATGGGAAGTTTTTTTTTTTTGGTGGGACAGGTGCTTTTTTTTAATTCTGTAAGAGAGGAATGCTGGGTAAGGGACAGAGGCATTTCTGGGCCAGGTAAGTTGGGTAGGTGAGGAAGCAAATGCAAACAAACAAGACAAAGGGACGGTGAGGGTCAAAAAAGGTTGAGGCACACCATGACTGGGGTGAGGGAGGGGACAACAAATGTTCATGCCCATTAAATATAGAGACAGTGAATCGAGTACTCAGCCACTGGACTGTTACCACTGTCCCCTTACTCCCCTGGCAACTGGAGTGCTTGAAGACTTCTCCTCCTACATGCCATGAGGGAGAGCAGCCTCTCCATCCAGTGTAGGCATACACTAATGGTACAGTGCATAACCCTACACACCAACCCTGGCAAATCCTGGCAGGTGATGAAATCCCCAGCTTTGACACTGCTGCCAGGGGGTACCACTGCACCAATTTCTGGGCCAGTACTATCTGAGGGTGCAGGTAGTGCAGGGGCAGCACAGGCAGTGCTGCCAAGTTGGGTTCCTGACATGCTGGGCATCGGTGCTGGAGCCAGTAGAAAGGGAGCAGGCTAATCCATTTGAGCTGGCCTACTTTGATGTGCTGTGTAGCATTTAGTGAGTTGGCACACAAGGATGACATTGACATTTTGAGGATACATAATAGAAAATAAAAAAAGACAGATAAAGCTTGGGGTGAGAGAAAAATTAAAGATATCATATGCGACATACAATGCATTAACAAAATTATAAAGCTATTTTACCTGAATTATCACATTAATGTATACACCCACAGAAATACACACTATACCTACAGACTGCTGAAAGTAATCCTTGAAATGTGCATATATTGCACATATGTGTGTTCCAATTATACAGATCACAGTTAACAGCAGGGCATTTATGACACTCATACAGAGTTTAAGTTAACATTAATATTACTAAAGAAATACAGTACTGTATAGTTGTGACTCATAGTATTTAAACCCAGAACCTCTGACTACAGTCTTTTATTTGACTCCTAAAGTTGGTTTGTGCTACAAACTAATGCATGCATACTTGCTTTTACAGTTAGGATATGCACGCTCAATTTGCTAAAAATCTATGTTTAACTTTTAAAACTACAATAATACTTCTCTTGTGCTGCATACATACCACTTGCTTCCCTCACTGTCTCCTTTCAAGCAGCATGAGCATGTAGATTGAACTGTATGCCAGCATTAGCTGAGTAAAGAACAGAAAAGCATTATGCACACCAGTCTTGCCTATATTTAGCTTTCTAAGTATTACAAATACTCTCTTACGGTCATACTTGCACAGCTGTGGGATGTCTATAGTCTCAAATTCAGTCAACCAACAGTTGAGGGTATCCCTTTTGCCCTGTGTAGGTCACTACAATGATGCCTACACTGTTCTCCAGTGCATGGGATGCCAGTAGCACTGGATACAGCCTGAACCAAACTACTCCACACCTCAGATTTGTACTGGGAGTCAGAATAGCCCACCTGCAGAAGCCTTTGGCTGTGACACTTTACCAGGAGTCCACTAAATATCCTGGACACTCGATCTCTGTGCCCTAATCTGGGTAGTTTCTCCACTAACTCCAGCAACGCCTAACACCTTACCTTGGCCAATGAAAAATGATGCTTTCCCACCAATTCAAGTTATCACGTTTACTGGTAGTGGGCAAACCCAATCAATGATGCCAACCATGGTTGCACAATGTTAAGCAGAGTGTAGCAGTGCTAAGCAGGTATGACATAAATGTTTGAAACAGAAAAGATAATCTGACACATGACCTCAGTCTGAAGTGTGTTTGGTGATATAGCTTGGAAATGTGCATTGAAAAGTGGAAGGCGGCTGTTAGGTAAGTTAAGTTTCCAGACATGCCCGGGGCCATAAATGTCATGACTTAACATTTATTTTTGGCTTTATACAGTGATAAAATTGATTTTTAACGTGCAACATTCAAACCTAGGCATAAGGGGCAAAACATTTTTTTTCTACAGCATTTATTTTCCATGTTTCCAACAGAATTGCTGCTCAGACTTAGTCAGGGATCATTCATACATACAGCTGACAGTTTGAGGTGTTACACGTGTATGTGTGATCTGACATGGTTCTTGTATATAGATCCAGTTGTGTATGTGTATTTGATTGTGAAATCCATACAAGTCCAGATAGCAGAATAAAAATTACAGAAATATAGTAGACAGTATACCCTCAATCATCTGAAAACACACTAAGGGAATCTTATCCCTCATACATATAATTCATATCAGCTCCACTAGCTAAAGTGTTAAAGTAGTCAAAGTGAGAGTGAATATAATGGGAAATGGAACAACAGTAAAAATGTCTGGAACGTCCTGTATTAGAACCCAGAACCATGTGTATGGCAGTCATATACTTACACCTGTTGTCACAAGAATGTCGAACTAACACTTGCCTATTTTACAGTTCACTGCTATAAACTGCATTGTCACAAAAGTAAAAACAGGTTACACACTCTGTACTAGAACCCAGGACCATCTGTACTCCAGGCCTATGCTTACACCTGCTGCCACAGGAATAGTTACATGACAGTTCCTTAATTGCCTACTCATTCTTAAGTTCTCTGTGTTAACCACCACACAATGCCACTTAGCATGTTTGCATGGTGCCCAACAGAGTTAATTGAATGCATCCATATTCAATTGTTGGCGGTCTGCACCTTGTCTGCAGCTGGTCCATGACTGCAGCTGTTATGGAACCTTGCTAACCATTGCAAAAATGTATTATTTTTGCCCTTTGCACTTTTAAAGATGCCCTGTCTGCCTGCAGGTGTTGTGCATGCTTCCTGTGTGGGCACTAGTATAGTTTGTGCACTGCTAAGCGTCACACAATTGAGATATGCAGAGCCACGCCTGGCATTCATTTTTCTCTGTTTCATTGTTTGCGCAAAGTCATGCACTGTGCAAGCAATGGCCAAAACAAAAATTAAAATAAAAGGGAAAAGTAACTGAAATTATGAAAACCAATCTATGATATAAATACTGCAAAATGTTTGCTAGCACACATGAAATATTTCTACATAGGTCTGGATTTGAACTCTCACTCCAATGAACCTTCACAACAGAGTAAGGGTCCCTCTTTGCCAAGAAAACAGCTTTGCAGCAGGGAAATGAAATCATTCTGCATATAACCAACTGCAACATCATCCACAGTACTAAGAAACCACATAACAGTTACTTGTACATGTATTAAATCTGGATGTAGTGCACTGAGTGTTCACAAAAACATTTATGAGTACTGCTTGCAAAAATGCAGCTCTGTCTTATCTCTCTGTGTTTGCTGCTCATCCTTTACCTGACCAGTAATCTGAGACATGAAGTCTGTAAGGCATTTTATATCCTTGTCCATAATATGTGTGAGGATATTAGATGGCAATAATATACAGTTGTCAACAAATGAAAGGGAGGCTGATGTTAATGAACAGAACATCTGAACTGTGTGCTACTTACATTACCAACCTTGATAAAATTACTTATATACACTTTGTAATTCTAACCTAATACACCCACTGGAGGTAGGACAATCTGCACTGCAGTTTTATTTTCCTTCTCCCCGCCAGTAATCATTCACAGTTGCAATCCATTAGCAAGAAACACTGACGGAGCACCTGCATTATGATTACATCAACTACAAACAATGAGGAAGCCTGCATTATGTGACATCGGCTACACAGAGCCAAAAGTTTGGGATTCAGCAAATCTAATGAGTTCACACCTCATCTGCATCTTTCACATTCTAACAGCCTTGAATCTACACCATAAAAAGGTAACCATGTAGCTAGAGACCCTGAATGTGAGGAGACTTGTTTATGTGGAGAACAAAGAAGAGGCTATTACTTTGGGATATATCTGCACAGAAGACTACTGAACTTGAGAACATATGCTTGCATTTTTCATCAATATACTGCAGCTGATGAAATGTCATTTAAGAAAAATCTGTTTCATGTTTATATAAATATATTAATTAGCAAATGCGACTGTTGTTTGTATGCATTACTTAGAAATGTACTGATGGTGCTGGCATGTTTGTAGGAGCATTTCACAGATATACATGACTGGCAATGGCTTAAAAATGAATGTCCGTATTAAATCTGTACAGATGTTTCAGAGACAATTCATTTGATAGCACTTTTAGCAATTCACTGATGGGTTGTTCTTTTGGGGGTGGGGTGCAAAGCTGCATTTCTGTTTTAGCACAAACAAGGATAAGTTGCTACTGTTACTCTCCCTTGTTTTGCATCCAGGCTTGCTTTGTGTGTGAATGCAATATGTTACAACCAACCAAATCTTGTTGTTCATATTTCAAATATCTAGACTGTTTTATGTTTCTCCAGTGGGTAATACTGAAATGCCACGCATCCTATTTTATCTGGGAACAGGTACTTTTAAGTTATGTGACACTTATGTGTATTATTCTTCTGTTATGTTTTAGGACACCTAGGACTATGGCACTCCGGTATCTCAATCCCCCAAAACCACCCTTCAGTGACCCTGAGAATCAGGTCATTGTGGAATCTCTTAGGCGACAACTTGCCTTTCTGCTTGAGAGGAGACATGGAGATATGTCAGGCAGAATGCAGATTTGGCAGCATACAGTTGCAGATCTGAATGCAGTAAATGGTCACAGCAGGACATATGATCAGGTGCACCATAGGATCACTGACATGATCTCATCTGCATGGAGGAGAGCAGCTTCAGTAGCCCGTGATCAGATGGGTACCAAGGGGGGCTGCTACACAGCCACCAATAACACCAAATGAAGAGTTCCTGTCCACTGTCAGGGATCCAGACAGCTCAAAGTAAAGTGCAGAACAGCATGTCTTTGACATTGGTGCTACTGTTTCAGGGACAGCAAGTATGTCCCAGGAGGAGCTTCCAGGTAGGGTTATGTAACTCCATTGTTAAATGCTCATGTATGCGAAGTATTCACATGAATATGTTAGGTCTGTTTAACAAGAAATTTGTTGGGGGATTACAGACTGCTATAGTTAACCACAAATTCTGATTGATTTCACATGGGGCTTAGGTTGGACTTGTCATCAAAGTTCTTGTTGAAAGTATAGTTAATGGACATACATATAAAGGGTAAAAAAGTTTTACCACCTGTGTCACTGTTAATTGTGATTATGCTGTCCTTACCTTTTGCTTAACTTCTTCCAGGGCCATCCAGCATACGGAATAGACTATCATCTGCACATGGTAAGCCAAACATTTTTATGTCAATTCTGATGAGCATTTCATAGAAATATTTAGTGTGTGATGTTGGCGCAAAGACTGTGTACTGCTGTAGTGTTTGTAATAGTGGCACCAAAGTTACTTTGTTGGCATATACTGGGCTATAGTAGTGTAGGTATTCATTTTTCCTGTGTTTGTTGCTTATTATCACAGGTGTTTCTGACAGTGGAAGTGTGGGACTTCTACAACCTGATGTCAATGTATCAGTAGACTCTGATGATGATGGCCACACAGGGACACAGTTGGGGGATGCAGAGGTTGAATCTGACACTGAGGTTGATATACAGTCATCCCCTGTAATTCCATCAGACACAACAAGTAGGCCTTACCCATTCCAGTGAGCCCTCAGATACTGGACAGCTGGAGGGTGAGACAATCAATCCGGGAACTGGGTTTACTACAGCCTCAGTGCCTGTTGACTCTGGCTGTAGCCAAAGTGTGGGCAAGATGCCATGCAGGAGGGATGTTAGGGGTGCTCGGAGGAGGCCTGCTGTCCATCCTCCACCTGATAACGGTGTCTCTTCCTGTGCCAATCAAAACATGTTAGGGCCACCATGGATGCATAAGCATGTTCCCATAGGTCCTCCAGAGGAGTGCTTAGGGTTGCAGATGTAGCACAGGCCGACATGCACGACTGCTTCCACCATGTTGCTGATTCAATGGATTGCATGAATGACATATTGGAAGGGGTGGTGACTGTGATGGGGATGGCATCCTCATGACAGTAGGTTAGTCACATCATCTGTTGCTAGTCAATGTGGCCATGCCCAATCACGCTCACACTATGACAGTACTTCAACTGCTCAATCAGTAGTTGAGTGTTCCACACCCAGACATGGCAGGCCATGGGGTTGTGGTCCTGAGTGCCGTTGTGAGGGGGAGCTCGTCCAGCAGACATTAGTCATGCTCAAGTAGCAGCACTGCATCTGATCATGGGCGTGGATGTACCAGTGCAACTCTTGGCAGAGTCAGCTCTTGTGGTTGGTACGACAACAATAAACTGTCACCTCTACCATGCATGGCTCACACCTGTCCAATATACCAAGACACAGAGCTAGCAGACAGCTTGGCTGTGTTTGTGCAGACACTCACACACCAATTTCACCTGGAGGACCCACACAGACACACACACACACAACAGTTACATGACTCAGCTGTGAAGCTTAAAACTCATTTTGTCTCATTGGCCATTTGTTACTTTATCCAAATGTCAGCTGGCTTTACTTTCTTACTGAAACACACTCACTGACCTTTTGTGTCAGCCTAGGCTTTCTGCCCCCTGACAAAACACCCTGTGCAAGTGATAACTGTGCCATATCCCTGTTTGCTGTCTTTTGGATTCAGAGGTACATAAGGTTTGCATTCAATGCTTAGGGTGCACAGATGACTTGGTGGTTAGTATGTCTGCATTTGTAATGTTGAATTGTTAATTGTACCTTTGACTTATATTGGTCTTAGGAAGTTAGACAGTTGTTAGCATCACACAGTTTTGCATCAGTATTGTTAATGATCTTGTGAGGGTTATGAAGTCTGAAACCATACCTCTCAACTGTACCTCATTATGAGGAACATACCTCATTTGGGGTCTTAAAGAGTTTATGTTCCTCGAAGTTCCTCACTGAAGGGGTCTGTCGCACATTCAGTGTTAGGAATTTTTTACCTGAACTCCATGGTAAATAGAAATGAATCATATTAATTCATTAAAAGAACTTCTTTACAAGTAAAACCAGCATATTTTAACCATCCTATGACCTTCTTAGTTGAAACTGTTAGTAAGCCATTAGCATGTGTTCCACATTTTGCCCATTTATTCCACATTATGAGGGCTAGTGTTCCTCATTTCCGGGATGGAACATGGAGAGCTATGTCTAAAACTGTAATGTGTCTCATTACTTTCTAACTTCTCTCTTTAATAATTTTCCAGTACAAATGTATGGTGCTAAACTGAGGGCATGGAGTGACCAGCAGTACTTCTGAGAGATATGACTGTGAATCTTTGATGCCTGAGGCCTACTACTTAATAACTGACAAACATAAGTCACATAAGCCTCTGCTTTCTCATGTTAAGGCTATTTTTGTGCAAATGACCCACCTTTTAATTGTTTACATTACCAAGTAACAACATGCAAGGATATGCGAGTCATTCACATTATTCACAACACACCCCAGGTTCACTTACCTTGCAAATCTAGCAGTTGCAATAGTTTTAGTTCAGGGCTGACACTCTCTGATGTTATCAGTACACAGCCATTTCATGGGTAGGTAGGCTGCATCCCCCAGTAAATGACCCTGTGTGACATCCCCCTAGTGAACATCTGATACAGTTGGGATGTGTGTCAGATATGCGAGTCATGGTAACTGCCTGGGTTGCCAGCACATACGTTCAAGATGATTCCATTGGCATTATGCATGACTAAGCAGTTAATAGAGTGGAACCCCTTCTATTTATATATAGCCCTCCCTGTTCCCAAGGCAGTGCCTTAATTTCTACATGTGTGCAATCTATGGCACCCAGTACTTAAGGGTAGTGTACTATAGATTAGAACTCCAGCATATTTCTGGTCCTATCCTCAGGAGTAAGGGGAAATATATTTGGTCACTGGCATATTGAAACATAGCATTCAGGAATTGATGGAGGATCCTGAATGCTGATGTCTGACACACCTCTAGCATGTTTCCTATTAGTATTGGAAAGGTACCTGTAGCTAAAATTCTTAGTGCTACACATACCTTTATCTCAATTGTGATTGGTTCTCTTCGGGTTGCTCTGGCTCCAAGTTGAGCATAACAGAAGCTGCAGAGTTCCTGTAGTGTGTCACTATCCACCCTGTAGCATTCTACAATTTCTATGTCATGTAGACTGGATAAGTTAACCATGGTCTGAAAACTCCTCTCCTTCTTAGCTGTGGTCTATTAGCAGCAGCAACACAGACTTCAGCCTGTTGCACATACACATGAATTAAAGCAAGAGCAGCCCCTAACATTGTTTCTGTGTAGACTCTTTTCCATGGCTGTATTCCAATAGGTTTTGGAATTCACAGGGAAAACCAGCAGAGTCTACACTGTTGCTTAGAAGCTTGTTGAATAGCTCCATCTTGCATTGCTTGATTACATACAGTTCAGCTACTTATGTTGTAATTAGCATGCCACAGTGTTTACCTTGTTTGTTCGGATCTGCTGAATCTAAAGCAGTTTGCTACTGTGTGTACATTGAGCCATGATGCACACACAGTGTAAACAAACCATGTAGGCTTTACTGAATCTGGCCAATACTTACCTCTTCCCAATATATATTTAATTTTTCACAATTCATTACTCTTTGTGTTCAATCAGCTTTTACATCTTTACTACACCTCCAACAGACTGAAGAAGTCATTTTACTAAACGTAAAGATTTTTATAGGGAGTAACAAACATTATATGTATATATTTGCACATAAAAAAACTTTCTAGTATAAACTTGAAGAAGTTTGACTAACTGATTTAAGTAACAAAGTTTTATTCTTGCCATCTATTGAGTCACTCAATCCACTACTATCTAAAAAGTTCCACAATTTTGCATCAACATTATTATTATTTATAATTAAACGTATATAACTTAGATAAGTATCCTTTGTATTTCAATTTACCCCGATAATGGCATTCACATATTCAAATAATGGGGGAATAGTGTTCTGCTCCTCTCCACTCATATTATCTACAAATTCATTTAATTTCTTATTGGCAAATAATATGAACTAATTAACAGATTCATCCAACTAATAATTTTTCATTACATTTTCTGGTGACTTAGCTGTCCCTTTTACAAAGCAACCAGACCATAACATTAATCCATTCCTTTTTAGTGAATTCATTTTAACAATGCGCTGAGTTTCCTTAAATCTAGAGGGGTGTTCAATGGGAAAGCAGAAAATTTTCCATTTTGATATTAATGGAGTTTTAAATACATATTTCTCAATTGTTTTAAAAAATTGATTTCATATCTGTAGAGTCTAAAGACTTAAATTCATTTCCTTCTAAGGTAAATTTTATTGACCACTTGAAAGGACTGTTACACATTTCAGAATCGGGAAGAAGAGAGGCTCCAGACTAACTCAGGGGGCCATCTAACCTAAACCCCCCACCTGTGAGTACTGTCCATTTTTTAATGTACCATATTTGATAAACATAAGAATTTAATAAAATCTGTCTCTGAATGGTTTTCCAATGATTAGTGTAAGTTGAGTCTATCCAGAGTATAACAGAATTAAAATGTGCAGCAACAAAGTAAGATTCTACATCTGATAAGTTAATACCACCATAGCCACAATTTTATATGCTTTCTATAAACAGTTCTTGGCTTTTTAGGGTACCATAAGAATAGAGTTAACATTTTTCCATTTTCTTTAAAAGTATTCTTGTCAGTTATTAAAGCTACTGAATGCAATATGCATATACTCTTGGGTAATACAATTATTTTAATAAGTATTAACCTATCTTTGAAAAAAAAATTCATTCCATTTTTTAATAAGAAGTAACTTCAATTATTTTTTTTCAAAATTATTAACAATATTAGTCACATCTTGATAGATTTTTATTTCTAAATATTTTAGTTATTTTCCTTCCCAATTGCATTTATATTTATCTTTAAGCTTACTATCTAGTAAATGACAACACTAAAGTTTCATTTTTATTATTATTATTAAATTTCAGAAGCGACACTTATTGAAGTTTTTCATTTTCTTCGTTCTTCAACCGAATAATTTAAATATCCTACAGTTGGTTAAATATCAGCTGCAAAAAGCTGTATTTTAGATTGACTATCCTTTTTAACACAGAATCCATCAATTTTCCATGTTTCTTTTACTTTTAGCTAAGAGTTCAATAACTAATGCAAATAGTACAGGGAACAAAAAATACCCTTGCTTTGTGCCTTTGTTTACAGTGAATCCTTGAGAAATATAACAGCCAATTTTAACATACGCTTTGGAGTCTCTATACAGTTTTTTTTAATATTCCAGTAAACTGTTCTGGAAATGCAAATGTTTCTAAAATTTTAAACACGTAGTTCCAAAAAAGCTCTCTTGATGTCTACGCTAATTAGGGCCAATTTCTTGTTCATTTCTTTGGAAATCTAAGATATTTGCCACCCTTTTTATATTATCATATGTTAGTCTATTGACTTAGAAATCCTGTTTGATCTTTTTTAATTAATTTATTTACTATACCTGTAAATCTTGTGATTGAGATGGAAGTAAATATTTTATAGTCTACATTTTATAATGAAATAGGTCTACATGAGAAAACTAACTGGATTTCCTTTCCTTGTTTAAGTACAGGTCAGACTACATAACATTTCCATGAGGAAGGAATTATTTTGTCACTCTGAATTATCCTGAAAACGTCACTCAGTAATTCTAAAATATTTAATGGAAGCAGAGTATATAATTCCATACTTAAACTATCTAACTTCCAGCTTTACCATTTTTCCCTTTTTTAATCATCTTTAACTTCTGTTAGGGTAATAGGCCTATTCAACTGAGATATTTATTGGTTATTAATTTTATTAGTAACATTTTTCTTTAAATACTTGTCAGTTTTGTAATCAAGATTATTTTTTATAAATAAAGAGAGATCTCTCAGGATAAGGTACCTGCTATGTCCCCAAACGAAAAAATGTCAATATCAAGGTGCAGGTACTCCATGACTGTCAAAGCCAACCATCAACCAAAAATCAATAAAAAAATGTTTATACTTGAACAGCAAAAGAACTTTATTCCATGGGTTGTTAAAGCTTTCACGTCTACTCTGGACGCTTCTTTAGACTTTTTTTTCTTTAAATACTTGTCAGTTTTGTAATCAAGATTATTTTTATCTTTACTAAGATTCTCATGGAATTTTTTATAAATATTAAGCATTCCCTGTATGCCTGAAGTAAGCTTTCTAGTGTAAGGATTCCATATATTATTGATTTGTGCCTTTTTGTTTAACATCTTACTTCTATTAGCTAATCTAGTTACATTTTAAGTCACTGTCTAACTGTTCAATTTTGTTTTTACTACAGCCATCTCCACTTTATGCATTAAAACTGTTTAATATTTTGCCATTACATTTAATGACTTCAGTATTATCTACTTTGTTTGTTGTTTAAACCTTACTTTGGGTATTTCATCTTGTATTTCTAACTCTTTATCCCACTCATTCATTTTATTACTACTCCATCTTCCCATTCTATCTTCAATATGCATTTTTAAAAAGTCAAATAGTATGACTTTAATAACCTATTATCATTTAAAGATAAAAAATTCTCGATTTATTCCTTAAGATAATTCCTAAATTATTTTAATATCTGCATATATACTGGGATTCTATAAATAATCTGAAATTTCCTTATATCCATTAATATACTAATACTTCATACATTATAATTTGAAAAATAAAAACAGGAATAAGAAGGAATAGTTTTTTTTAAATAATTCACTTTAATAAGTAAATCTGTAGAGACATAAATCCTAACATTTCTAGTATGTGTCCCATGTGCATAAGAACAATGAGTAAATAACAATAACTTACTTTCTGCTTTTACTATTAACTCAACTAAATTAGTATTCGTAATCCATCTGTATAGTGCTTTAGCTGATGCCAGAATTTTACCCTTCTTCTGTTCACCTGCATCTTCTATACTAGATATTCAGTTAAAATCCCCTTCTAAAATTAAACTAATCTTCCAATGACTTTGTAGTAAGTTTAAGTGATCTTTAGCCACTCTTTCATCTACTCCACAGATCCAGTAAAAATTAGCTAGTGTACAGAGTTTGCCAATATATTTAATTACAAATGGATACATTCTTTTGGGATCATCAATGGATTCATTAACCTTAAGCATTACAGTAGATTTTCTCCAAAATATAGCAGCTCCTCACCTCCTTTTGTTAAAAGACACAGATGATAACATTTCATAACCTAAATTATTTAAATATTCTACATCTTTATTTATAAAGCGAGTTTCTTGCAAAATATAATGTCTAGTCTATTCAGTTTTAGATATCTCATTAATGATTTATTTTTGTTGCCATTAGATAGATTAAAACTAACCATGCTATATATTTAAAAAGATTTCTTTTAAAAGATAAGATGCACTTATCAACCATATTAATTTAAATGTATGTAAGACTCTAATGCCTTCCTCCATCACTATCGTAACAGTCCAGTTTTTTGAACTCTTCCTTTCTATAAACTAAACTACTAAAACTCATAACTAAAACAAAAACAAGTCTACAACTGTAACTGTACATATTACTAATAAAAAACAACCTACCATGGATTCCAAAGTTCCTAGTCTGCCCATCAAACAGGCAAACTACTACACTATTTCCCTATCTACCAATACTTAAAAATTAATTAAAAAAAAAAAAAAAACTAGCCAAAAGCTACAGTGACTTACAAATAAATATAATAAAGTTACAAATAATGAGACTATGAATTTAGTTATATATTTTGACATTTAAAACTATTCCCCCATTACTACAAACAGAAGAGGATTATTAATCACAGATATTAAATAAACCAACAAATAGTGTACTGTAAAACTATTAAATATGCCTAAATTATTCACTCATTCAACATAACTATAACTAAATCTCCAAATAAGTAGAACAAAGTGGGACTTTAAGAGCTAAAAATATTTGTAAACTTACAGGTGACAGGTAATGCTATCATACTAAACTATTACACAAAATGAAAATATATATATATATATATATATATATATACACACACACACACACACACACACATACATACATATATGCACCTAAAAGATACACATTTTTAGATCTAACAAAAGCTCTGAATTAATGTTAAAAGTACAAGTGTCTATTGCAAAACCATGTAACAATCTTAATATGATAAATATTAAAATATGTTAAAATCCTATAGCTTATTAAACTAATTCATAAAATATATACTTTAATGAGGTCAAAAAGAATACATTGCTATTTCTATAGAGTCAAAAATAATTTGCAGTCTGTATTGTATTCGAAAGCTATAATGTGCTTAATTCAAACCCCATTCTCCCTTCCCGGGTTCAAATGCACTGAAAAATGTACTTTACTCTCTATCTAATTAGATGTACTGATTCAGCACTATAACACTCAAATTTCAGCTTTGACTTACGAAAGGAGTTACTTCAGGTTGTATTAGTAAATCTAATAACATACAATATGCAAAAATCTTCAACGTTCACCTGACCAAGACTCAAATTTCAGCTTTTAGGATATTTTCAAGTTTTAAATGATTTTCTGTGTAAATTACATAAAATCCTGTACATTCACATTTCCGCCATATGCACGTACATGTAATACATATCTTTCTTATAAGCAGTTTATTTAAATATATACTTTGTCTTATTTGCCCACTAATATTCGACTTTATTCTATATCTTTTATTTCTAAAATCTCCCCTCAAACAGCTATTTAATCATCAACACTCTAACAGAAACTGCATTATGTGTACATATTTCTTAACTTACTTGTACTGCTCTTTTATTAATTTTACATAGTAAATATTTCATTTGTTATGCATATTATTTATTAGAGGTTTACTCTTATTAATTCAAATATTAAAAGCACTCTTGACTATATATAAAATCATTCTTATTTACTTTGAATGCATGTGTTTTAGTCATTTTGAACAGCTGCTCTGATCTGAGCTTCACATCTTGGCATTAGAATTTGATTACAGCGTATGGAAATGAGAACTCACAGCACACAGCAGCTGCTAATTCCCTCTTAAGTTTTGCATTCTTAACTTGTTTAACCCATTCTAATCAGTAACAAACATCTAACTTTACTTCTTTCCATTAATATGTATAGTGAGAGTTATAACACAACATGAGCTATTAACATTCAGCAAAATGCAAGCAAATTTATATGTCAGCAACAGCTTAGTATAAAATATTACTATAGCTTTTGTTTTACCAATTATTTTAAAAAAAGAAAAAATATTATTTTGAGTAGATTTCTCACATATATAGTTAGAAAAAAAGGAAAGAAAATAAACGTTCCTTTCTGTTTTCAGCACATCAGTGTTGAACTTTGACCTAAATATTCTTCAGAACCAGGGAGCAAGGCAAACAAGAATCCTGCATTCTCACACAACTGGAACATTCTTTTGTTCTCAAGCTTTTTTTAAGTGTTACTTTATAAACCAACCTGTGAAGGGAATGTGTTACACAGGAACAAAGAACACAAAATCATCCGCACATTAACACTTCTAATTAGCACAGCAATGCACATACTAAGCAAAGTTAAGCAAATAAAATAAAATTCGTAACTTATATAGTCTTAAAGTTTCCAATTCTACTGCTTATAATTTGATGACATTCTCTTACAGGAAGTATGGAACATTTATAAATACATTTATAAGTTTAATTAAATGAATTACATTAAGTATTTCACTGTAAATATAGTAAAGCAATAAAATAATATATATTCCTTATCAAGAAAAGTGTTTAGCTTAAAATATACTTACATATCTTTTGAAGCTTAATGTCCAATACAAACCTTTTATACAGAAAATAAAAGTCCTGCACTTGGAGAATAAAAATCACTTGTTTTTAAGCTTTTTAATTTGAGAAGCAACTTTCCAGAATTCAGCTCACTGTTTCTTGAGGGATATACTGCTCCAATCCATTTGTTCACTATTATTAAGGATTTTACTTTTGTTGACAAAAGTAGATGCATTCTTTAGTGTGTCAAATATTGTAGTTCTTTCAGAAATAAATAATTTGACTGTTGCAGGAAACAATAAAGTTACTTTAAGTTTGCCCATTTCAAGTTCCTTAATCAGTGGTAAGCATGACTTTGTTTTACTCATTACTTTACTGGAATAATCCCTGTCAAATCTGAAAACATGCTCAATTATTTTAATAGATGGGTTAGACCATGCTGTTTTTAATATTGATCTTTTTCTAAGCTAGACATAAACTTAAGTATAACTAAATGTGGTGGCGAGTTTTCTTTTTTCAAAGGTGTTGTCAGGGATCTACGTGCCCTTTCAAAATTTCAGGTAGAGTTAATGATTTAAGAAGCTAGGTTAAGAAGTTTATTATACTGTCGCCCTTATACTTTTCAGGTATACTATATAATGTTATTTAATTGTAGCCTATTTTCTAAATCAACTTTATGAGTCAGTTTTAAAAGAAAGTCAGTCTGAGACCCACCTTCTGTTATTCTCCATTCATGATAATTTAAAGCTTCTTCCATATTGCTTGCTGACTTTTGCACTTTGCTGTTACAAAAAAATTTCTAAATGCTCCATCTTCTTTCTGGTCTCTTCTTTGAAGCTTTCTATTTTGGCATCCAGCTTATCGATTTTAAATAATACATCCTGTATACTAGACATTAATGTCAAACTGTCTTTTTTAACACAAGAATTATGAGTACCATTTCTTGAGCAGCTCATGTTGAAGTATCTTTTGTTTTTACCAATCAGTTGAAATTCTGACAGGAAAATTACAGCTTTTGAAGAACTTGAAGCTGTACATATTTTCTCTGTCTATTAGTGAATACAATTAGCTAACAAGTATCTCCAAATTTTTATTTTTGGATTATATTTTCTGTCAGAGACAAGTTTTCAGTCACAGAGCTTTCACTAGTTGCTGCTCTCAGTTAGCCATCTTGGCCACACCCCTTTGCACAACACTGAATTTTGATTATTGTGCAGCTGCTATTGAATTGTGCTGAATGGCTTAGACTATAGGTTAGTGTTTAAAGTAATGTTGCAAGGAACAAAGTCTGACTTGTTGTTAAGGAACTTGAAATGACCAGACCATAGCAGTAGACAAATGATTACAGTCTGGATTGCTTCTCTGACTAAATAAATAAAAGACGTACCATCAGGGTATCTGTCTTTTCAATAGGTGATGCAATAAAGCACCTTACAACTTACAGCTTAACGGAAAATGCTAAACAATCAGTTCTGTTGGTCTCTAAAGACAATATAAAACCTGTCCTGATAGCACATTTCAGTTCTAAGTCCTTTGACTTGCCTTTCTTTACAGAACAGCAATATATATATATATATATATATATATATATATATATATATATATATATATATATATATATATATTTAATTATTTATTTATTTTATTTATTTTACATCTGTTGACCGGGATAGTCCAACTGGAGCCATGTCCATTTTCAGTGGAGGCCCGGGGAGATAAGCTCCAAGTTATCAGATACAATAATACAAGTAAAACAAGAGTACATAAGTAGTATTACCAATGAATACATAGACAGACATGAGATACCCCTGGTTATAGTCAGGAGAAAAATTAACAATAAATAGCTGGGTTATTCACATTCATGCTGAAGTTACCAGGGGTTGTTGCAGTGGCAAGCCAGTTAAATGCCATATGTTGTTTGAGTTTAGTTTTAAATTGTCCTAGGGAGGAGAGCAAAGTAATATCACCTGGAAGTAAGTTCCAGGCTCTGCCTGCAGTGTTAGCAAAGAGGGCATCTCCAGCAGTGTTGCTGATTTTGATTGTCTGAATTAGAAGTTTGTTCGAGGATCGAAGCAGTCTTGGATTGTTGTGGGGGGTGATAATATTTTGAAGGACTGGTGTGTTATCTGGGTTATAGAGGATTGTGGGGGGTGATAATATTTTGAAGGACTGGTGTGTTATCTGGGTTATAGAGGATTTTGTTAGCCATGATAAGCAGGTTATATTGTATGAGACTGGGAAGTTCTAGCCACCCAAGCTGGTTTAGATTGATGCAGTGGTGTGTTTTAAATGGCATTCCAGTGGCAAACCTGGCAATATGATTGTAACAGGTTGACAGTCTATTTAGTACAGATTTGTTTAGATTGGAGAGAAGGGGGGAGGCGTATAAAAGTGTTGAGAGTAGATGAGAGAGAGCTATATCCATCTTAGCTGGAGGGGTTAGGAAGGCTTTTATGCCATATATATATATATATATATATATATATATATATATATATATATATATATAGAAGGTGCAGGCCAACACGGAAGGTCTTTGGCTAACAAAGTTTGCAGACGACTGCAAACTAGGAGCCATAATTGAAACTCCTAACGATGTGGGCAAACTACAAAAGGGCCTCATTGAGACAGACACCTGGTGTCAAAGCCATGGCCTGAAGCTCAATGACAAAAAGGAACCCAAAGAAGCAGTGCTGTGTTTTTGAAAGAGTAGAAAATTACTCCAAAGAACTACAAAATTAAAACATACTGCAAGCATGGACAAGGTAAATTTATATATATATATATATATATATATATATATATATATATATATCAATACTTTAAAGCACTGATTTGCTTTCAGAAAAATGATGAATAACCAACAAAATAAAAATTATTTATCAAGCTAAGTTACAATAGACATAAAAAGGTACATGGATGCCCTTTTCTAAAGTGCTGTTTGATGTACTGATTTCTGAAAATGCCTTGATTCCAACAAAACTGTCTGATATGATTTTAGGAGCATGGCTGACTTAAGGGTAAATGTAGATGCATAGTTAACAACCAAATAGAGTTTTACCCCCTATAAGGACTTCTGATATGGTGACATGTTTGCTGTCTTTTGGATATGGTGATATGGTGACATGTTTAGAGAATTAGGAGTTGGTGGAACCCCACTGCATCTGACAGTGACAAATACTGTGTTCCACTTGAAAGAAATACATTTTACTAATACTGCCTCAACAGAAAATGAACGCACACCAAATACCACTGACAAACTATCTTTGAAGCCTCCAGTCAGGTAAACAAAGACATTGATTTAATTCAGATGGAGCTGTTACAACTTCCACGGGCAACACTTTCTCAACTGTAGCTTTAGCCAATCAGTATTTCAGCACATCATTCAGACATTCACATACATGTACAAACATACCCCTTGCATACCATTAAGACAGTTCAATATGCGCACCTGCACAAAAACAGACAGCAGCAATAAAAGGTTGAAAATCAGGAGCTTCAACTCAGAGAGATATGTGAAGCCATTACTGTTATTACACATTTACTGCATGCTGCCTAAATGAGCAGCACTATCAAATGCCTAACAACTGAGAGTCTGCAATTACTACTTGCCTTCCCAAGAACTGAACCTCGCCTCGGTGATGATGAGGAATTGACATGTACTTTCCCAAGTCGCCCTCTGGTCTTGTTACAGTGTAGCCAGCAAAGTGAACTCTGTAAAACAAAACAAAAACAAATGCGGTATTTTAACCATAAGCAGAACAAGATGTGTGATTTTAAAGATCATGAATTTGTATGTGCTATCAAATAGTGGGAAAGTACAGTTGTGTGTACAATCTCACCATAACAATAAATGTCTTTCTCTTCCCTGTTGCAGTATTCCTTACCTAAGGGATCTCCTGCCAAGGATAGCCCAACATCCGGCCAGCATGCCAAAGCTTTCAGCTCTTATATGAGTCATATATGTCACAAGTATACTCCACTTGCAAGACACAGAACAAAGGTGATAACGGATGCAAACACTCAGAACTTTAAAAGCCTCAGGAGGAACTGAATACGCTCAGGGAAGGAAGAACATGCGCATTCAGAAGGAAAAGCAAGAAGGTAAAAGGAAAGAACAGCCCCTCACCCAGGAGGGAAACAGAAACTAGGGGGGGACAGGACAGAGGGGGGAGGAGGGAGGGAGGGAGATCTACTGTTATGGTAAGATTTTACACAACTGTATTATGTCCTTCCATATAGCTGTTGCAGTATTCTTCACCTAAGGGAGAGTAAAAGAGCTCAAGAGGAAGCCTGGGAGGAGGAAGGCACAGAGGCACCCTCCACAAAGGAATGAAGAATAGGCCTGGCAAAACCTGCCCTGGAATTTTTTTTATTTATTTTAACATTTGTTTACCAGAAAAGTTCAACTTGGAACAAAGCCAATTTTCAGTGGAGGCCCAGGGAGAAATGCTCCAAATGCATGTCTTTGTAACATGGGAGAAAACCGGAGCATCCGGAGGAAACCCACACAAATGCAGGGAGAACATGCAGAGTCTGCACAGAAGGCACCCCAGCCGAGAATCGAACTGGAGAACCTCTTGTTGTGATGTGACAATGCAACCGCTGCATCAATGCGCCATCCAATAATAATAAAATTAACATCTAACTTGTAATGTTTATGAATAGAGGACCAATTAGCAGCCTCAAGGACAGAATTGGTATCTAGACCCTTGAAAAGGGCATCAGAGGAAGCATCTGCCCTAGTAGTATGTGTCTTTACAAACAAGGAGAGACATTTGCCATGAAAGAAATAAGAGAGAGAAATTACCTTAGAAATTCAGGAGGAGATGGTTTGCTTAGAAACAGCCAAATCCAAAGTCCTCACATGAAAATAAACAAAAAGCTGCTCAGATTTATGAATAAATCGTTTTGTCTAAATAATATCTGAGCTGTCTATGCATGGCTTTTCTTCAAATTAAACGCAATCTGTTTAAACGTCTTGGGCTGC
Organism: Protopterus annectens; assembly: GCF_019279795.1. NCBI lineage: Eukaryota > Metazoa > Chordata > Ceratodontiformes > Protopteridae > Protopterus > Protopterus annectens. Next base: position 1,341,997,262 of record NC_056731.1, read on the forward strand.
AGGTGCATCCCCCACCCTCCAAACTTAAATAAGTACTATTGCTGAAGTGCAATTCCAGTGAAAATGTTACAAAGGCTTCACTGCAAGCACGACTTTTCTTCAAATGAAACGCAATGTATGTCTTAACTTTCAACATAAAGACTTAATGTTAATGCCTTTATATACTGAGGGGTTTTTTTGTTTAAAGCATGCACACTTGCAGATGCCTGTCTAGCTAGCCCAGTTTTCCTAACTCCAATCCTGTAAGACCCCATTTCAGACTCTAGTTGATGACACACTGCTGGGTTCTGTACCTCTCTCTGAGTGGCAAGGCAAAATTTATTTTTTTTTATCTATGGCTTTTACATCCAACTGTGCTTTTTTCCCCAGTTTCATCTGTGACCAGTCAATATTAGACTATTTTTGCATGGCAATAGCTATCTACTTCCAAACTAAACTGCACTACCCCAGAATTAGTAACACCAGAAATAATTAACTTGTGCTAGTTTAGTTTCCCCCCTTGAACTGTACTGCCATTTACTTAATTGCAGTTCATCTGTTCACTTGGTACTCTCTCCATATCACTTACCTACAGTTTGAGTCAATTGATTGATTGTTTTTGTTTGAATTGCCCATCTTCCAGAATTTGGTTGAGAGACCTGTCAATCACTCCCGCAGGACTCCTGCAATTAGTCCCTGCCCTCCTCCCCCACTAGGAATGCATAGGACAGAAGTTATATAAAGGCCTGTATTCTCTGTTATCTGATTGTTTTCCAGCCCACAACCCCTCCTAAGAGCAGCTAACAGGTTTCTGCCCGCTTCACTCCCCACCCTGCCCCCAATTCCCACCCACCACCGGTGGTCCTACCTTTATTAGAACAAACCCCTCCCATCATTTTTACCACCAACCACAACACTACTCCCAACTCTAAATCCATCTTCTCACTACTACCCCTCCTCTTCTAACATGAATAAGCATACCATCCTTATACTCTTTGCATACCCTCTCCTTGCATATCTTACATCTTACCAAAACTCCATTATACCCCCACTCAACCACTTCCACTGTACAACTATTCACTCCATCACTCATGACTCACCCTCACTCTGCTTCTTTCCCACCAACTCAAGAACCATCCCTATGCATCCCCCATATATTCTATCAACTAAAATACTAAAACTAAATGCATCCCTACAAGTTAACAAAATAACCCTCCCATCACATCTGTTACCAACTGCACCCAATCATAAAGGTTCCCTAAAATGCAAACTTTTTCACAAACTGATAAAACTAATAACCTCATGCATATCAAAACTTGCCCTCAGTGGAGACATCCACCCCAACCTTGGCCACTCCATCTCCAACCCCAATTCTAATAATCAGACTAACCACCACATCTCCCAAATCCCAGCCAGTAGAAAACCAAATGCACTCCTTCTGCTAAGCCTAAATATCAGAGGTATAGCCAACAAAGTCTGCGAACTCCATGCCACCATAGACTTATACTCCCCAGATATAATCATCCTGACAGAAACCTGGCTAAAACCTCACATTACCAGTGAGCAAATCCTCCCTAATAGTTACAACATACTAAGACTAGACCGACTAAACAAGAAAGGAGGTGGTATAGCTATAATATTTAAACAGCATCTAAACATCCAGATTCTAAACTCATCAGCTCCCCAAATTGCCAATGAAGAAATAATATATACCAACCTGAAAATAAACCAAAATAAAACCATCAACATGATAGGATGCTAATTCCCACCTGGCCAAAATATCCCTTCACTAGAAAACCTCCCCAGCCGGACTACCCACCATCTCCCTCAAGAGACGATAACTTTAGGTGACTTCAATATTGACTGGCAATCCTGTTGCAGCAACCATCCAACCCAGTATCTAAACCTTCATGGCTTCACCCAACTAGTCCAGTCACCAACCAGAATAAATAAAAACTCCAACAAGCACACTACCCTGGACTGGATACTAGTCAGCAAGATTCCCCAGTCCTATATAGCAGGCTGCCTATCAGACAGCCTCAGTGATCATTCCCCAACATTCCTACTCAAAAAACACCTATACCAAGTTAAACCTGTCATCTACCGTCAAATACGTAAAAAACGACACTTTAACCCAATCACATTCATCTCATCCCTCAAAGAATGTAACTAAATTACCTCAGCCTAGATGACGCAGTCCAACTTTTGAACACTACCTTCCTAAGCATCCTAAATAACCATGCCCCCATAAGACTTACCAGAACCAAAGCCCAACTCTCCCCATGGCTACAGAAAACAACTAGGTCAGAAATAAAAAAACGAGATAAAGCCTGGGAACACTGGCGCAAAACCAATACCCGCTCAGCTAGACAGAAATTCCTAGAATTACACAATAGAGTCAAAAAGCTAATAAAGGAGGACAAAATCCAATACTACCAGTCTGCCCTCAACTCCTCCCAACACAACCCCAAACAATTCTGGACCTCCATAAACTCCATCCTCCACCCAGGTAAAATCAATACCCCCTACACCTAGCATTCCTTACTCCTCAGAAAATATTGCTACCTCATTCAACACACACTTCACACAAACCATACTATCACTAGCTAGACAACACAACCCCCCTCCACTACACCCCACACCTTCACCCAGTAATCTCCCCACACTCTTCTCATTTTCTCCCATTCCTACCTCCAACATAAGAAAACTCTTAACTAAACTTAAACCCACAAAATTAGCAGTAGACACCTCCCAAGTGAATTCCTACAAATTGCAGCTGACGCCCTAGCCTACTCAGTATCCATCTTGACTAACCAATCTCTGTGAGAATGCTACATCCCTACACTATGGAAAATATCACACATCATTCCCCTTCACAAAGGCGGCCCCTCCACAGAACTAACCAACTACCACCCCATATCGATTCTATTTCCACTCTCCAAAATACTAGAGAGATGCATTCACTCTCAAATCTCAGACTACCTCTTTACTAACAACGTCCTTTCTAATACTCAACATGGTTTCCAATGAAACAATAGCACCACCACTGCCTTACTCTTTTTTACTAACACTATCCTTCGCCATAAAAACAATGGCCATCTCTCCTCTGCTACCTTCCTAGACCTATCTAAAGCATTTGACATGGTCCCACACAAACAACTCCTCCCTGTACTCAATAACCTATCCTTTTCTCAGTCAGTCACCAACTGGTTTCAAAGTTACCTGTCTGACCGCCAACAATCTGTTGTATGGCAAAATGACATCTCCCCAACTACCTGTCTCTATTGGTGTTCCCCAAGGATCCATCCTTAGACCCCTACTCTTCTCTATTTTCACCAATAATGTAGCCTCTGCCACCAAACATGGCACACTCATACAATATGCAGATGACTCAACCATCATCTGCTCAGCCCAGTCCCTATCCGAACTGCAAAAGGTCACACAGGATGCCTTTTCCTCTGTTGATACTTGGCTATCCAATGCCCAGTTAATACTCAACCCAAACAAAACTAAACTCCTCATCTTCAAACCCGCCAAACATACTCAAAACAACTCTGACTTTAACATCACAGCAAAAGACACCACTATCCACCCAACAGATCAAATTGCTAGGAGTCAAAATAGACAACAATCTCATATTTGACATTCACATATCCATGACCATAAACAAAGTCCACCAAAAACTAGGAGCCTTATACAAAAATAAGCAACTCCTCACCAATGCAGCTAGGATTTCAATTGCAAATTTGCACCTTACCTCCACCTTACTTTATGCCTCTCCAATATATACCAACCTAAGGCAATGCGATCTAAATAAACTCGAGACTTGCTACAACAAAATCACCAAATTCGCCACCAGGGCATCCTACCACAGTCACCACTGTCTCTCACTTACTGAACTAGGCTGGCTAGAACTCCCTCAACTCCTTCAATGGTATCAACTCGCACTCGCCCACAAACTGGTTAACCATCCTCTAAAGGTCCCATCCGTCCAGTATCTACAGCAACCCTATCTCACCACCAGACCACTACGAACCAGCAACAAAAATCAATTACAGGTTACTAGAGCCAATAACACTGCTGGAGAAGCACTATTCTCCAGCGCTATGGCCAAATTATGGAAACCCCCCCCCCCACAATAACCTCTCTACCATCATGCACGCACTTCAAAACTTTACTCAAAGCGCACCTAAAAACATGCTGGCTATGCCCTTGTAACTCTCCCCTCTAACTTCTCCCACTCCATCTACCTTCTACCTCTCTTCCACCCCACAAACTACCTTTGATTACAGCAAGCTCTGATACTTCCATGCCTATCTACTTATTATATGGCAGTAACTTCTTATTGTAACAATTGTTAATATCTGCTATGACTTTGTGGATAGAACAGATGCTAGTTATCTACTGAATGTACTATGTTCTTCATCTGTAACCATGTAATATTTTAATTGCTAGGATTCTTCATCTGTAACTATGTCTAATATTTTAATTTGTGGAGCTTTTCTCCCTGGGCCTCCGCTGAAAATGGACCTGCGTCCAGTCGGACATTCCCGGTCAACAAATGTAAATAAATAATAAATAAATAAATCCAAGGTGTGAAGAATCTTCTCACTGGCAGACTGCAGAGAGGGGAAAAAGAAGAAAGAAGAATAGATTGATTAAGGGACACCTCATTAACCACTGAGGGCATGAAAGAAAAATTAATAGGAAGAGATACCATGACTCTATGAAAAACTAAAAAAGGTGGAATAGCCATGAGAGCCTGAAGCTCAGACACTCCCGGCAGACGTTTGAGCCAAAAAAAAACAGTCTTCCAAGTATAACCTTGTAAAGAAACTGAAAATGCAGGCTCAAAAGGAGACTGGGTCAACTTTTCAAGTGCAAACCTGAGGTCCCGAAAAGGCAGAATAGACCTCCTGGGAGGCCTGATATGAAGGATGCCTTCAAAAACTTGCTTGACCTCAAACCTAAAGGTCAGAGGAGTATTCAAGGGCATACAAGAAGAAACTGCTGGCAGATGAGCTATAAATGAAGAATATGTCAACACAGCAATGAGCAGATAACATAAATAACATAGAACCAGAGGAACCTTTACTGACAGGGAATCCTGATGGTGAAAGAGGCACCAGACAGAAAATCTTTTCCATTTTTTACGGACATGATTTTCTGCTAATGGGTTTCCAGTCTTCCTGCAGAACCCAAGGCACATCCTCAGAAAAGAAGCGTCTAAAAAGGATCAAAACCCTATCACCCAGTGTCATATGAAGAGTGGACAAATGAAGACGGATAAAAACACCCTTGTTTTGTGTGAGAAGATCCACCAGGTGAGGTAACCTGGAGTGACTGCCCCTGGCCAAGTGACAAAGAAGGGGGAATAATGCTGTCTGGGCCAAAAGGAAGTCAATAACAAGATTTTGGGAGAGTTCTGCCTGATCTTGTGAAGAACTTATGGCAAGAGAGAAAGGGGAGGAAAAACATAAATATTTCCTTCCAAGGAAAGGACAGGGCATCTACTTTCCAAGTCACAGGGCTTAGAACTCTGGAACAGAATAGAGGAAATTGTCTCTTCAAAGGGAGTTGAAAATATCTACCTGAGGAGTACCTCACTGATGGATAATGTCCAGGAACACATCTCTGTGAAGCATCAATCCATGAGCTTCAGTTCTATACCTACTCAGAGAGTCTGCCACTAGATTGTGCTCTGAGGGAATCCAAACCATCTGAAAAATCACTTAATACTGAGCAGCAAGATCCCAAAACTGAAAGGCTCGTCTGCAAAGAAGGCAGGACCTCATGCCCACTGCTTGTTGGTATACCACATCACTGTTTGTATTGTCTGTGAAAACTTTGAGGGGCCCAGGATGAGAAAGGGTATGAAAAACTTACAGAGCCAGAAATAGAGCCATCATGTCTTTTATGTTGATATGGTCTGACCTCTGATGAGGAGGTTAAAGACCCTGGACCATTACGGGACCAAAAGAGGCACCCCATCCCCTATGTGAGGCATCTGTAAAAAGCTCCTGAATGGGAACTGGACTTGAAAAGGAAGCCCTGGACTGACAGAGAGTTGATGAATCCAGCACTTGAGCTTGAGTTTGAGATTACGAAGAAAAGCAATGTTGTCACCCCCTGGAGTTCACGATTCAGGTTTCCTCATATGGAGCCTGGTAAGAGGGTTTATGGGAATGGAAGAAGCTATGAATCCCAGGACCCTTACAAATTCCCTAGCCATGACAGACTACCAAGGAAAAAGGGATTGGAAAAAGGTTATCAGAGAAGGAGCCCTGAGGCAGGAAGTGATGTCAGTATGGGAAATGGCTGAAGCTTGCATATGAAGAAAACATGATCCTAGAAATGCAACAGAACAGATTTCTGGATGCTTTTGACAAACTCAAGAATGTGTAACAGGCAAACAGCACATGACATCCTGAAGAAGACTACTGGGAGAAAAGGCTTAAATATGCAGATCATCTATAGAAGCGAGACATTTGGTGAACACCCTTGGGCAGTAGAGATGCCAAGGGGCAAAGCAGAGAAACGAAAATGCAAGGAAGAGACATAGTATCATAAACATTTCATGAAAAGAGGATGGATGAGGATATGAAGGCATGTATCGCTGAGATTCAGAGACACCAGAAAGGCCTGTGGAAGTAGGAGAGGAAAATGTCTGAAGGGTTAACATTCGAAAGGAAGGAATCATGAGAAAAGTGCTGAATAGGGAAAGATCCAGAATTAGTCTCCTTGTACCCTCCTTTATGGGTCCAGAAACATTCTGGGATAAAATCCCTTCCCCACCTGTGTGGGAGGCACGTCTTGAATGTTGTTCTGATCCAAAATTGATTAAAAAAACCTCTGGGAAATAAAGCTGCTCCCAAGGAGGTTGAGGAATACCTGAAAAGGGAAGAAAGGACTTCCAAACCATGAATTATCCCCGATGGATAATGGATACAACCCAAGAATCTGAGGTGATTTGAAGCCAATTTGGAAGAAACATGGAGAGGTGGAGAGACAAGGGAACCTGGCCGAAGGAAGGAGAAGGCAAACTGTCAAACAGAACCAATCTTGTCCTGAAAAGAAGGTTTCTGGAAGGAGAGAGTCAAAGTAGACTTAGCAGGAGGAACACACCTAGAACCTTTCTTTCCCTTAGTAGAAGGGCGAGATTGCCTATGAACAAAGGCAGACTTAGAAGGATAATTCCTCTGAAACTTGGGAACAGGAGAAAAAAAAATGTTTCAGCTCTTGCAAGGCTTTGCCCTTATCCTAGAGAGACTTGAACAGGTCAGCTGTAGCAGTTTTAAAAAGACTTTTGTCATCCAAAGGAGTATCCAAAAGTTTGGCCTTGATGTTAGAAGACAAAGCTTGAAGATGAAGCCAAGAATAACATCCCATGACTGAACAAGAAGCAGCGGCCCTGCTGCTTCACAGCTGCATTTGATTGAATGGCGAGCAACCTGAGAAGTGGATCTCAGCAGGGAAAGGGCAGAAGCTTTCTACTCAGATTCCAGAAGGTCAGAAACCATCTCAAAAACATGAGAAAGGACAGCCAAAACATACCTGACCATGTGTGCCTTGTAGTTAATGACTAAGGGACAAAGTGGCAGCAGTGTTAACCTTCTTGCCTAGTCTGTCCATGGACCCGCTATCTTTATCAAAAGGCAGCAGCTTGGTTGAGTGCAACAACTTGGATGGTCTGTCAGAATAGACTAACACTGCAAAAGGGTTAGCACATGGCCATTTATGAAGTAATCTGTACTCCTCAGGCACCTGTAGAACATATCTGGCTTTTCTGGTGTAGGAGGCTGAGAATCAGTGGCTACAGAAGCTGCAGAAAAAGGTGTCCAAAAGGAGCCAGTACAGGAGGAACACTGGGTGGTTTGGGGGACTTCACCTGTAAGAGCTCACAGTGCCTTTTTTTCTATATTAAAGATCTGAGAACAATTCTACTTAGAACAGTCCGTTATACTGGCAATGGTATCCCAAGAGGAGAGCTCTTTCAAAGCAAACAGGAGTCTGGACTTGAAGAATCCTACTCCTCTTAACCACAGTCCAAGGGAGAAAGGATATGGGAAGAATAGGCTAGAGATTCCCCCACCCCCCCAAGTTCAGATCCTCATCTGAAGAATCCAATTTCCTAGGCCTACTGACTGAAGTGAAGACCAGGGGGAAGCAGGAACAGACATAACCTCCTGAGGTGACTTCAAGGACATCAAAGCATTAAATAAACCCTGAGTGAAATCCTGCCATTCACACTGGGGATCCTTCATAACAGGGGAATTATGATTTGTCTTCTGTTTCTTTTTCTTTAGAACATCCACTCAAAAAAAACGTTAGATGGTCAGAACTCTGACGTGACTAACAGTTGTAGGAAATTCCTCCCTCACTAAAATCTAAGGAATCCCCCTCAGTCCCTCAGATATTATGAACTGAGGTTCCCCCTTAATGTCAGGTTTAGATGTTTGAAAAGCCTCATAGGATGTGCCAGAATTCGGATGCATGCCCACAGGGTCGTGGAAAAAGAATCCAAAGCAAGCACTAGATGGTCTTCAGGGCTTTCAATGGCCTTTAGAGAGACATCTGGGGAGGCTGGACAGCAGACAGATTGGGCCAGACGTTTCTGCCTTCTTCTTGGCAGACAGCTGGCTCTCAGGATGGAAGGATCCCACCACAGCACTACCCTGAGCCAACAACTTAAGACAGTGTTTCTCTTTAGGCATATGCACAAAGAGGAGAGGCAAAGTACAGTTTTGTACCTACCATAAATGTAGATGTTCGAAGATCCACATTGCTGCAGTCCTAACACTTGGGTAGTCCGCTGTCCCAGTCGGCCCGAATACCAAAGTATAAGGCTGACGTCGGTCAAGGCGCATTAGTCTGACGTCAGGACGTCAGGGTACAAATGCGCATGACCGACGTCATATCCTCAGTCTTTTCTTGCCCCAGATGTCAGAAGACCCTAAAAAGATAAGGCCAAAACCAAAAAACACCAAACACTCCTGTACCTAATATATGTAGAATATATACAAATTTACAAAAGTACAACCCCACCCACACAACCACCCCTAAAACAGAGGGAAGGAGGGAGGTAAATTGGACTGCAGCAATGTGGATCTTGAACATCTACATTTATGGTAGGTACAAAACTGTACTATGTTCTTCATCTCACATTGCTGCAGTCCTAACACTTGGGTAGAATCCCAAAGCAGAGGTAAGGGAGGATGGCTAAACTATAATGAAGCAGGAGCTGCCAAAATGCCCTGCAACACAGCAGTGGCAAAACCAGCCCTGGATTTAGAATAGAGAGGAAGGTGGTAATGCTTAGAGAAAGTATGCACTGAACTCCAAGTAGCTGCCTCCAAAATATCCTTAGTTGCCACCCCCCTTAGAAATGCTGTTGAAGTGGCAGTAGCCCTAGTGGAATGAGGCCTAATCCCAGCTGGAATCTCCTTGCCATGATGGGAATAACAGAATGCAATGCAAAACCCAATCCACTTAGATATAGTTTGTTTTGACACAGGCTTGCCCTGAGAACTCAAAGCAAAAGAAACAAACAACTGCTGAGACTGCCTAAAATCCCTAGTCCTGCTTAAATAATAACGCAACTGCCTGTGTACATCTAAAGTGTGCAAAATCTTTTCCCCCTATTCTGGGGATCTGCATAAAAAGTAGGCAAATGAATAGTTTGGTTTAAAGCCACACTAGAAACCACCTTAGGCATAAAGGAAGGATTAGTACGTAATGATACCCTATCCTTATGGAAAATCAAAAAAGGCTCAACCGCCATAAGGGCCTGCAATTCAGAAACCCTTCTTGCAGAAGTAATGGCCAACAAAAAAGCAGTCTTCCATGACAAGTATTTCAATTCAGCAGTAGCCGCAGGCTCAAAAGGTTGTAGAGTAAGTTTCTCCAACACAAAATTGAGGTCCCAAGCAGGAGTAGGAGCTCTACGTGGGGGTCTTATATTCTTTGCCCCTCTAAGAAATTGCTTGAACAAAGGATGAGAAAACAATGGTGGGTCACAATCATAGTGAGCTGAAATTGCTGCAGCATGAATCTTAATGGAAGAGAAAGACAAACCTTTGTCCAATAACTCAGTAAGATATTGAAGAGCCACACTCAAATTAGGCACAGAAGCATCCAAATCCTTTGCTGCACTCCAAAATAAAAATCTCTTCCATTTTTCTGCATACACTTTACGTGTACTAGGTCTTCTGGCTTCCATAATCACATTCAAAACTTGTTGAGGAAGTTGAGACCTGCTGTGGTTCAAAACAGAATATGCCAGGCTGTTAGATGAAGAGAGTGAAGCTTGACATTGAGTAGATGACCGTCCCTCTGAGACAAAAGGTGTGGAATCAAAGGTAAAGGCCATGGAGGCTTTCTTACCAGATTCCTCAGTAATGGGTACCAGTGTTGCCGAGGCCAATCTGGAGCTATTAAAATCATCCTTGGCTTGTCTTGTCTGACCTTTGGGAGTACCTTTGGGAGGAGAGGCAGAGGTGGAAAGGCATACACATGAAGATTTTTCCAACTGAAAGAAAGAGCATCCACTTTCCATGCTGTGTGATGAAACCTTTTCGTGCAAAACTTTGGCAGCTGGTGGTTTAGTGGAGAAGCGAACAGATCTATGTCTGGAGTTCCCCATGACACTGTCAATTTCCGAAATACATGAAGATCCAGTTTCCACTCGTGGGGATCCATGATTTGCCTGCTTAACACATCTGCTAAGGAGTTCTGTGCTCCTGGCAGAAACCTCGCCTGAAGATTTAGCTGCAAGCTGAGCGCAGTCTCCCACAAAATCATTGCTTGCCTGCATAGAGGATAAGAATGTGTTCCCCCTTGCTTGTTGATGTACCACATGACAGTTGTGTTGTCTGTTAGAATCAACACCTGCCCTGGAAGAAGTAACTCCTTGAAAGCCATTAATGCAAACTGGACTGCTAACATCTCCTTCATGTTGATATGTAGATGCTGTAGTCTGGCAGGCCACTTGTCTTGTATCCACTTTCCATTCAGATGAGCTCCCCAAGCTATGTCTGAGGCATCTGTCGTTAGAATCTGACTCGCCTCTGGCCGGGTCACAGAGAGTCCCTTGTTTAGGTGACATTCCTGAGCCCACCACAAAAATTCCTTTTGAATGCAAGGTATTATTGGAATGACAGTGTCCAAATCCTGGCAGTGCTGTGTCCATACATTTTTGAGATACCATTGCAGCTTCCTCATATGCAGTTTGGCATTGGGAAGCACCAGAATACAAGATGCCATGAACCCTAAAGCTTGAAGGACTGTCCTTGCAGTCAGCCCGGACTGAAGAGAAAGTTGATGGAAGTAAAGGGAAAGATTCTTTTGTTTGTCCGGGGTTAAAAAGGCCATCTGGGTTGCTGTATTCAGTCTCACACCCAGAAAGCACATGTCTTGAGAGGGTACTAGACTGGACTTTATTTCGTTCACAGAATACCCCAGGCATCTTAGCACTGCTATCACATATTCCAAATGCTGAAGAAGCTCGTCCTTTTCTTGAGCCAGAATCAGGCAGTCGTCCAAGTAAGGATAGATTTGTATTCCTTTTAGCCGGAAGAAAGCTATGACTGGAGCCAGAACTTTTGTGAATACTCTGGGCGCAGTAGATAAGCCAAAGGGCAATGCAGAGAACTGATAATGGGAATTCCCAGCTCGAAAACGCAAAAACTTCCTGCAACTTAGTCTGATAGGCACATGAAGGTAAGCCTCCTTGAGATCTAAAGTTACCATCCAGTGATCTTTGCCCAGCAGAGGTAAAAGCTGTTGTAACGTCAACATTTTGAACTTGGGAATGTCCAGATAAAGTGTTGAGGATAGATAAATCCAAAATTGGTCTCCACGTGTTCCCCTTTTTTGGTACTAGGAACAGGCGAGAATAAAATCCTAGGCCCCTTTCTGGCACAGGAACCGGCTGAATGGCCCCTATTTGGAGTAACAGAGAAATTTGCTTGTGAGCCTCTTTTCTTTGTATAGGAGGAATGTCTGGCATGCCTTTGAAAGGAGGCAAGGTATGGAAATAAAACCTGTAACCGTGGTGAATGATATCCAATACCCATCTGTCTTGGGTAATTAAACTCCAATTTTCTTTGAAAAGTGCCAGCCTTCCTCCCAAAGGTGCTGCCAGACGAGAAGGCTCTGGCAGCTGAAAAGGCAGGTCATTGGGTCTGCTTACGAAAGGACTGACCCCTGCCCTCACCAGAAGACTGAGCAGGGGAACTCCCTGTTCTAGGCCTAAAAGAACCTTGAGCTCTGCCCCTACCACGTCTAGACCTACCCCTAGACTGGGAATCATAAGAAGGATATGTCCACCCCTTATTAGGCCAATTTCTACTAAACTTCGGAGGCTGAACCTGCAAAAAATCTTTAACAGTCTGCATAGACTTAGCCTTGTCCTCCATTTTCTTTAAAACTGCTTCCACAGGTGAACCAAATAACACATCAGATTGTAAAGGAGCATCTAAAATCCTTGTCTTTACATGCTCAGCTAAATTCTGATCCCTCAGCCAGGCGTGCCTGCGAAGAACAGAACCAGTGGCTGCCACCCTCGAAGAGGCCTGTACAGCATCCAAACCACATTGCAAGGAATGCTTACCCACCTGTTCAGAAACATGAACTAAATCCTGCAACTCTTTACACTCAATACCTTCCGCCAGAGCATCTACCTTAGACTTCAATTGCGAAAGGAGATAATTTTGGTATTTCAACATGTGAAACTGGCAATTCAAAGCCTCATGGCTAAAGTGGAAGAAGTATACACCTTCTTTCCCCATCTATCCAAAGCCCTTGCCTCTTTATCAGGAGGAACAGGATTTTTAACAACAGAAGCCTTAACACCTTTAGGGCCCTGAGAAACAGTTTCTGGGTCTGCCCTAGGACTCTTAAAAAGATACTTATGAGCTTCAGGCACCCTATAATACCTATCCGGTTTAACTGGGGCAGGAGGCAAAGAATCAGGGTTCAGGGAAGCCTCTGCAAAAACATCTTCTACCACATCCAGAACAGGAGGTATAGCTAAAGGCCTATGCTGGGGTAGAAACAAAAATTCCGTAAGCCTTTTCCTGGAATCAGAGAAATCTTGACCTTCCCATTTAAAATGCTCCCTCATGGAATGAAGAGTCTCTGAAAAAGAAAAATCCTCAGGAGGAGAAGCCGAAGGAGTAGAATCATCTACATCAGAATCAGAATAAGGAGGATACTCCTGCAAGTCTTCAGCCAAGACTCAGAAGCCTCGAACACTGCTCAAAACTCTCAAGCTCAGGTTCCACCCTAGGCCTCTTATCAGGGGGGGGCATAGAACCTCTAATCATAGTAATCAAATCTTCTGCCATTTTAAGCATATGTTTCTTAGGCAGAGACCCTGAAGAACTAGGGGAGACCCCCACTGAAGTTAACCCTGGCCTGCCTCTAGAATAAGCCTTGGAAACAGAAGGGGAGGGCCTAACCACCTTAGGAAGGGAGGGGAGAACAGCTACCTGAGAAGCCCCTTCAGCCTGGCCTACCTCCTGAGAGGACACATCTTGTAACAGTAAAGTCTCTCCCTGAGAATCCAAAGGAACTTCTGGTAGAACCACCGGCTCCACCGAGCCCTCTAAAGAACCGACGTCCGGGACAGACGGTTCTTCTAACCTAGGCTTCGCTGCTTTGTCCTTGCGCTTTTTAGACGAAGCGGGCGTCGGAGCATCCGACGGCATGTTATAATTACAACGCTTCCCAAAAACTAACCTGGCACAATCTAATCTTCTCTTTATAGTGCGTTTGTTAAATCTAGCACAAGAGCGACAGCCAACAATGTCGTGCTCAGGCCCTAAGCAAGGTATACACAAGGTATGGTAATCCCTATGAGGTATCTGTTTCCCACAAGAAATACAGTTATTCACTTTTTCTGACATCCGGTTAAATACTGAGGCAAGAAAAAAACCAAAATATTCCCCAACGGGGTACTTAGCCAACTTTGATTCGGTCTGAAACTCCGACTTCAGAAAATTTCAGAACGCCAACCTGCACTCGCAATACTGCTTCTGCATCGGACCATGCGGCAAAAAAGACTGAGGATATGACGTCGGTCATGCGCATTTGTACCCTGACGTCCTGACGTCAGACTAATGCGCCTTGACCGACGTCAGCCTTATACTTTGGTATTCGGGCCGACTGGGACAGCGGACTACCCAAGTGTTAGGACTGCAGCAATGTGAGATGAAGAACATCTATGTAGGGTCTTGGGCACCAACACTGGGAAGATAGAACAGTGTGTATGATTGTGGGTAAAATCCAAACAAAAAAGACACCGGTTGTGACAGTCTTTTTGGGTAATCTGCTTTTCTCTCTGACATTTTCCCTTTTGAGATGACATGAACACAATACTAATCAAGAATAAAAAGAAAGAAAAGAAATCCCAATGGGAAACTTCTCTGAAAAACAACTGGGTAACCAGCACAGCATAAGGGCATTCAAGCTGACAGATAATGGTTTTCAGACTGGTGGCAAAGAAGTATTTTCATCTGCACTTCACCTTTACGCTCTACATCTTCAGCAGGGAGCATATGTGTGACGTATGATGCCTATAAGCGCTGAAGGAAAGCTATACTGGCCAAACATTAGGCTATCCTTGTTAGGAGACTCCTTAGGTAAAGAATACTACAACAGTGATATAGAAGGACATAAAGTTTATACACTGTGTATGTTCTATTACACTGCATAAAAATATATGAACTAGGCAAGATCAACGAGGCCACAGATTTACATGCATTGCATAATCAGATAAATGAAATCTGCCAAATTCTGTACTATACAAAATTAGTATAAGAGCTGCCTAGGAATCTGCAATGACAACTAAGCTTGATGCCTTGAGTGAGGGCTGTAAGCCAGGAAGGAAGAAAACAATGCCCGATCTACCAAAACGAGGACAACTGGCAAGGGCAGCTTGATTTGCCCCCTGCCAACATTCTGGTAACCTAGCTTCAAACTTAAGCTGCTAATTTCCTCTCCATCACTGCTTTATAAATTAAGAAGGTGCCATGGAATCTATAAACAAACAGTTGCAGACAACAAAAATATAACTGAAGAAACAGATATATAATCTTCTCTGCATAACATATTTATTCTGCACAGTAAGGAAAGGAGTCAACACTAAACCCCTAGTGTCTGGGGGGGGGGTAATTTGATTTCAATGTCACTGTCTTTACCTTTGGGGTATGTACTAATGCCATCAAAACTTGCTTCCCATTTTATTTCCATAATAAATCTTTAAAGTTATATTATTTTCAAACACAAGTAAGAACAAAAATAACATATATTCACAAATCAAGCATTAACTAATATCACTAATAACCACACTCTATATACAATATTTACAAGAATGCTTCCATGTAATACAGTTAAATATAAAAAGCATAACAATAAATGCAAGTAATAGACAGTTGATTACTAAATTCTCTCCACACACATAAATAATTATTAATATTTCCAAGTTGAAAATACTATGCTAGTATAATATTAAAAATCTGTTCCCAAATTTTTGGATTATTAACATTTTTATTTTGTGGGTTTAATAGTAATTTATGAGCCAATATATGTTTTGTCGCTAGAACTCTAAAGTTCTGCCATGAAGTTTTAGATGGGTCTAACCAATTTGAAGCTATATAAAGCTTCATTAATAGAAAAATATTAATATATATAATAATTTGTGATTTAGGGATCTCTCTCGGGGGAATATGCAGAATCATAAATTTCCATGATAACGTTGTACTCTGGTAACCCACCTTCTGAAGTTGGATCTTAAGGAAATTCCAAAGTTTGAAAATACATTTACAACTCCAGAACATATGAAGAAGATCAGCTGGTTGATTCTTACAGTATGGACAAGTTGGTGAATTTTTGGGATTAAATTTATGCAGGGTAAGACGTGTATAATATGCAATGCTCCATATCATCAACTGGGTATATATTAATTTTTGAAGAGAAGTAGATTTGATGGTCAAGTCAATTGCTTTTAACATATTACTCTCTTCCCAGTAGTTTGATAACAAAATTTTATCATGAAATTGAAATTCTTTAATTAATTGATTTGCTGTCGTGATATATTTAAGATCCTGTTGGAGAGCTTGCCACAAC
The DNA here is from genome assembly GCF_019279795.1 of Protopterus annectens. NCBI lineage: Eukaryota > Metazoa > Chordata > Ceratodontiformes > Protopteridae > Protopterus > Protopterus annectens. The sequence goes on from NC_056731.1 coordinate 1,342,013,369, forward strand.
AAAGAGCATCTATTAATAGACTCTTCTTCCAGTTTAAAACTTTTAAAATAGCTTACAGTGAGTTCTCCAATTTGTCTCAGAATAACCAGATAATTTTTAGGTACGTTACGTTCTTGTCTTATTTGGTTGGCCGAACTGTCAAGATGTTTATATATATCAATCAAAGTTAGATTAACTATCAATGGAAACTTGTTGAGATCAATTAGTTGATTATTCAATTTTAAATTAGGGTTCTTATGAAAGGGTTGAAAAACCATCATATGTTGAACCAAATCTAATGAATGAAATAAATTATGTAAAGAGAGTATGTTCGTTTTGATGTGTTCAATAATCCCATAGAATTTCAACATATCCTTACCTAAAAAAAGTATTGCTTTAGGATTGATATTTAACTTTAGAATATATTTATAATTCAGAACTACCCAAGGTGGTGTCCACTTAGTATTATTTATATCATAATTGGCAATTCTTAAAATTCTATTAGAATTTACAATTAAATAATACATTTAAAAATTAGGTAATTCCAGTCCTCCTCTATTTTTTGGGGTCATTAATTTATCATAAGATATCCTGGTTTGCTTTGGTTCCCAAATGAATTTAGCCAATTCTTTATGAATCCGTTTAAAAAACGACTTCGAAAGTAATAAATTGGCTGACCTAAAAATATACAGTAATCATGGTAATATGTTCATTTTGATAATTGAAACTTTTGCTAATATTGGCAGTCGTAAATTTTTCCATCTCCCAAAATCAGAAATTATTTGTTCCCAGATTGCTTTAATATTATTATTATAAAAGTCTTTATTATCAGTAGAGAACTCAATACCTAGATATTTAATATTTTCTTTAAATGATACCTGTCCCACTAAGGGCAATAACGAAAAGGGTTTAGGTGTCTTTAAAGGGAAGATATTGGTTTTTTCAAGTTAATTTTATAATTAGACACTTTTGAGAACTCATTAACAGCCTTCAATAATTTTTCAGTATCTGATAATGGAGATGCACAATAAATGCTAAGATCATCAGCAAAGGCTGCCATTAATATTTTAGTTCCATAAATTATTGGGACATTATGATAAACATTTTGTTTAATATATAAAAACAATGGTTCAAGATAGATATTAAATAATAAAGGGGACAAAGGGCAACCCTGGCATATTCCAGTCTTAATCTGTATTCTTTTAGAGAAGTTTTTATTAATATACAATGTAGTATAGGGATTACTATATAATATTTGTAACATTTGGACAAACTCATGTGATATATTAAAATATGGTAAAAGATCAAACAAGAAATTTGTATCAACCCTATCAAAGGCTTTCTGGGCATCAATTATAAGGGCATAAATATTTAAATTCTTTTGCTTAGCATGCTCTAACATAGTATGTAGTGTGAGTGTATTATCACTGGTTTGTCTACCCGCCATAAAACCAGTCTGTTCTTTAGAAATGATATAAGTCATGATTCTCTTCAGTCTAGATGCTATAATAGAGGTTAGAATTTTCATGTCTACATTTATTAATGATATCGGTCTATAGTTATCCGGATTTTGAGGATCTGAATTGGCTTTATGTATAAAAATAGCTTTTGAGGCATTAAGGTGTGGATCATTAATTTTATTCCTAATTATGCAGTTAAACACAACTGAAAGTATCTTACCGAAAATATCTGCAAATTTTTTTATAAAATTCCACTGTCAAGCCATCAGGACCTAGTGATTTATGTGATTTCATATGCTGAATTACATATACTATTTCTTCTTCAGATATCGGTTTAACCAAGTCATTTTGAATGTCCTCTCCTATTGTTGGAAACTTAAATGACTGTAGAAATTGTTCATAATTCCTGTTAGGGGTCATATCCTTTTGTCCAGCATAAATATTAGTGTATATTTTCTCAAAGATATTAAGAACCTCCTTAGTTTTAGAATATATTTTATTATTAAATTGTATTTCCGAAATCTGCACGATTGGTTTTGTTTGATTAATGATCCTAGCTAACGCTCTCGATGGTGTTTGAACATGACTGGCATACCTCACTAACGTCTTGTACTCTTGAAATGTTAATCTACTATTCTGAAGTAAAAAGAGATCCTTTTGACATTTAATCAGTTCCTTCTCTGTTTGCTCATTAAAATTCCTAATCAGTTCTTGATGAAGTAATTTAATTTTTATTTCTAAAGTTTGAATATCTTTGTTTAATATCTTTTTATAATAAGATGCTTTTTGCAAAAGTGTCCCTCTTATTTGAGCTTTAGCTGTTGCCCATTCAATATCTGGGGCAAATTGTTGTTTCCCTAAACCAATCAATAAGTCTTTCAGGTACTTTGTAATTTCCAGTATTATATCCTCCTTATTCAATAGATTTAGATTAAGAGACCAATTATAACCTCTTTGTCTCAAAGTATCTTTTAACCCCTTAGTAAAACTCAATGAAATTTTAGAATGGTCTGATATATAATGGGCATGTACCATAACTGTAGGTTCTAGATTGATCAATACTCTTGAAATCAGAAGAAATCAATTCTGGACCACATTTAAAACTTGCTTCCCATTTTTGACCTTCCCTTTAAGACTGCAAGCAAAATCATTTCACAAGTCAACTAAAATAAAACTGCCAAAGCTTCTTTAAAACGTCTGTGAAAAAATTCTTACAGTAATGCCATGCTAAAAGCTGTGTAGGCAAACACTCCTCCTGTTTTTATCACTACCAGGAATCAGATGGTTAAGGAAATATGGTTGCTAATCTTCTGGGAACAGACTCTTAAGTAAGCCTTGCTATCTACAGAATTTCAAGATTAAATATTTAACATAAGCAAACAGCAACTAGTGCCTAGCAATACGTAAATCAGGTGACTGTAGTCTCTGTTCCCATTTACCCCAAAACTTAGAAAATATCTTAATGCCATGAAAGTTTTGTAGAGAACACTAATAATACCTTTAAATTAAAATTCCGAATGCTGTATATTTATTAGTTCTTCTAATTTTAGAAAACATTATGAATGAATACTATCTTCAAGACAGTGACTAAACAATCTCTTAACTTCTCAGTATATGAAAATAAAAATAAAAAAAATCACAAAGTTTTGACTCCAACCCATTTGTAGTGAAGCAAAATCCTATTAGCCCCACAACTCCAAGTAACCAGTCTTAATATCTTAGACACTACTGGTTTGAAACATGGGACAATGATACAGTATTATCGCCACTATCTGAAAACTCTTGGTTCTTCCTGATGCAGGTCTTGGCTAGGGTGCTTTTTCAGTGGTATCTACATGTTCACATTGTGTCAAAGTGAGTTTCTGCCAGGTTTCCTCTAACAAACAAACAGTTAGATGAACCAATAATCCTTGACAATGCCAGTAGGTATACATGAGGTGTGTGACTATCCCTATGCAGTCTGCAAATGGACCAGTGACCTATCAAAAGATTGTTTTTTTGTCTTGAACTAGATAAACTGAGTACTGGAGAATGAATGGTCACGCACAGAAAATGCTCCATCAAAGGTTGCAGATGGGAAATGTCTTTATATAAGCACAAAGATAAAATGCATATTCCAACAAGAAATAAGCAAATACAAATTTTAGATGATCCTGTATCCCTTGTTAATATTCTCTCAGAAAAATTCATCTCCAGCTTCATACTCACAAAAATGTGGAGCCCAATCTCCCATAATCACCACTGACCTGGTTTTATTAGCTCTCAACAAAACAAAGAAATAATACTCCCAACTACTTATTAGTAAGTAATACATACCACCTAGTAGGACTCCTCCTCCTACAAATGCTACAGCCTATCCATGGGATTTGTCTTTGAAGCATGGCATGCAACCCACTGTGGTGCCTCTAAATAAGGGTAAGCCCACAGCCAATAAAAATTACTAACCTTTATTCTTACCAGTTTAATCTTCAAGGTCATGCAATAAATAATTAGTGAAACTGATCAACAATGACACTAGTGACCATCAAACCCTTGACCTAAATCAATGTATGTATCAATTTTTTATTTTATATGTTTTTGTTGACCGGGTTAGTCCTACTAGGCTAGTGACCAGCAAACCTCTCAACTGTACCAAATTCCTCGGTAAACACCAGTTTTGAGGGCAAAATATTGGGGTGCCATGAATTCCTACGTGGCCCCTTTAATTTCCGACCTCCTGGGGGGGGGGTTCTATAACTCCTGGCGTCATCATGTGCAGGGTGTGCACAATGACGTCAGCTTCTGGACACCGGTCTTTGTGTGTACAGCACAGCTTTCTTTTCAGGCTCTTCTCCTACAGGTAAATGCAAACAGCAGCAGCAGCTTTACTTATTTAATGGCTGCTTTTATTTATAATGTGATACAACTGTGATGCTGGTGCTGCGGTAGCGCTATCGCCTCACAGCAAGACATTGTCCCATTCGATTCTCAGCTAGAGCGTCTTCTGTGTGGAGACGTGCATGCGTGAATGGGCGCACCTTTGTTGAAGGTTGTGCATCAGGGCTGACAACTCGGTACGTAAAAATCTACTGCCAATCATTAGCGGACCGGAGTTCCACTGTGGCAACCCCTAACCGGAAAAAGCCGAAAGACACAACAACAACAACTGTGTGCAACGGCTGCAGAGAAACCTGGGCCTGACTGCCTGTGTGGTGGCTGCAGACAGAGAAACTTGTGCTTTGCACTGCTTTCTTCTTTTAACATTAATGTCTGCTTTTGTTTATGTGATTACTGTATAACAGCTGCAGACTAGTAACGACAATAACTAGAATAGAATTTTTGTTATCTTTTTATTTACTTAATGAAATGTATATGATTCCCCATCCCGTTATTACACTATCTGAAGTTAATAGTACTAATATTATCCATTGAGAGCTATAATCCATTTGCATTTCAGCAACCTTATTGACACACTATTTCCAGCACGCATGTTTTCTTGCAACTAGATTAGAATGTTGTGCTTACTACATGCAAGTCTGTAAAACCATGGTTTATGCCCTGCGCTTTTTTTCTAACTTAGTAACGGGTAGAGTAAAGGCGGGCACAAAGTTCAATTGTATGTATAACCAGAGTAGAGAAGACGGATCACAGCAAAAAGTCTAAGAAGATCCGCCCTTACATTTTTACTTGAAATCTTATTGTCTTATTGGTAGAAATTATGGCTTTGATGTGTTTTGCATGCAGTGGATGGTTGGACCTTTTGATTTGGGGAAAAATGTCTGAAATGTTTGTGGTAACACTAAGAAGTTCTTTTAAAAGGTTGCTTCAACTTGCTTGTGTTAGTTTTTTAAAGCTGTAATAAAATTAATTGAAATGTGTAGGGATATATAGATATGTTTCGGATTTTTCAGATGATTTATGGTTTACGACTGTTTATTTCAGAAGGCACCAAAAGCAACATACAAAAATCAATCTTTTGCAACAAGTTGTCAATAAGCTACCTACCTTCTATAGATTACGTAGCTGCATTTTGTTCAGGAAAGTGTATAGTGGTTGGTTGCTGAAACTTGTGATCAAGCACATTCTTCCATTGTTGCATTAATACATTGAAGACTGTCGCTCATGGTGGTAGTAACTTTGATGGCATAGCTTTCCCTTACAGGTTACAGCATAATTGAAAGTGCCCTTCAATCTCTCTCAGGTCTCCCACCAGTTAGGAGTGTGACCATGTACGACATTTTAGCTGAATTTGCTCGGTCTTGTTTTAAAACCAATTAAGCAGGTATATGTTAAATCTTTGTAGTTGGAGTTTTTATTCCTGATTTGTATCCACTGTGATCATTTACAACAACAACTTTATTACTGTAATATTCTGCATATAGAGTCAACATTTTATGGTAAAGTGTGACATCTGATAACATTGTGTACCATAAACGAGTTGTGTCTAGCCATACATTTTGCACTGGTGGTTTTATCTAATCAGGATTGACTTGTATAATCTATAATAGTGTTGCTATTGCATGCTTTACCATTATGATGTTTTGTTTTCTTGCTAACACCACGTATGTTCCCGAATCTATAGCTTTGGCTATCTTCTGATGCTTCATTTTTTTGTAATCTCTTTGTGATTTGGTGTACCTGGATTGCTAGCATGTGACAAAATAACCATGTTCCAACGTGTTACTGTTTTTTTGTTTTAAAGTTTCTCTACAGTGGTATCAGAGTTATAGCCATTTATGTTTCAGTCTTCCTATCCTTCAGGAAGTGCATGGTAACACAAAACATTTTATTCTAGCAACTTTTCTAAGATTATGCAAGCAATATTTTAAAATGTCCATGGTTTTGGGCCTTTGTCCCCACTCCACCCCACCCCAATAAATTTTGGCTTTTTCCAGATTTCATATACTGCATAGTTCTTCAGGGGGGGAGGGAACTTTGGTGCTGCTTATGCCAAGTCGGTTTGTACTGTGTTGTACTTTTAAAGGGGGTGGATGCTGCAGTCCTGAGAATGTTCTCTTTGGTGGAGATACCCAATAACTATGAACCTGTTATCAGTTTGCCATCCATTCCCTATTGCAATATTACTAGCTTATTTTTTAACATAACATAGGCAATTTATTCCTCAAGGGTAAAAGGCACTTAATTTGTACATGAAACAATGAAATATAAAGTTGTTTGCTAGCAGCAACCTCTTCATTAGTTACAGATCTCTTTAACGTGCAGTTATTTAGACTTTTACATCCTGATTGCACATGTATGTTTTGCATGCAAGAGCGGCCTATGATTTGAAACCAATGGCAGAAAACAACTTCCTTGGCTGCTAAAGGTCTTCCCAGGTGCAAACAAGTGAGAAAAAAACAGAAAATATTCCTGAGTTGACCACCATGGAGCTAGAAGATAGCATTATAACCTTAATGTTGAAAATTTAAGACATTAGGCTTTATTTAAACATAAAACTTCATTTAAAACCAAAGGGTAAAAAAGAAGAAAAGCGCTTTCAACCTATTATCAGTAAATATGCATCAAAGAACACATGTATGTTTTGCACGCAATAGCGGCCTATGATTTGAAAACAGCCCAAAGGTAATCTTTATCCACCACTGGCCAGATGCATTTTCTTTGAATATGGGTTTCAATGCTGTTACAATGAATGTGAGTTTCAAGGGCAGAGAAGTTTTAATACTAAGTCTATTTTCGGGTCTATATTGACTCAGCAAATGCTTAAAAAAGCGAATGCTGATTCATCGACCCTATTTCAGCGAACGCTGAAAATCCCGAACACCCGGAACAGCGAATTTTTTTCTCAGGGAAAAAATAATCACTGGGCTGGTTTCGGGAGTTTGCCTTTTCCTCCACTATGGTGCGATCTTGGAGTTGGTATATTTAAGTAGGGGGTGTGGTGGGGGCACAGTCCCCCACATCAGGGTGTGTGGGGGGCAAAGCCCCCCCACATTCAATACTGTATTATTTTTTATTTATTTATTTATTTTTTTTGTGGAACAGCGATTTGTTTTCCCTGGGGGAAAAAAAAAATCGCTGTTCCGAGTATTTGTTATTTTCAGCGTTCGCTGAACTAGGGTCGATGAATAAGCATTCGCTTATTTAATATAGAACCCCTATTTTCACTGTGTGAATGTAGTGCTTTGTTTAGCAGATGTCTATTAGTGTTTGTGCTATAAAATGTACAATAAAAGTTTTAAATTAAATCCAAATAATCATTGTAGAAGTAAAGCAGTAAGCACATTACAGTGTTTATGATAAATGAGGCGAAATAGCCAAGTAATCGGTCATTGGAATGGATGCAGGAGGGAGGGCTGTGTATGGGGGGGGAGCCCCATTCGACCATGAATTTGTGAGGGGGAGAGCAGCACTGGCAAACTCAAAGACAGCCTCGAGTGGCACAAACTCTAGCTATGCCAGTGATTAGAATCTTGCCCATTTACCACAAAACCCAGATACTGCAAGTCACCAAAAACAAAATCCTGAGGTTCATCTTCTTCTTCCTTCCAAGTGAACATCACTGCTACACATTCCAAAAAATGGTTACCATTATTACTACAGGGTCTGTTGGACCATATTTTGGTTGGCTGTTCTTCAGTTTGCTTTTGAAAGTTGGTATCCCAGATTTCCACGGGAATGGGTGGGGTTACATAATTATGCATGCACATTTTATGTTAATCAGCGTACTGATTTGTACCTATTTTTCATGGGCCTTTGTCCAGATTTTTGATGTCTCCAGGTTGAGAGGTATGCCAGTTTTCATGGGAGAGCTAAGGTGGTATTTATGCTGACTTAAAATGACAATTTGGTTTTGTAACAGGCAGGCCCTGTCTACTCTCCCGGGCTGATCTCTTTGACAGGGTCAATGAAGAACTTGCTGTCTACAGAGACTTATGAAGAACTTGCTGTCTACTGAGACTAAGTCAAAGCCTATGACATTAATCCTTCAAGCTAGCATGACAGACAGGCGCTACAATTTCAATACTGGTCCACTTGCAGTCTGCTGGACATTAAATCAGCTGACTGATAGGACTCGCTCAGTTAGACTGTCAAGCTCTTCTTCTTACTAGACATGATGCCCCCCAGAGTTCTCTCCTGAGCCCCGACTATTTGGCACCTACTTCTCTGAGGTTAAACAAATACTATCAGTTTGTGGCAAACCAGTGTTGCTGACAATTGTAAACTGGGTGTAATTATTAAATACCTTTGAATACCCTGATTCTACAACAGGATTTAGATCATACAAATTTATGGACAGTGCAGTCAAAGGTTCATCCTGAATGAAAAAAAATGAAGTATAGTTCCCATTAGTACAGCCACCTTTCCATTTCCACACCACACTGCTGGCATTCCCCTTAAAACAAACATGGTCATCAGAGAACTCAGCACCTTCACCTATTATGAGATTTCAGTTGCCCATCATATCTCAGTTGTGGAAAGGAAGTTCTTTTATCTCACTCAGCTTATCTGCAAAGACATATCTTCTAGATCGAAAGAGTCTTAAACCCGTTATACTTCTCCCTTATCAAAGCATGTTCATTTTCCTACATTACTGGCTGCATAAAAGGGTTGCCAAATTTTAACAATCTTTATTAAGATAAAGTCCCTGCAATGTAACTCCAAATTTTTGAGGAAATCTGAATATGCATAACATTTCAAATAAATAAACACACCTAAGTTTGTCAAATGTCTTCTTCACACATCAATTATCAGAGAGGGTGATTCTGAGTATAACATCACATTAACATTAGTATGGCCCTGCTTATATTGCCCATCATATGCTATTGCCCAATAAACCCACATTGATCTATTTGTATGAGTCTGGTTAGAGGCAGAGTAAATCTTAAGTTATCCATACCCCATAAAAATGCTTGTAATCCGCATTTAATATGGATAGTGACGTATATGAAACTACGTTCCCATGTGCTTCCTTAGGTTTTAGAACCATGGTTATAGCAGCTTGTTTCCATAAAAGTTTGTTGGGAGTTTTATTTGCCCCCACTGCCTGCCGACCATAAGCCACCTACCAACCAATGAGCTCATTCATTCATTCCTTCCCCATCACTGGGGCAAGGGTTAACTGGAAAGGGCCATCATTCACACAGCCATTATGGGCAGTCTATGATGTTTTTTGTATGTGGCCCAACCATTCATGTGTTCACTAAGTGTAGAGCAGGGAAGGGGATGTGAAGTGGGCTCTCTGTGAAGGCCACTCCCCAAAGTTCACCAAAGGGCATTCCCTACAAGCAGCTCTGCTCCTCTCCCAAATCACAGAAGGTGGTCTCTCCCAAATCATAGAAGGTGTTTTTTCTCTTCATTAGAGACCAAGGTGTGTGTGTGTGCTTCTGTGTATATCAGTCAAGCTAAGTGCAAAGAAACAGTCTGCAATGTATCATTTAAAACTTGTGGGACTGTGAATGCTACATAAGCATCCAAATATAGCACCTTAATGTCTGCTGATTTAGTTACTGATACGTCTGTCCCTCTCTTCTTTCCTGAGGTACAAGAGGATGAACCAAACCCCAGATATCCATATTTCCCAAGTTTTTCATGTTTTTCCATGAAAGATGTGCTCTGAAGCAAAAATACATTGTACCTACCCAGGGTGCACAACCCCCCCTCCCCAGGAGAAGTGAATAGGCCACCCCCATTTATTCCTTCCCCTCCCTGGTTATCTCCTTCAGTGTCTCAGTGTCAGGGCTGCTAATCAAAGCCCAGTTACATGGATCATGCTTGATTTCTCTAAGCTATGCAGCCAGACTAAAATAATGAAACTAAGCCTGCAACACTGCATTAACATATAATAGTAAGCATCTACAGGTGAGTCAATATAATCTTCAGTGCTGCTCCTATCATTAGTCTAATCAGATTCTGATTTTCTACTACAGAGATGGGTGTTAATAACCTGCTATCATCTTCTATTAATTTAAATAATGGCAAATGGTTTTAAAGATTATTTCAAACTATAACAAGCTGAACAAATGTGGCAAAGGCAAATATTTAAAACCAAGAAATACAGTTACAATGCCACCAAAATAGCACTCCAAAAGTCACCACAGCACCCGATGAAGTAAGATATCCACTTTATTAAGGTAGTTAAGTACCTTTGTTCAAACAGAACTACATCAGAACAAACGTCAATTTCCAGTTGGTTCGTTTTATATGCATGATCAAGATGGTGACTGCTGGAGTGCTATTTTGGTGGCATTGTAACTGTATTATTGTAAACTATGACTAAAGACTTACTACATACCTCCTGGAGGTATTTTTGGAAAGTACAGTTTTGTACCTACCATAAATGTAGATGTTCGAAGATCCACATTGCTGCAGTCCTTACACTTGGGGTAGTCCGCTGTCCTCGGTCGGCCCGAATATCAAAGTATAAGGCTGACGTCGGTCAAGGCGCATTTGACTGACATCAGGACGTCAGGGTACAAATGCGCATGACCAACGTCATATCCTCAGTCTTTTCTTGCCCCAGATGTCAGAAGACCCTAAAAAGAAAGGTGAAAACCAAAAGACAGCAAACAACCAACCAACCACACTTGCACTAACTATATGTACAATATATACAATATACACAATATGTACAACCCAACCCACACAACCACCTCTAACTGCAGAGGGGAAGGAGGGAGGGTAAATTGGACTGCAGCAATGTGGATCTTCGCACATCTACATTTATGGTAGGTACAAAACTGTACTATGTTCTTCATCTCACATTGCTGCAGTCCTTACACTTGGGTAGAATCCCAAAGCAGAGGTAAGGGAGGATGGCTAACTACAAGGAAGCAGGAGCTGCCAAAATGCCCTGCAAAACAGCAGTGGCAAAACCAGCCCTGGATTTAGAGTAAAGTGGCAGGTGATAATGCCTAGAGAAAGTATGCACTGAACTCCAAGTAGCTGCCTCCAAAATATCCTTGGTTGCCACTCGCCTCAAAAAAGCTGTTGAAGTGGCAGTAGCCCTAGTGGAATGAGGCCTAATCCCAGCTGGAACCTCCTTGCCATGATGGGAATAACAGAAAGCAATGCAAAACCCAATCAACTTAGAAATAGTTTGTTTTGAGACAGGCTTGCCCTGAGAACTCAAAGCAAAAGAAACAAACAACTGCTGAGACTGCCTGAACCCTTTAGTTCTGTCCAAATAATAACGCAACTGCCTGTGTACATCTAAAGTGTGCAAAATCTTTTCCCCTTTATTTTGGGGATTTGCATAAAAAGTAGGCAAATGAATAGTTTGGTTTAAAGCCACACTAGAAACCACCTTAGGCATAAAGGAAGGATTAGTACGTAATGATACCCTATCCTTATGGAAAATCAAGAAAGGCTCAACCGCCATAAGGGCCTGCAATTCAGAAACCCTTCTTGCAGAGGTAATCGCCAACAAAAAAGCAGTCTTCCATGATAAATATTTCAACTCAGAAGTAGCTGCAGGCTCAAAAGGTTGTAGAGTGAGTTTCTCCAACACAAAATTGAGATCCCAAGCAGGAGTAGGAGCTCTTCGTGGGCTCTTATATTCTTTGCCCCTCTAAGAAATTGCTTGAACAAAGGATGAGAAAACAATGGTGGGACACAATCATAGTGAGCCAAAATTGCTGCAGCATGAACCTTAATAGAAGAGAAAGACAAACCTTTGTCCAGTAACTCAGTAAGATATTGAAGAGCCACACTCAAATTAGGCTCAGAAACATCAAAATCTTTTGCTGCACTCCAAAATAAAAATCTCTTCCATTTATCTGCGTACACTGTCCTTGTACTAGGCCTTCTAGCTTCCAAAATCACATTCAAAACTTGTTGTGGAAGTTGAGACCCTCTATGGTTCAAAACAGAATATGCCAGGCTGTTAGGTGAAGAGAGTGAAGTTTGACATTCAGCAAATGGCTGTCTTCCTGTGACAACAGGTGTGGAATCGAAGGCAAAGGCCATGGAGGCTTCCGTACCAGACTTCTCAGTAATGGGTACCAGTGCTGTCGAGGCCAATCTGGAGCTATTAAAATCATCCTTGGCTTGTCCTGTCTGACCTTCAGAAGTACCTTTGGGAGGAGAGGCAGAGGAGGAAAGGCATACACATGAAGATTGCTCCAATTGAAAGAAAGAGCATCCACTTTCCAAGCTGTGGGATGAAACCTTTTGTGCAAAACTTTGGCAGCTGATGGTTTAGTGGAGAAGCGAACAGATCTATGTCTGGAGTTCCCCATGACACTGTCAATTTCTGAAATACATGAGGATCCAATTTCCACTCGTGGGGATCCATAATTGCCTGCTCAACACATTTGCTAAGGAGTTCTGTGCTCCTGGCAGAAACCTTGCCTGAAGATTGAGCTGTAAACTGAGAGCAGTCTCCCACAAAATCATTGCTTGCCTGCATAGAGGATAAGAATGCATTCCCCCTTGCTTGTTGATGTACCACATGACAGTTGTGTTGTCTGTTAGAATCAACACCTGCCCTGGAAGAAGTAAATCCTTGAAAGCTATTAATGCAAACTGGACTGCTAACATCTCCTTCAGGTTGATATGTAGATGTTGTAGTCTGGCAGGCCACTTGTCTTGTATCCACTTTCCATTTAGATGAGCTCCCCAAGCTTTGTCTGAGGCATCTGTCGTTAAAATCTGACTCGCCTCTGGCCGGGTCACAGAGAGTCCCTTGTTTAGGTGACATTCCTGAGCCCACCACAAAATTCCTTTTGAATGCAAGGTATTATTTGAATGACAGTGTCTAGATCCTGGCAGTGCTGTGTCCATACATTTTGAGATACCATTGCAGCTTCCTCATATGCAGTTTGGCATTGGGAAGCACCAGAATACAAGATGCCATGAACCCTAAGGCTTGAAGGACTGTCCTTGCAGTCAGCCCGGACTGATGAGATAGCTGATGGAAGTAAAGGGATAGACTCTTTTGTTTGTCCGGGGTTAAAAAGGCCATCTGGGATGCTGTATTCAGTCTCACACCCAGAAAGCACATGTCCTGAGAGGGTACTAGACTGGACTTTATTTCGTTCACAGAATACCCCAGGCATCTTAGCACTGCTATCACATATTCCAAATGATGAAGAAGCTCTTCCCTTCCTTGAGCCAGAATCAGACAGTAGTCCAAATAAGGATAAATCTGTATTCCTTTTAGCCTGAAGAAAGCTATCACTGGAGCCAGAACTTTCGTGAATACTCTGGGCGCAGTAGATAAGCCAAAGGGCAATGCAGAGAACTGATAGTGAGAAGTCCCAGCTCGAAAACGCAGATACTTCCTGCAACTTAGTCTGATAGGAACATGAAGGTAAGCCTCCTTGAGATCCAAAGTTACCATCCAATGATCTTTGCCCAGCAGAGGTAAAAGCTGCTGTAACGTCAACATTTTGAACTTGGGAATGTCCAGATAAGTGTTGAGGGTAGATAAATCCAAAATTGGTCTCCACGTGTTCCCCTTCTTTGGTACTAGGAACAGGCGAGAATAAAATCCTAGGCCCACTTCTGGCATAGGGACTGGCTGTATGGCCCCTATTTGGAGTAACAGAGAAACTTGCTTGTGAGCCTCTATTCTTTGTTGAGGAGGAACGTCTGGCATGCCTTTGAAAGGAGGCAAGGCATGGAAATAAAACCTGTAGCCGTGATGTATGATATCCAACACCCATCTGTCTTGGGTAATTAAACTCCAATTTTCTTTGAAAAGAGCCAACCTTCCTCCCAAAGGTGCTGCCAGACGAGAAGGCTCTGGCAGCTGAAAAGGTAGGTCATTGGGTCTGTTTACGAAAGGACTGACCCCTGCCCTCACCCGAAGACTGTGCAGGAGAACTCCCTGTTCTAGGTCTGAAAGAGCCCTGAGCTCTGCCCCTACCACGTCTAGATCTACCCCTAGACTGGGAACCATAAGAAGGATACGTCCACCCCTTAGTAGGCCAATTTCTACTAAACTTTGGAGGCTGGACCTGCAAAAAATCTTTAACAGTCTGCATAGACTTAGCCTTGTCTTCCATTTTCTTTAAAACTGCCTCAACAGGAGGACCAAACAACACGTCAGATTGTAAAGGAGCATCTAAAATCCTTGTTTTAACATGTTCAGACAAATTTTGATCCCTTAGCCAGGCGTGCCTGCGAAGAACTGACCCAGTGGCAGCCACCCTAGACGAGGCCTGTACAGCATCAAAACCACATTGCAAAGAATGCTTACCCACCTGTTCAGAAACATGTACCAAATCCTGCAACTCTTTACAATCAATACCTACTGCCAGAGCATCAACCTTAGACTTCAATTGTGAAAGGAGATAGTTTTGGTATTTCAACATGTGAAACTGGCAATTCAAAGCCCTCATAGCAAGAGTGGAAGAAGTATAAACTTTCTTTCCCCATCTATCCAAGGCCCTAGCCTCTTTGTCTGCAGGAACCGGATTCTTTACAACAGAAGCCTTAACACCTTTAGGCCCCTGGCTAACAGTTTCTGGGTCTGCCCTAGGACTCTTAAAAAGATACTTATGAGCTTCAGGCACCCTGTAATACCTATCCGGCTTAACAGGAGCAGGAGGCAAAGAATCAGGATTAAGAGAAGCCTCTGAAAAAACATCTTCCACTACATCCAAAACAGGAGGTATAGCCAAAGGCCTATGCTGGGGTAAAAACAAAAATTCCCTAAGCCTTTTCCTGGAATCAGAGAAGTCCTGACCTTCCCACTTAAAATGCTCCCTCATGGAATGAAGAGTTTCTGAAAAGAAAAATCCTCAGGAGGAGAAGCAGAAGGAGTAGAATCATCCACATCAGAATCAGAATAAGGAGAGTACTCCTGCAAATCTTCAGCCAAGACTCTGAAACATCTGAAGCCTGCTCAAACCCCCCAGCTCAGGCTCCATCCTAGGTCTCTTATCAGGAGGGGGCATAGAACCCCTAATCAAAGTAATCAAATCTTCTGCCATTTTAAGCATATGCTTCTTGGGCACAGTTCCTGAAGAGCTAGGGGTAACACCAACTGAAGCCAAACCTGGCCTGCCCCTGGGAGAAGCCTTTGAAACAGAAGGAGAGGGCCTAGCCACCCTGGGAAGGGAGGGAGTATAGTAACCTGAGAAGCCCCCTCAGCCTGACTTGCCTCCTGAGAGGCCACATCTTGCAATAATAAAGTCTCACCCTGGGAACACAAAGAAACCTCTGGTGGAGCCACCGGCTCCACCGACACCTCTAAAGAACCGGCGTCCGGTACAGACGGTTCTTCTAGCCTAGGCTTAACTGCTTTGTCCTTGCGCTTCTTCGAAGAAGCGGGCGTCGGAGCATCCGACGGCATTTTATAATTGCACCGCTTCCCAAAGACTAACCTTGCACAATCCAACCTTCTCTTTATAGTGCGTTTATTAAATCTAGCACAAGAGCGACAGCCAACAACGTCGTGCTCAGGCCCTAAGCAAGGAATACACAAAGTATGATAATCTCTATGCGGTATCTGTTTCCCACAAGAAATGCAATTATTAACTTTTTCTGACATCCGGTAAATGACTGAGGCAAGAAAAAACTAAAATATTCCCCAACGGGGTACTTAGCCAACTTTGAACTCGGTCTGAAACTTCGAAATCGAAAAATCTCAGAACGCCAACCGGCACTTGCAATGCTGCTTCTGCATCAGACCATGCGGCAAAAAAGACTGAGGATATGACGTTGGTCATGCGCATTTGTACCCTGACGTCCTGATGTCAGTCAAATGCGCCTTGACCGACGTCAGCCTTATACTTTGATATTCGGGCCGACCGAGGACAGCGGACTACCCCAAGTGTAAGGACTGCAGCAATGTGAGATGAAGAACATCTAGGTTACTTTAGCTTCTGCTCATACACTACAGTAACATTAGCTACTTGCTTTATGAAGAACAAGATGTTGGAAACAAAATTAACGCATATGAATGTTTTCTTTTATTACGTTTTATACACAAGGCCAAATACAGCTATCTTGACTTCTTCAGCTGCACAGAGGTTTCACTTCTTGTGATGGTTTTAATTTCAGCTGAAGCTCTGCCTTCCATTAATGAACAACACTTTAAACTTCTAAACAAGCTGTGCAGGTAACCTTTACAGAATCCCATGCCATGTGAGGGTGGGAGGGGTTCATGTTTTACATTTTGCTAATCTGAATGTCAAGCTTATGACTGACTGCCATCACCCTGTACTCTTTCCTTCTTGCTGCACATAATTATTTCTGAAAGAACTTAATAACTGACTTTTGATAGTAAGGGGAATCATTTTCCCCAGTAAGGAGGAGCGAAGCCTAAACTCTTGGAATGTGATGTGCAATGTATCTGATACTTTTTGTATTAATGACATTTATTTTAAGTATTAGGTTTTCTGATCTGGTGTTGGCTTAATATTTATTTTCCATACTTATAGTCACAAACTTGCTATCAATTTCCCTGAGGATAGGTGTCTGAAATTGACAGTGTTTAGTGACTACAGTGAGGGCAACTTCTGACCCTCATCTGATACCTGAATTACAAGAGGTGAAAGGCATGATGAAATCAGTAGTAAAAGTCAAAACTCTAGCACTAGGTTTTAACCGCAGCTGAATGAAAGATACAAAATTATTTTGCATTAGCAGCCAGCAACAGTGAAATCATGAGTAAAAACGATAGTAAATTATCCTTGCAATGACTCTCACCACCACCTACTGGCTTTGAGCTGGTTGTACTGGCACTGGGAAATCTAGTCAAGGCTAATAGGCTGAGTTTTCCTTTAGAACTAGTACCATCTGGCAAAGTTAGGCAATTAAAGCCTTCTCCCCATATAATATCTTCCACTCAGCCGAGACATGAATTCTAATAGTTGGGGTCTAATGGCAGAAGATGACTAGTGTCTTATCGAGGTGGAGAGTAAGGGCAAAGTTTAATCACAACAGGGAGAAAATGCTGATAATGCACTACACTGAGGAATGCAACTATAAGCACCTAACCTAACAGTGTCTATCAGAGTAAAAGCCTGATGACACACATTCCACCTTTAAACAAATGAATCTAAGCCAAAACTGCTTAATCAAATCCCAACCACGCCCTGTCAAACTATTTGTAACATAAACAGATAAACTAAGTTGAGGCTTTGAATCACTCCTTCCAAACTGATGATCACAAGTGCCAACTCTGAGTAGAGTCGGGGAAATTGAGTCTTGAAGGCTGGTAGAAACCTATCCAGGGCACATAATCAGTCACTTGGGCATCCCCAAACCCTTAACACACAGCTCCAATGAACAAAAGAATGAGAAATACAAAATTCTATTTACTTAGTTTTTATTACTATGGTAGAACACTGATCACATCTATTTGTAGGCTCAGTCCAGGCTACTTATACAGTAGCAAACGTAAAGTAAGATTAAAAGAATATCTAAATTATGCAGTATAACCGCATAACACAATATGCATGCAGCAAAATATACACACATACAAGGTTTATAAGGAAACGAGATTAGGAGTACACAGTGCAAAGACAAAGGTGTCACAGGAGAGATAAACATGGCCAAGCCAAAAAAGAACAGACACCGAGTAAACCAGTGTGGTTAATCAAATAAAAATCGAATGAAAATAATGGAATAAAAGGGATGCGTAAAGAGAAATCTGTGTCCAGAAACAGAACATATACGAAAAGTAAAGTGTGAAATGAGCTACGTGCAGTGGCTACTCTCAATTCAGTCAAAAATTTTTTGAATAACAAAAAATAAAAATAAAAATAAAAGCATACCTCAGATATGCCAGTTCTAACACAGATACATTTCAGGGAGTGACGTTTACAGATGCACCACTCTGGTTTTGTCGTTCTGTCTGTCTTCCTCAAGTGCTCAATTAGAGGCTAATAAAGAATCCAACAATGCTTTATCAAAGGACACAGTCTTCCTTGTAGTATGTCTTCTTGGCCTCAGTGGTGAGTGTACTTATTTTCAGTGTCTTATTTAATGTGATTATCGCTATTCACTTCTTTTACCATTACATGGGTGAGAATGAAGCAAACTTTTACAGACTGCATTCTTATGAAAATTATTAACTGACCGAATCACTATTTCGGTGAGGTTTAACATTACAAATGAAAGGTCAGCTGCATCCTTATTTTCCTACATCTCAAAAATACATGAATATTTGACCTACTGAAGGCAGTGACAGTCCTTTATGCCTACTTGACTTAAGTGTCCAAAGTTCAGATCTCATATTATGAAATCACTCCCTTACACACACACACACACACACACACACACACACACACACACACACACACACACACACACACACACACACTTCAAGGCAAAGCCTACAACAAAAAGTGCAAATATAAGAAAAGGTCCAAAACTACAACACAAAACAATCTGTGGTGGGCTACTGTTGTCACAAAGCTAAACACTTTTTAAAAGTCAAATTGTAGATCATATTTCTTGTTAGATTTGGCAAATCAAGTAACTGGGGAAAACAATCACAACTCTAACCTGTCACTGCAGTTTCTGGAAATCTTTACAGTGCAAAGAAACTGCATTCAGAAACAGGGGGGACAGCAAGTCACATGAACTCTCAATCCCCAAAAACCTTTCTCAGGGGGCGGGGACTGTGATGTTTTGTGAAACCCTAACTACAGCCCCTCTTTCTTACCCCAGTAGTGCAGCCTTTCTCTCACTGCCCAATCCTTTTCCCCCAATTATTATTTTTTTCCTTTCTTTTTCTCCCTAAACTTTATACTGTGAATATACACCCTGCACATACTGTAGATCCCGCTAATGTTTAACTGTATTCCTACTATTTTTTAATCATATTTACTATTACTTTAATTCTCTTTACCGATGCTTTATATGCTACCAATGCTGAGTAATGGTTTACTTTCATTTCTGCTTAACACTGCTTGCACTCTCCCAAGCTGAGCTCGAAAATGGTCCATTTAAATCAGTTCTCTACCACAAGTCTGACCTTGTCAAATGTCCTCATTTCACAGCAGCACTAAAGAAGTTTCACGCGTGGATTGTAATGTTACAGTCAGATGACATACATGAGGTATCATAAGAATTCAATAGCTCCACAATTAGTGTTTAGCTCTTCCGTGATCATACTCAGAAGTGTGATCCCAAAACAGGAGAACTGTTGAAACAGACGTGTTTGACCAATTTAAACAATAAAAACGAGTGTTTTCACCCCACAACATTGTGAGCTTTGCAGCCACATCTCTGCTCTCTAAATACATACAAACACTGAAATCGCAGTTTCTTGAGATAAGGACAATTTCTGAGATACCACAATCTTGATATTTAAATGCAGATACAGGCAATCACACACTAGTGACTGCATATTAGTGTTAATCACCAGTGTCTCTTACTTAAGTCTGGCATGGCACCGCAGCAGTATCGATAACAGAGAAAAATGTATGATGTTTAGGCAGATGGTCACATGAAGCAAATAACCCTGAAAGAACCCTACAGACTGGGGGGAATCAAAAAGCATAAAAACTGGGGCAAACACTACAATAAATAAGCATCCAGCTATTAGAAAATTAGGGTTTCTAGTTGGATTTTTAAACACATAAGCCACTAACAACCAAAAATAGAGAAAAGCAACTTGAAAACAGAAATGTAAATGTAAACCAAAAGTAAAAGTGATATAAAAAGCTGAAAATATTATTTTATCACTAATAACAAAACTGCCAATGTACAGCCAGGCTTAAATAATACAACAGTAAGGAAATAATTTTCCTAGTTTAAGTAAACCACCCGAGAATGGCAGTTTACAAACAGCTGCAT
Source organism: Protopterus annectens (assembly GCF_019279795.1). NCBI lineage: Eukaryota > Metazoa > Chordata > Ceratodontiformes > Protopteridae > Protopterus > Protopterus annectens. Next base: position 1,342,033,504 of record NC_056731.1, read on the forward strand.
AACATCTAAAAAATAAAATTATTTAGCTGTTTATCACTTAGGCTTAGGCTTGAACCTGCCAATGAGATTCAACCCACAGTCCTACGTCTGAAGTCCTTTTGAGGTGATCAGAAAAAAATACATGCTTGGTTGCCATAACCTGTCTACCTTTCAAACACTACATTTTAAAATTACAAACAACTACACAATGTTCCACTCACCACACACACACACACACACACACACACACACACACACACACACACACACACACACACACACACACACACTCATACATACATACATACATAAACATACCCCCCCACACCTACATCTGAAACAATGGATAACAGCTGGCATCTAGATACAAAGATGTTATTATTCCATTGTGCGGTGGGGTGGCTGCGCTAATAGCGTTCCTAACAGTTAGACGTAGGCGTTGCCGATTCCAGTTAAAAAAGCCTGCTGTGGTGACGACATCGTGATGGCGTGATCTCTGAAGGTTGGTTGTTGGCGTTAGGCGCAAGCCAGCATGTCACACACACACACACACACACTCAGCCCTCATCAGACCAGTCATGGAGTACAAGGTACCCCCTTAGGTATGCACCTGTCCAGGCATACGAAGCAACTGCAGCATCCTCACAAGTTTCTCACAAAAAGAATACATGGTGTAGAAACCATGTCCTATGAGGACTGCCTTATAGCTTTATCCTTGTACGGTCTCCTACAGAGTGCTGAGGGGCGATCTATGCTTGGCCTTTAAAGAAGCCTCCGACTTAGCCCTGAAGGACCCGTTGCAAATCCATTAAACAAACAGCATCAGAAACGCGCAATCTAGGGACCTGACCCTTGTTTACAACACAAATAAGACATGTTGGAGTGAGAGAGAGAGGGATGTGTCACAGAGACCACCCCTTCTCTGTAAATTCTCATCCATGTGAAGCAGAGATCCTCCCTGCACTTACTCAAGCACAGCTTGGATCAGTGAACAGATAACTGTAAACGTACCCATGCTCTTCCATCTATGTTTCTGTTAGGAAGAGGAAAATTGTAAATGCTCAACCACGCATATGCACGTTATACCCACTATAAAATGACTGCTATCATAACCTGTTAAATGGTTTGGCTTAAAATTGCATCCAGTAATCACATATGAATCTACTTAAATGGTTATTATGTAAGGGGACCAGATACCATTTAAAAAAAAAGTGGAATGGTACTTCAACTAAGTGATCAACTTGTCTTATTTATTTATTTATTTTTTAAGAAAACTACTATAAACATATACCTGTCCATCCGAGAAACACTGCACCTGCCTTTTACAGAGAAGAAAGGCTCTAAAA